>NC_090935.1:103604992-103908022 GCF_040938575.1 Ambystoma mexicanum | reverse complement strand
ATTGCCGCTTTTGCTTTCTCATCCTAGGAGAGATGAAACCATGGAGACTGACCAAAGAGGACGACCGGGGACCGGGAGCAGAGATCCGAGGGGCCCGGGGCACCGCCCAATATTCCCATCAGGACCGGCGAGGAGAACCGATCGATCGAACCGGATGGAGGAAAAGATGCTGAACTGTGCCATCTACGGAATTGGATGATGCGGACATACCAGCGCGTGGATCAAAAACATCCTTTGCACCCGACTTCCCCTCAACTCCAAATCAAAGCGCAGTCGGGCGGGGGGGCTTGTCAAGGGTTTTGACCCATGTTGAATCAATAGACTGGGTAGATGTGGGGATGAGCTGTCGCCGCCCATTATTCTATCCCTGAACAAACTAAATCAATAGACTGGGTAGATGTGGGGATGAGCTGTCCCCGCCCACATTCACGCCAGAATCCAGGAGAACCGCGCAGTTTGTGCACACCAAAATGGTCACCTAATCTGCCACCCACCAGTGCAAAGAAAGATGGTTCTGTTCAAAATTTGTTTTTATTGATGTCAAAAAGTTTCTAAAATCATGGGCACAAGACCACTCTAAAGATACAACCTTCTTGTGGGGGGGTTCCACATCACCACTCTACTGTAAGGATGCCATCAAAACAATGTTAAGCAAGGATCCTATACTATCAAGCAAAAGACCACTCTATTGAAATGCCTTAATTCAAGACAGATCCCAAAAATGGGTGCAGTACCAGCTTTGTCCACAAACCGGCGCTAGCGGTCTAAACTCTGACAGGAGAACTGCTACTTCAGAAGCTAATCAGCCTCCTGAGACAGCTGGACACTTTCAAAGGTCTGCTGGTTAATTAAAACTCTGGTTAATTAAAACTCTTAACCACCTGCTGTTCCCAGAGACAATCTGATTGTATTAACAGGCCAAGAGGCTGGGAAACCTTCTCACCTCAGAGACCCACACAACAGCCCAGGAGATCACATGAACATGCTAACCAAATGCAGAGTGGCCCCCTGGCCTGCTGAACTCAGCCGACACAATAGACCCTTGCACTTGAATGGGGTATGTTGATTTTCAGTGTGGACTGTAAACAGAGCCCTGCCTGGGAGAGGAGAGACACGTGGTACTCCCAAGTTTCTGGGGGGTCGGCTCAGACACTTTTGTGGAATCATATTGCAGCAAATATATGTTTAAGTTTTACGCTTACAAAAATATGCAATTTGGAGAATCTCAATCTAAGAAATGTACCCACAATTCAAGACTTGATTCAACTTTGTACCATGTTCTGAGGCAAAACCCCGCTATTTATTGATATTACAGACACCGGGTTTATGCTAGAAACCTAGTAAATTACTGGAATGTGTGTAGAAGGAGGGTGTACATTGGTGTAATTTTTATACAGATTTAACATTTGCTGAAATTCGTTTGCAACCTGACAATCATTCATAGAGCATTGCTAAAGTGATCCTGAACTGATTCAAAGTATCTATCAACTACCCTGAACCCCCTCTAGGGAATTAAAAGCCTTTTTAGCATATTTTTCACTTAATTGCAACCACATCATAGTATCTTGCCTGTGTTTAAACTCCTACCTGTTTTCCTCTAAGCTTGCTGGGGGGAACTGAATTATATTTGATTGCATTACTGAGAACTGTATGCTTTCCTTCCATCTCTTTACATTACACAAAGGGCGCGGGATTTGTCAAAGAAAAGTGATTACATTGTCTTTTGTTGAAGTCACATTGTCCCTGAAGCCATAAAAGCATTCTAAGCTACTTTATCCTCTCTATATCACTTCTAAGCCATCAAAAAGAGTGTACCACTGTAACATTATCTTTTGCTGATCACTATCATCCTCACAAGTGTGCTATCAAATATTAATTTACTATAAAAGTGTGATAGATATATATTGTTTAATTTTCAAATAAACCTTTTAATTTGCAAAACAAACCTACTTCTTGGCTCAGTGGGATCAGGGGGATTCTAAGAGAGGGGTGTTATATAAGGGTTGTCATCCAGAGTAAACAAACTGGACATACAAATATATCAATAAGGGTTTCCCTCAGTATCCCAGACTAGGCATTGACTTAGCTGTACTGTTGAATTGAATCCGCTTACAGGTAGCAGCTCTGCCCACTGGGGCATAACGAAAGCAGCAGTGGCGTAGCTCATGACTCGTGGAGGAACAAAGGGGTATCCACTCCTCAGCATGCCTATGCTGCAACACCAGGAGCCGAGGTGGCAGCATGCTCTGCTCTGAGAGATGGAAGTGGCTGATGACAGAAAGACACTTCAGGACCTCAGTGGAAAGTCCCTAGCCTTCTCATTATACAGTGCCAGGACAAGTCCCGAATGTTTGGAACACTATAGAGCCTATGAGAGGACCCGGTTTCAAATCCCAAAGAGGAACCTGGGGAAATGTAAGGGGTACTTAAATTAATAAAAGAAAAACTACAGTCCCAAGGACTAGACAAATAATGTTTAAAAGCAGCCCAGGATAAAACAAGGATAAAAAAAACAAATAAAGAAATCAAAACTACAATTGAACTAATAGAAGTTCAGCTGGCCAATGGAAAGAGAGCCTAACCCAGGAGGACCGTACTGGAAACACCCAGCCAGCTAATCCTGTAAACAGGGCTTTTGTCCAATCAGCAGCCAACAGATCCATGTGATCCCTCGCCTAATAGGCCATGCACATGGAAGGCAACTACATGCCCCAGTTTGAGTTTTCGTATAAAGCCCATGTTGGGAGACGCTGCCAGAAAACTTCTTGAACTGCTGGAGTTTGTTATTTTAGGGAAGGACTTCAAGTTAGAGATCTTAACTCATTTTCCTCATTGCACCATTTGATATGGCTATTCTGACAGCTCACTCTTTAGGAATTTGTGATTCAGTAAACCTTTATTTTACGTTGAGGATTAGTCGTGATTGGCGAGTTTACTTAAGGGTTTTTAGTACTTTGGGTACATTCTTAGTTCATGGGTAAAGTGCATCCTAAATTTGCTTTATGGACTTTTAAGTCATTTATGTTTGAACACTTAATTTTATTCTTTAAACCCTGTTTTGGTTACACATACTAATTCAAGTATTTTCTTTAAAAAGTCTAAAACCCTTCTATTCACCATGACGTCACAATACATACCCAATTCTCTTTTCTTACCATCTGCATTATTTAAATAAATAATGAGCCAAAAGGCCCTTTTCCTGTCCTTGCTAGTAGTCAAAAACAACCTTGTAAATCTAGCACAGAATGAAATGTCAAAGGACAAATGTATATGCATTTTTATTTTAAAAAAACATTTGAAAAAGTAAACACTGTTGACAGTCCACATTTCCTTTGTATCAGGTTCACCAGCTGGCAATCTCACAAGTAATCACTACACACTTTTGAAACCTGTCACAATGGGAATTTCATTTGGTGGCACTGGGACCCAGAAGAAAGTGCAAAAAGGAAGCGTCAGTACTGAGCAAGCGCAGGGAAGACTCCAGTGATGCTCAGTAACTCATGGAAGGCCATATTCTCATCAGATTTGAAAGATGTGAAGTTTCAGCTTTCACGTAGCACCTGCTGTCAGAGCAGAAGCCATCCAGGCTACTCAGAACTTAAGTATAACCCACCATTTTCAGCAGTCTTGGAGCTGCATACAACCTCACGACTGGTTCGGCCTTATCCCCCTTCCACAGTTACTCCCACTCCCCAATCTAACGGAAAACGCAAAACAAGCCTATCTTCCACCGCCCTCCTAGGTACAAATCACTGTATTTGCTCTCTAGTCACTTTGAGCAGGACCCAATGGCCATAATTGGGTCCTGCCATTGTGGTGGGATGTAATGGATGGGGAATTAGCAGGTTACTTTGATAATGTTCCATGCATCACTCAGCCCGTTACTTGGGGCTGGTGGTTCGTTACCGGCTGGCTGTCATGTCACTGAAGTAATTATTGCCAAAACAATCAATGTCTTGCTCATGATTGTATTATTCGAAAAGACAAGCTTCCTACAGTCTTCTATGCATGCCAAAATTGACTTTGCACTATAATTGTATAAATGTATACAGTTGAATTGAAGATGGTTGGCATGCAATTCTCTAATCTATGAAGAAAATGTCCTCCTCCATTGTGACCTGGTGATTGTCTGTTATCTATATCTAGTAATATCGTGGCACCTATCAAGAATGTATGGCTGCATGGCCAGCTCCCTCTCAACTCTCCATAACTCCTCACCTAAGACTGTAACTTATGGACTGAATAATCACAGCATTCTGTGCAAGTTTTCGGAAATGTACCACCTGTCATATTTTCTCTTTTCCTTTAGTGGCAAGAACCAGATCCTCGTGGTCCCATTTCACCAATCATGCTGCTGTCTCCATGGTTCCTGGTGACGTTGGGCTGCTTCACCGCTGGGCATGCTGAAGTATTCCTTGATACCTTTACAAACACTGGTTGTGCCAAGTTTTTCTTCAAGGGAACCGAGCCCAGCAGCAGTCTGGTACCCAAGAGTGCAGCATGGATTTGCCAGCGGTATGGAAATCAGTATCACTTTGCTACTTTGTATGACAGGAAGAACCGAATTCCAGTCTACTCTGCGTACATCTACCAACCTGGGCCTGGCAGCAGAGCCGACTGGTTGATAGAGCCACAGGTGAGGCCTGTTCTTCCACACTTGCTAGGGCTGTGCCAGAATGAGCAGTGTTTCTCTAGCAGGTTATTCAGCAGAGGGCTGTTATGGGTCGAGGAGGTAGCATTTGTGAGGAAATGGTGCCTCCTTAGGTTTGAGGACCTTTGTTGATCCACCTTCTGGGCAGGTAGCCCCAGAGGAGATGGGGCAATGTTTGGCAACAGCAGGTAATCCCATGGTGATCGCTCCAAGAGTTCAGTGCTGAGATAATTAGTTTCATCGTGAGTCATTGGTGGATGGGAAGCCCCAGACTGGAAGGTCTTGGGTCTGGGTGGGCATAATTTATTTATTTATTCATATTTATAAAGCGCACAACAGCCCGTGGGCATCGTGGCGCTGTTACAGAGGTGAACAAGCTTGCTGGTTACATTGGAGAGGAGGATGGTTAGATGGAAATTGTAAATTTATAGAGCAGATTGTAGAGACACATTGATAGAGATAAGGAACAACTTCAGGAATGAGGTGAAGTGGAAGGGTGTATGTGGAAGAGGGGGTTAGGTAAATAAGATAGTTTTAAGTGATTTGCGAAAGGCAAGCAGGGATGGTTCTGCTCTGAGTGTGTTGGGAAGGGCGTTCCAGAGCTTGGGTGCAATGTGGGGAAAGCCAATGTCACCGGCTTTGGCTCTTCTGATGGTGGGTATGCAGAGTCGTGTGATGGCTCCTTTTGGGGCGGTCTGAGGAGCTCTTGACTATGGTTTCGGATAAGTAAGTAGGTGCGGTGAGGTTAAAGCATTTATGAGTAATAGTGAGGATTTTGAATTTGATTCTTTCCCTAACTGGGAGCCAGTGTGCATTTCGTCTTGCTTGGGATACATGGTCGTATTTAGGAATGTGCAGGGGGGATTGCATTATTTTGCACTATTTGGAGTTTGCATAGTTTTTTGGTTGATGTTCCTGCTAAGAGGGTGTTACAGTAATCTAGCCTCGCTCCTATGGGGGCCCTAGCAATGGAGAGGCTGTTTTGGGAAGTTAGGAATGGTTTTATGGCATAGATGAGTTTAGTGGTGAGTGCTGGAGCCAGTGTGCATTTCGTCTTGCTTGGGATACATGGTCGTATTTAGGAATGTGCAGGGTGGATTGCATTATTTTGCACTATTTGGAGTTTGCATAGTTTTTTGGTTGATGTTCCTGCTAAGAGGGTGTTACAGTAATCTAGCCTCGCTCCTATGGGGGCCCTAGCAATGGAGAGGCTGTTTTGGGAAGTTAGGAATGGTTTTATGGCATAGATGAGTTTAGTGGTGAGTGCGGAAGCGGAGGAGATGGCGCTGACTTGTTTCATCATTGAGAGTGTGGAGTCTAAATAGACTCCTAGAGTCTTTACAGATGCAGAAACTGGTATGTTAGTGTTGTCAATGGGGAAGTGGGAGTATTCAGGGCCGAGTTTTTCTAGAATTTCCTTGAGGGCTAGGATGATGATCTCGGTTTTTTCATCGTTTAGGCAGAGGCCATTGGTGGCCATCCATGCTTGAATGGTAGCATATATTTGGAGGAGGGCTTCTGTGTCTTGGCAGTAGTCCCCGGTGATGGGGAGGAGGACTTGGGTGTCGTCTGCATAGTTGGTGTATGCTATGCCGAGTGCATCCAACAAGTCAAAGAGCGGTTTGGTAAACAGATTATAAAGGGTGGGTGCAGTGCAGGATTCCTGAGGGACTCCGCAGTTGATGGTCCAGATACCGCTGCAAATGGTGCGTGTCCTGCTGTGCCGGTTCGGAGATATGTCTTCAGCGATTGGGGTGATGGAGGCGATTATGTAGCACCTCTGCAAGGGCGTCCGGGGGCTATCTTGATGGGATTTTATGGAAGGCAGTGGATGCACAGATCATTCCACGCTGTCTTGTCCATGGAATACAAGAGTAGGTGTGTCTGACACTTGTTTTCTTAACGGCAGTAAGGTGACGGGTTGATGCCACCAAAGTTTTGCTGTTAAGTAAGGTAAGCTCTCTCTGCAATAAATATGTCAGGAAGAACTATGATTTAGCTAAAGGCCTGCTTTACACAGTACAATTTTGAGCAACATTCATTTCGACTGTAGCCCAGTGCTAGTTTACCTTTGGACACTGGATTACACAACTGGCCATTATCTTTAAGTGTGTAGAGGGTGGGTGTATATCTGTAGCTGTGTAGGTGGGTTGTTATCATATAGGCTGTAGGATATCCTTTCGTACGGTTAATAAGCCGTACCACTATGGTAGCATGTTGGCTTGGGAGTAGCTGTCTGTGAGGTTGGAGAGTACAAAGTGTACCTAGTTCCATTCTGTCACTCTCAACTGAGCAGAATATGAAGTAGTGCAGGATTTCGTTTTCCTCACTAGTTATAATATTTGTTTCTCAAGCTTGGGTTCAAAATCTGCCTGTGTGCAGAACAGATACCGGTAGAACATCCCAAAGTGAACAGAATCATTTTCTTATAAGCCATTACCTGCAGATGAAGTTTTCTAATTCTTTGTAAGAGATGATTGGGCCTATACTTCAATTAATCAGTGACTGTTATACTTGGTCATTTGGTTCATTTATTTTGTGATTGCTCCTTATCAAGATGCAAAGAATGTCCCAGTTCAGCCATGAGGGGCGTATTCGGAAATCAGAGGGAAATACCTTTATAAAGATGTGAGATGGCCCTAATCTGAATTGTAGACTGTTTACCTAATGAGCGTTAAATATAATGTATGTGCCATGAAATGTATAATATTAAAAACTGTGGTGTGCACCTCCTTAATTCCACAGACATCATCCACAGCATGCACAGTGAAT
Source organism: Ambystoma mexicanum (assembly GCF_040938575.1). Classification (NCBI taxonomy): domain Eukaryota; kingdom Metazoa; phylum Chordata; class Amphibia; order Caudata; family Ambystomatidae; genus Ambystoma; species Ambystoma mexicanum. The sequence continues at coordinate 103,900,599 of NC_090935.1, read as the reverse complement.
TATGGAAGTTTAAATATATTTGATTGATAATATGTGATATACTCCCTCATTAACGTCATTAAGCTGGAATCAAAACTCTGACAGTTATATTATGTGCGATTTGCATAGTGCATAGTGCACCGCTAACATTTACACAACCTAGTACTGCTGATGTAAGAGTTTCCCCGATTTAATACCATTGAAGAAGCAGAAAAGATAAAAGGGGATCAATCTGTGGCAGGACCAAAAGCATCTTAATAATGATGTCATGAACATTTACTGACAATTTTTCCTTTGGGACCAATTCAGTGTGGTTCTGACCACCATCAATTTTGTTGAGCGACTGAGCCATGTTTCTGTCAATGTGGATCCAGAGACCGAAGGCTGACTAGCCCACCTGCGTCCAAACCGTGATTGAAAGAGAAGAAGGAGACTTAGACAACAGGGAGCCCAGAGAGGAGTTGTAGAGTGCAAGCCTGAATTTCCAAGGGCAACCCCACCTGGAATTCATGGTTATCATTTCCTTAGGTATCCTTAGGTCTCCGTGCAAGCCTCCCCACGAGTGGGCGAGGTATCTCAGAGTTGACCTCCCAGGCTAAAGAATTGGCAGCTAGGAAGATGAAATATTCCATACCGCTTTCTGCACAGTCCCGAGAGACGGTACCCAATGGCACGGCTGGACACAGGCGAAGGCTTCTGGAGAACTGCATGCTAGGAAATATTTCCAGATCCCCTGTGGGCCAGTCTGCCAAAAGAAGTATAGAGAGAATACATTCTATTCACAGGCATGTGTGAAAAGTTTAAAACCCATGCAATTCCTTGTCTTAATATGCAGCAGGAGACCAATGTGTACAGTGTAATATGAAAGGGCAAAGGTGCTCTAAGATCGTACCTTTTATTGGAGAATAGTATATCCTCTGCCCAAAATGTGTAGATCTGGAGGCAAATGAAAATAAATAGATTGAAAACTGCACATACACATATGTAGATTAAAAGTTGAGCACATACATAGATTGAAAGTTGCACACACATGTTTATTGAAAGCTGCACACACATATTCTGAGAAGACTGCACGCACATGTGTCAATACCTGAGAGTATTATTTTCCTAACTCAATTGGTAGTAGGCAGATACAATGTGTTTGTGCCTATATTTAAACTTTGTATGAGAGGAGTGTTTTTGGGTTGAAATAGGAAAGAGTGAAGGGTTTTTGGAAATTAGAAGAATTACAAACAGGTGGAATGCCTTTTCTATATCAATTATAACTGGGGCGAGGCAGTCTGGTGTTAGGCAGCATAAAATGTGGCTGACATTTCCTCCGCATATTGGCCTCTTTGGCAAACCTGATTAGTGGGGAATCTCTCAAATAATATTGAAGGCTAGTCTGCCCCACCATACAATGTGGGAGAGCAGGCGGAGAGTGATAGAGAGCACTCCATCTGCTGGTATAAGATGGGGTTGAAAAAAGAAACACTGAAAAAGCTATAGAGCCATGCATCCTGTAGCGTAGTGGGAAGGAATTGGGGTAAGAGGATGTGGATTGGAATTTGGTGGAATTGCAAAACTGCCGAATAGGCAAGTGCCTTCTTATGCTCGTGGTGGTGTATGGGTGAAGGAGACACTACTTGGAGGCCACTAAATTCGCATGTACCTTCGACTTGTGTCCTGCATGAGAGGACAGAAGCCATTTATGCATTTGGATGTGAGCTGGAAGGAAGGTTCTGAATTCACTTTCCCCATAAGCTTCCTTGCAACTCGCAGCATTTCAATGTGTGGGTGATTTTCAATGAAATTGCAGTATCGATTTTGTTTATTTCAACCTACCACTTTGCATTTGTGAACTCTGCTACTATGAGTAGCACCGGGTTTGCATATGCAGTATCCTTCCTAACATGTTGTGCCTGCTTTTTTGTTCATTAGTTTTTTCTGGATTGTTTTCATGAAAATAGTTTGAGATATTGATTAAAATAAAGAGAAAGACCTTTTTCACTTTCTCCTTGAGTCTCACCACCTCAAGAGCCCTGGTTCTCTCTAGGCTGGATAATTGCAACCACCTATTTCTCAACCTTCTACTTCTACTTTCCATCCTCTACAGCTCACCCAGAACAGAATCGCAAGACTTATCTTTGGCCTCAAGCCCAGGGACCGCATATCTCCAGTGCTGAAATCCTTCCACTGATTCCCTGTGGCTGCACAGATCAATTTGAAGACCCTCTGCATAATTCACAAGGCTTTCTGGGGACGGGGCCCACACAAACTTCAATGCTCTCTTCCTAAATACTCTCATCTAGAGTCCTCTGCTCGTCCTCCCCGTGAGCCACTTTCACAAACACAGATTTGGGGGTAGATCTTTATCCTCTGCAGGTGCCTCCCTCTGGAACAGCCTCCCTGCCTCTCTCTGTCATGAGTCATAGCACTTTAAGTTCCGGACACTCCTCAAGAGCTTGCTCTTCTCCTCGTCCTTCTCTCACCCTCTACCCTGCTAACCTGTGTTCTTTTTCTCCACCCTCCTTCCTCCTTCGTAACTTTGCTCAGTTTTTGTGACTGGTTGCCTGGTTCACCTTCAGAGCTGTACAGGTCCGAGGACCCCCCGTCAATCTTTGAACTTGCCTCAGGGCCACTGCACTATGTTCAGCATTACTGCACTTTCAGCTTATGCTCCATGAGCGAGGCAACCTCTCTGCACTCAACCCAGGGCCCTGTTGGACTGGACGTGTTTGTTCCCCCACCCCCTCTTCCTTGCACCTCCATCTGTATGCATGCATTACCTAAATGTACTAGGACTACTAAGTTTGTCTGTCCTGTTTGTCTGTCCTGTCCCCCTCACCCCACCTTTTTCTGTTCCCCCCTCCCTAGCTGGGTCGAAACTGTAAGACTTCATGCACTTGCACTAGGAGAAATACCGTCAGGCATAGTATGCTAGTTTTCCGTTTAGATCATTCGGAAACTTCAAGGCCTAATAATGATTACTCTATTCCCTTGTTCCCTTCCCGACTTGAAGTGCTTTGAAGCACCCACCTGTGTATAAGCGCTGTATAAATAAACAATTACAATTACATGAATCATGGGAACACATATTTAAAATAGCGCTTCCATTTTTCTTTTTGAAATGCCTTTTTCAAGTTTAGTGCATGGTTTTTTAAATACAACAACCATTCTGCTTCATATTCTTTGACAGAATTAGACTATTTTGTGTACACCACTAAGTAAAAGGAGATGGAGACACAAGCATCCTTTTTAAAATGTCTGCTAAAACATAGTAAATATCTCAGGCATCTTTGACCCAGTCCCTAAATATCAGAAAGTGGCCACTGGCCATTGATGGATTGACAACTTGACAGTATGCATGTACAATTAGCTTGCAATGGCGGCACCGCCACACTTAGAGCACCATCTCTAGATCAGTCAATAGCTAGTTGCATGGATCAGTGTAGGAACTGCATGTGTAAATACACATATTAAGTTTCACTTGGTGGGCACTGCTCCCCAAGGGCTGGATTGCCATGCATTAGCCCCTCTATGACACCCCCCCCTTTTAAATACCCACTTTTGTAGCATATGTAGTAGGGCAGAAGCGCACACATGTACTCAGCGTGTACATTCTAATGTGAATTGTGTGTAACTCGCTTTGTGACTCGGGTCTAACCTACACATGTGAACGTTGTGTCTTTTATTGTGTGATATTCAAGCTTACGGTTGGAAGTGAATGAGTGAATGGGTTCCATCATTTGCAGTTCATGAAACCCTTTCACTTCAACAACCACATTACATGTAGACAAAACACCCCGTTATATATTGTAATCAGTATAATCTTCAACCTCATAGCTTTGCATCCCAAGCCAAAGACCTTCATCAACTTGGAGAAATAAATTGTAATCGCTCTTCTAACACATATGATACAGAGCGATTGCTACTGCTGCAACACGGGTGCTATACATGATGTAATTGGTTTATAGCGATTCCATCGAAAAAAAAGCAACGACACACCAAAGCATCCAATAAAAAGCATTGAATGCCAAAGCATCGACAGGCTATCTTTTACATGTAAAAGTGCCTTTCCATCTAAACCAGTCCATCGAGAATATAAATGGACTGGTTTCAATGGAAATGCACTTTTACATGTAAAATATAGCCTGTCGATGCATTAAAACGTTACATGAGCTCTCCAGTGCTCATATTTTGTGGATTTTTTTTGTATATTGGGGTGGTTCCCCCCACAGCAATCCCCCAACCCCCACACCCACCCCCCAACACTAATCCTAACGTAAACCCTAATCTAACCCTAGCCTCAACCCTAACCCTAATGTAACCCTTAATCTAACCCTAGCCCCAACCCTAACCCTATCCCTAGCACCAACCGTAACGCTAGCCACAACCCTAACCCTATAGAAACCCTCAAGCTAACCCTAGCCCCAACCCTAACCCTAGCCCCAACCCTAACCCTAATGTAACCGTTAATCTAACCCTAGCCCCAACCCTAACCCTAATGTAATCCTTAATCTAACCCAAACCCTAACCTTATCCCTAGCCCCAACCCTAACGATAGCCACAACCCTAACCCTATAGTAACCCTTAATCTAACCCTAGTCCCAACCCTAACCCTAGCCCCAACCCCAACCCTAATGTAACCCTTAATCTAACCCTAGACCCAACCCTAACCCCCAAACCTAACCCTAATGTAACCCTTAATCTAACCTTAGCCCCAACCCTAACCCTAATGTGCCCCTTAATCTAACCCTAGGCCCAACCCTAACCCTAGCCCTAACACTAATGTAACCCTTAATCTAATCCTAGCCCCAACCCTAACCCTAATGTAACCCTTAATCTAACCCAGCCCCAACCCTCACCCAAATGTAACCCTTAACATAACCCTAGCCCCAACCCTAACCCTAATGTAACCCTTAATCTAACCCTTAACCTAACCCTAGCCCCAACCCTAACCCTAATGTAACCCTTAATCTAACCGTAGCCCCAACCCTAACCCTAATGTAACCCTTAATCTAACCCTAGCCCCAACCCTAACCCTAATGTAACCCTTAATCTAATCCTAGCCGCAACTCTAACCCCCAACCCTAGCCCCAACCCTAACCCCCAACCCTAACTCTAATGAAACCCTTAAACTAACCAATCCTAGCCCCAACCCTAACCTCATCCCCTAACCCTAACATAACCCTTAATCTAACCCTAGCCCCAACCCTAACCCACAATATAAACCTTAATCTAACCCTAGCCCCAACCCTAACCCACAATGTAACCCTTAATCTAACCCCAAACCTATCCCTAGCCTCAACTTTAGCCCCAACACTAACCCTAATGTAACCCTTAATCTAACCCTAACCCTAGCCCCATCCCTAACCCTAATATAACCCTTGATCTAACCCTAGCCACAACCCTAGCCACAACCCTAACCCTAATGTAACCATTAATCTAACCCTATCCCAAACCCTTACCCTAATGTAACCCTTAATATAACCCTAGCTCCAACCCTAACCCTAATGTAACCCTTAATCTAACCCTAGCCCCAACCCTACCCCTAACCCTAGCCACAAACCAAATCCTAATGTAACCCTTAATCTAACCCTAGCCCCAACTCTAGCCCAAACCCTAACCCTGATGTAACCCTTAATCTAGCCCTAGCTCCAACCCTAACCCTAATGTAACCCTTAATCTAACCCTAGCCCCAACCCTCACCCCCAACCCTAGCCCCAACCCAGCCCCCAACCATAACTCTAATGTAACCCTTAATCTAACCAACCCTAGCCCTAACCCTAATCTAACCCCTGATCTAACCCTAGCCCCAACCCTAACCCCACTAATTTCGATGGATCGATTCAATTATATACAACGAAATGGCTATTCAATGTAATGGAATTTCGTTGCATATCATTTGATGGTTTGGTATTAGATGCTTTGGTGTTCAGTGGATTGACGAGATACCGTAATTTTCTATCACAGGTATTTCAAGAAGAAGCAACAAGTCTCTGTTTACAATGTTTCTTTAAGGAAGATCTTGCAAATTGTCATGCCAAAAAAGTTTTAAAATGTAAGCTATTAAGTAGAACATCTAAACCCGCATCAGCTAAAGTCAAATATGATTCGGACAAGATAACAATTTTGTAAATGCAGCACTCTCCTTTATCTTTGTGGTTAAACGTCCCTGACCAGCATTTATAATATCTAATATGTCCAGTCCTCTTAAAGCCCCATTTGCAGCCCTGCTAACAATTTTCATCCATTTTATATTTTGCAGCTTGTGGATATATCCTACAACAAGAGCATGGACATTGAATTTTCAACTAAGATTGACAGAAATAAACTTGAAGAAAGCCAGGCTGTTTCCAGTGACTACAAACAAAGTTCTCAAACATATGACAGAGGTCACCTGAATCCAAGCCTTCATCACAGCATCCAGAATAGCAAAACAGCTACCTTCACCTTAACCAATATAGTGCCTCAACACAACAAGCTTAACCAGGGCTCATGGAATCTGTACGAAGATAAGATGATGAAAAATAAGACAGCAGGCTGTGATCAGACCTTCGTCCTGGTGGGGGCTGTTTCAGGGGGCCAATTTATATCTAATGGCCGCGTTAATGTTCCCAGCCATATCTGGACTGCTGCTTGTTGCCTTCAGAGTGGTGGGCTGAAGGCCTGGGCTGCCATTGCTGAGAACAGTGAGAAAAATGAAGTAATGGTCACCAGCGTGGGGGAGGTAGAAGAGCAAATAAGCAAACTGATTAACAGGAATGAACAGCTCCTTCATGAAGACTGCCCCAGGGTCTCTGATTCGCCACCTTTCATCCTTAAGGAGAAAGACGGAGGCCCCAATAACAAGACACCACCCACAAGGGTTGTTATCAACTTTATTCCATTGTTTGTATTCACTGCAGTCCTCAGTCTCCAGTCTTTGGATGATACAACATAAAGCTACTGGATAAGTGCTGAATTTGACAGAATACCTCAAATAATTTAGTGCAGCTCTCATGCACAAAACAATATGGCTACCAGATGACTATATACCATTGTAATTCAATGGTGAGTCTGAAGCTTTTGGTTCTCAATTAATTTTATCTTGAGAGTTGTTGACTTGGGTCACTCATACAAATTAAATAGAGTAATTGCAAAGTAAAGTCCCAGACTAGAATACGGTGTTGCCTGTGGGTTGGACTTCTCTGGTAATCTTAGTGATCCTTGATCTAAGTGAACAGTACTCCTCTGCATTTAAAGAGACAGTATGAAAGAATTTCAGTACAGTAGAGAAACAATAACATTTTCCAAACACACTTTGTACTCACTTTGTACTCATATCATAGGAGACCTGTGCATAACCTTGAGGTCTTAATCCTGATAAGGCTAACTTCATCTATCATCCTTGTGTGCTTGGTAAAAGGAAGACCATGGATACAAACAAAGAGAACACCTTGAATTTACCCAACAAGAGGCAAATGAGTGTTTTGAATACGGTTAATCTTGTCAACAATCATGAATTCAACTATACTACAAGGTATCACCTAGTTGTAACCTGCTCACCAAGAGGCCTTTGGATTAACTAGAAGTCTTTGGCCATCAGTAGGATAAAAATGTGCGTCAAATCACAGATCGGACTTGCAGCTATATTGTGATGAGAGCATTTTTATTAGTATGAATACAAGAATGTTGAAATAGTTGTTATATTAAAAAAAAGTAAACTAATGTCCCACGAAGTCTCCCCATTGTGATCTCCTCCCTATTATCTGTAGCCGGGGGGTTGAAATGTTGTGCTCTCAACTGACCAAATCGTGTTTCCTCCTGTCTTTATTTTGTTATTCATGAAAAATGATACATTTATTGTATAGAAAACAATATATCATGTATTAAATGTACACATTTGTCAGAAATTACCTTTTATGCTCTAGGAGTTGTTACTAATGTGTGAAAAGATTTGTAAGGTCTTCATTTTGCCTTTATTTGTGTTTATCATATTTATTTTGTTAAAACCAATTAAAAAATATACGCAAGATTAGGGATAGTAAGTAAGCAGGAGAGCCCCTCTACTCCCAAGTTGTATTATTTGAAACTCACTGTTTCTTACCAGATAGTGGCTTTTACTTGTGGAAATTGTGAAGGTCTCTTTTTGTCCCCATTTCTTTAAAGAATCTCTTGACATTCCTAACTTTTTCTAAGATATATACGATTTCTGTTGTAGTCAGGAATTTAGTTTCACATTAGTTGGCTTTTTAGTAGGGGCAGCAAATTATTGCAGAGCTCAGTGTGATATCTACGACATTCCCTGCAAATACTAGTGGGTGGCATTGGGAACCAAAATAATTAAGCTAGAGAGCCATTCATCTCCCTGCGAAAGATTTTAAGTATGGAGAGTGGTTTGTTTTCAATCAGCTTTATTGTGACACATAATAGTGCCTTTTGGTGAAAGCTTGATTATAATATCAGCCGTTTTGTAAAATATAGTGGAACCGTTTTAAAGTCTGGCACAGGGGGACTAACATTAGGTACCCTGGTAAGAAGCAGAGAAACTTGGGCCCATCAAAGACTCCCCACCGCAAGAACGGAAGACACAGGCGTGGGGCAAAGTTTACCGTCTTCTAATATCCAAAGCAGACAGGGATCACACAGGAAAACAGAAATTCTCCAGCATTCACAACGTCTGAGCATGTGTCACACAGTTTTGTACAGGTGTGATGTCACAAAATCAATTCAAACCCCGAAAACCCACGGGGTGCTAATATTCTCAGTTTGGGCTGGCTACATGTGGATAATCTATATGCTAAAGAGTTGATTGGTCAGCCATATCGGATGTCTAAATGTTGGAAGCTACACTGTTGTAGGGTTGCAGGACTACCATTGGCCCATGCAACATTTTATACTATCTCACGTAGAGAGCTCTGCATTGGCTAGAGCGGGTCCTCCCAGGTGTTGCAGTTTATTATGCGTCCACACTCAACTCAGGGAGTTCCTTTCCCCCAATCAAGGTGGCGCACAACAAAGCACTATTATTGAAATTAATTTTGGTAAGGACTCTAGCCCGTCAGACACCCAACCCCAACAAAAACCCAGTGCCACAATGGACTAGGAACCAGGCCAGTGTGTAGTAAGAATATATATTTATTAATTTATTTTAAACACATTTGACAGACTAACATCAACCATCAATGCTGTGGCAACACAAGAACAAAAATGACTTCTATAATGGCACCCACACAGAGATAATACTGAGATATGCAGTCACAATTCCTGCAGCTTTCTTTTCAAATCACGCACCAATACAGACAAATAACAATTCAAAACACACAGTGATTGCTGATTTGGTTATAATACTTTTTCTCCCAGCAACCCCCACCCTCCAAACAACAATTAGACTTGACCACTCTGAATTGAAGGCCAGTGGCAGAGAGTAGGAACACAATGGGAACATCTTTTTGGGTTCTGATAAAAATGCACTCTTTGGAAAAGGGATTCAAGGGGAAACATCACTGCATATGAGGGAAAGAAAAGCAATGGGAACATTTGTTTTGCCACTCCTAAAAAGAGCAGTCAGGGCTTTGTGGTTTGGGTCAGAGCACAATGGGAACAAAGAGGCAATTTAGTTTTCTTCCACTACACATGCAAAGGAAATACAAGGCTTCACACTTCTGTTTTTAACTGGAAGGGATCAATGGGGAATTTCATTTTGCACTCTGCACACACACTTGGAAACAAGGTTTGGGGATTAACTCTATTGGATTTCCGGACACCCACACTTCTGTACCCAAGTCAGGGGTTTTCTTACAAAAAGTCAATCAAATCTTTCTGTCTATACTGGCTCGCAAAATACTAGGAGGAGCCTGTTGGTTTCAAATGCTAACAAAACACATACCGTGATTTCTATAGGGGAATTAGTTGATTTATTTTAATTAAATATGCTAAGGATGTAAACAGATAGACGGTAGAACAATAACTAGAACAATACTTGTAAAATGCAGGGCCAGCACAATCTATGGCTTTGGGATAGTTTTACTTACAGGAGAGGCCTTTTAGTTTGCATCAGGGAACAGCAGGGCATCACTGGGACAGCAAGTGTCAGTCAAGGATAGTCCCCTCTGGCTCCTCCAAGGGTTCCCAGTCAGCTTCTATTTCTCCTTGTCCTTGTCTCCAATGCAAGATTTGGGGCCTCTGCTAGGCTATTTCTCGCAAGAGTACAGCAGCAGGTTACCTCCCGGAATAAGTGGATAAACCTAGTTCTGATGCAAACTTATACTTATAGGGCAAATGACATCACAAACTGACATGTGGGTTTGGCAAGTTTGAAATTCTATCAACATGGCAAGTACACTAATTTTTAAAGTCTTTACATGTATGGATATATTTTTAAGAACTATGTTTTAAGGCAAATCAGATGATGCTAATCTGAAGTCGGCACTGCCTTTATGTTCAGAGATACCATTTTTCTTCGTTTGCTTAGGAGTTGTGTCAGTGAAAAATATGGCACTTCATAGTTTGCATGTTAATTTTGTCCTTCACCCTTACACCAACTTTCAAATCTCTCGTAATCATGGGAAGGCCCAAACCATATTTTCCTTAATAACGTCTGTTAAGTTTATCCCACAACAATTGTTTTGCATTAGTTCAAAAGGGGTTACTGTCACCTTTAATAAAAGTCTGCAATGAGCGCTGTGGCATATATGCTGCCTTTTATTAATGCAATAAAATGTATTTTTCGATTAACTATACTCCAGCCTTGCATGCCTCGTTCACTCAGGCCCCCAATTTGTTTCTTAAGTTGCATTTCCCCTTAAGCATGTGACCAGCCAGATGCTGGCTCATGTTTATCTTAGGTGAAACATCAGGGAAATTCAAAAGTAAAGTAGACATTATTGCATTCCATAATCGTTATGCCAACAATGTTATATCACATTAAGAACGATTTCAAAGAGAAAGGCTGTATGTAGTGTGAAGCTCACATCTCACACAGTTGTACGGGTAAATTCACGAGTGGGAGCCAACAATCAGAGTGTAACTATCTAACCCTGCTGGAAGAACACCTTGATCCTACTACGGGGTGCCTAGCCCTATGCAGCGTGTGGTGCAGCGCCTATCTAATAGGGATAGAATTGGAGAAAAACTGATCCTCCTAAAATCAAATGTATGGATACCACCAACCTACACTGGTTTATGTTTTGACGAAATGAAAAAACTGTATTTAAAAGGAGCAACCAAGCAAAAACCACTACTCCTCATATGTCCAGGAGTGACAGAGCTAGGTATTAGATCACTGCCGTTCTCAGCTAAAGGTAGCATGCATGAGTGCTTAAAAGACCGTGAGAATTTCTATGCCATGTTTTTTTCACCCATTGGCAATTTAGTCAGATCTCATGTGGAGTAGTGGGTGTAGAGGAAGACTTAAAATGGGGGACATCAAAGTGTGGTATTGATGATGTCTACTAAATATAGCGTTCTATAAGAAAACTCACAGCTTGTGAGTCAAACAATTACTGGTAAATTTCTTCTAGGATATCACCCCTTGTTATTGAGGATATCTGAAAAAGGTCATGGGTCCACCCATGACCTGAGAGGTCGACCGGTTTTGATGGGATAAAGTGATTCCAACCATCTTCTTCAGGACCGATTTGTCAATTTAGCGGTAAATCATCTTCCAGCCATGCCCAGATAGTGGGGGCACAGGGTGGGATGGCTGCTCCGTCTTCTGCAAGGGAGAGAAAAGGCAGATGCAACAAAACAGGGTGGAAGTGTACCCGTTAGTACCCCTAACTGAAAACACCACTAGTGTGTAGGTAGTAAGGGTTTTGTGGGGAGTGTTTAAGATAGCAAAGGTTTCAAGGTGGGGGGGCCTATCAACTAGGCTGTGCTACTAGCTGTGTAGCGTAGCATTTAGTTCTACCACTCCAAAATACCAAGTGTGGGGGGGGACAAATGACCAGGAGTGTAAAGGGAGAGCCCCCTCCATGCACGTGCCACCAGCTCATAAGAGAAAGAGAAAATGTGCCCACCTGAGGAACTCATTAGTCAGGGGCCGTCAGGCAAACGCAAATGCCTGTGTTGATGTCAAAAATGCTACAGATGAGGCAAAAAGAAATTCACCCATAACAGGATGTTAGCATGTTAGGGAGCAGCTGCTCACACGCTGTGTGCATCGTGTGCACTAGGCACATGGACAGGCTGCTTACCTGCTGCATTGCTGGAAAATAGCCCTATAGCAGCCATCCGACAGAGGAGAAGATCGCGTCTGCATCCACGTGTACCAGGAAAGCTACTTCCTGGTCGCGTGCCGAGGTAGACGGGACTAATTCGCGTAGGCCAATCGCAGCATAGCACGGTGTCTGATGTGTCTGTAGCTCGATCGCGGGTTCGTTGGGTGTGTCAGAGGGTGGATAAGAGGCGGCTGGATGACAGGAGTGTGGAACGGGGGCTAGGGAGGAAAGGACCCCAAATGAGTTACTACTTTGGAGTGGTAGAAATAAACGCTATGCTACACAGCCAGCAGCACATCCTAGTTCATAGGTCCACCCCAACTTGAAACCTTCGCTATCTTAAACACTCCCCACAAAACCCTTACTACCTATACACTAGTGGTGTTTTCAGTTAGGGGTACTAACGGGGTACACTTACACCCTCTTTTGTTGCATCTGCCTTTTGTCTCCCTTGCAGGAGATGGTGTCACGCACGGCGGTTGCTGGCAGCTGTGGAGACGCTGGCGTTGGAGCGGCCATTGACATGAGCCGTCACGCCGCAAGCATCCGACTGCAGCGGTCCAGCCTTTCCGCCTTCCGACCAGCGGCGTCTTTTTACGTGCGCCAACCCGGAAGCCCGCGCGTTGCAACCTATTCGAGTTAGTCTCCCGGGTTGGTACGCTGCAGTTCTTTCCTCCGCGGCAGTTGCCGCTCCCTTTCTTCCTCTCCCGTTTGCCTTCCAGGCATTCTTTCTGTTTCTCTGCCCTCCTCACTCTGTGGGAGCTCCTCTCTCTCGCTCCGCTTACTTTGGCTCTCTCACTTGCTCTGGTTCCCCTGTTTCATCCCCTCTCTGCTCATTCACTTAATGCTCAATCATCAGTAGTGTTAAATTCCCTTGGAACTGCTACCAAACACTACTCTCTGTGGATATCCCGAACACCTGGATCCATCTAACTCACGCAGTCCTGACTAGGAACCTGTCGCCATTATCAGCAAGGAAGGTTTTTTTTGCGCCTTTCAGCTTTTTCCCCTAAACCGGTCTGCTCCAGTTCGGGGGCCCCCTTGGCCCCGGGTTGGAGGGGCAACGTGGCTTCCTCTCGAGGCAGACTTCATCTACACTCCAGAGAAGAGGCATTGTGGAAAAAGAGATTTGGGATCAAATCGGACGAGGAAACCACAGGTGAGCAGGAGGGTGTAAGGGGCACTCGGGAGACTGGGTTGAAGTTGGCTGATTCAAGGAGTGTGCCTGACAGTTTGCAACGCCAAAAGGGAAAGATGGCCACCCCCGAACAAATACAAGAACTAGTGGCCGCAGTTCAAGCCATGAAGGCTGACAACGCTGTCTTGAGACAGATGGTCTCTGCTCAGGAAACTAGGGATTCCGACTTACCTCCCATGGCCTTATCCTCGGGCAAGTTTGACGGAACCCCGAAGCGCCACAAGGAATTCTTGGAAGCCTGCTCCATTTATTTTGCCTTTAGACCTCAGTTATTTTCTAATGATCACACCAAGGTGGGGTTTATGGTATCCAACATGGCAGGAAATGCCTTAGCTTGGGCCACCCCTCTGGTGACCAACAACAATCCAGGAATCAGAGATTATGGGGGCTTTTTGGCCTTACTGCGCCAAACTTTTGAACAACCCGAGATAATACATGTGGCTGCTGAAGAGCTATTGGATGTGCAACAGGGTTCCAGTGACCTGCTGACATATATCTCCACCTTTAAACGACTGGCGTCTGAAGCAGGATGGCCAGAACAGGCCCAGTATACAATTTTCCGTCGAGGTTTGAAAGAGGAGATAAAGGATGAACTGGCAAGGATAGCCCGCCCTACTACCCTGTCTGACTTATTCTCCATTGTCACTCAGATTGACTATCGCCTCAGTGAACGCAAGGCGGAAAGGAAGAAGCATAAGGCCCCTGTCTCCCTTCCACCAAGTGCCCACTCGTTGCCCTCTCTGCCTCACTCCAGTAACAAGGAAGAACCTATGCAAGTTGGGTCCGCAAGATCCCCCTTAACACCCGAAGAGAGAAGATGTCGGAGGGATGCTGGGCTCTGCATGTATTGTGGGTCAGATTCCCACCTACTTCGGAACTGTCCAGAAGTCCCGCCTAGGCGGTCGGGAAACAAACGACCTCGGAACTAAAGGGGACGAGTAATCGAGGTCAGAGCGCTAGTCCCTATGTCACTGTGACAGTAGCTTCACACCCAACCACCTTGGACTCACGCCTCATGGTGGTTCCAATTCAATTGGAAACTCCGACAGAAGTACTTACCACCATGGCTCTGCTGGATTGTGGCGCTGCATGGGTATTTATGGATACCATGTGGGCACACAAACAGGGTCTCCCTATGTTAAAAAGGGAAGAAGTTCAGAAGGTAGAAGGAGTCGACGGTTCCCCACTTTCGTCGGGGCCTATCACCCATTCCACCGTATCCATGAAGGTCTGCATTCTCCAGCATTCGGAACAGATGCAATTTGATTTAATTCGAGCAGCCCATTTTCCAGTAATCCTTGGAATTCCCTGGCTGAGGAGGCATAATCTGCTCATCGATTGGGCACAGAACACCATGGCCTTTACTTCCTCATACTGTAAACAAAATTGTTTATTTCATCCTTCAGAAGATTTGGTACAAATCCTCACTCCCCAACAAGAAGGGGTAAATGAAATCTGTAAGGTTCCCCCGGCATTGGCCAAATTCAAGGAAGTCTTCAAAGACAATCCTGTCTTAGATTTACCTCCACATAGGCCTGAAGACTGTGCCATCGAGCTGGTGCCAGATGCTCTGTTTCCGTTTAGTTGCATGTTTTCCTTGTCTCTACTGGAGAAGAGGGCTCTTCGCATTTATTTGGACTCCCATCTGACTAATGGCCTCATTCGACCCTCCAAATCCCTGGCTGGAGCCTCTCTATGCTTCATACCTAAGAGGGATTCCTCTGAGTTAAGGCCCTGCATAGACTATCGGGGTCTGAACAAGGTCACGGTTCGTGACCGCTACCCAATGCCTTGGATAGCGGACATATTGGAAGCAGTCCAGGGTTCAACCATATTCTCTAAGCTAGATCTCCGGAGTGCCTACCACCTCCTCCGAATTAGAGATGGGGACGAATGGAAGACTGCTTTCCGGACTCCGTTTGGCCTTTTCGAGTATCGGGTGATGCCATTTGGCTTGGTTAACGCTCCTGACATATTCCAGCATTTTATGGATCGCCTGTTTTCTGACCTGCTATACCTCAGTGTCATAGTATACCTAGATGACATCTTGGTTTTTCGAAGTCCACCTCCGAACATACATTTCATCTTCAGACAGTTCTCTTTCGTTTACAGTCACAACACCTATTGGTTAAACCAGAGAAGTGCCTCTACAATATGTCTTCCGTTCCATATTTAGGATACATTCTATCCCAGGAAGGCATCACCATGGACCCGAGGAAAGTATCTGCCATCTTGGACTGGCCCACACCCGCCTCTCTGAAGGACGTTCAACGGTTCCTGTGTCTAACCAACTTCTACAGGAAATTCATCGGACATTTTTCGCAGATTGTGCTGCCCATTACCACACTACTTAAGAAAGACGCCAAACCTTTTCACTGGTCGGAACCAGCCAATCAAGCCTTTATTGAACTGAAAAGGAGATTCTGCTCCGCTCCTATTCTATCTCAACCGGATCAAGACCAGCCCTTCATAGTTGAGGCTGATGCCTCTGCTAGCGCTTTAGGTGCTGTACTCCTTCAACTCAAGGATGGCAAGGAACATCCTGTAGCATACCTTTCTAAGACTCTTTCCACAAGTCAACGGAACTACTCTGTAATCGAAAAATAACTTTTGGCTCTCAAGGTGCCTTGTGAAGAGTGGAGACACCTGCTACAAGGCAGAGCCCATCCATTTACATTACGTACAGACCATAAGAATCTGAAGATTCTCAGAAACATGGAATGCGTCAACTCAAGACAGGCTCGCTGGGTGCATTTCTTCAGCCAGTATTGCCATTCCCCTCCCGTTAGTCACCCTTTATTTCCCCGAAACAGAATCGTGGGGATAGTCTCCTCATTTCTTCAAGAGATTAAGACGGGCACCAAACCTGAACTGGCAACCGCCGTACCTGGTGACTTACGTTCTCAAATCCGTTGGTCGGAAGGTCTTTTACTGGTGGGGCAGCGATTGTACGTTCCCTCTAAGTCTTTACAACTGAAGGTTCTGGAGTGGCGTCACAACTATATAACCGCAGGACATAGGGGAGTCCGAGGTATATTAGAGTTAATCTCTCGTTCCTTTTTTTGGCCTTCACTCTCTCGAGATGTAAGGCAACACTGTAGGACATGTGTGGTTTGCGCCCAGAATAAGAACTCCACCCACAAACCTTACAGGTTGTTGTTGCAACCGGACTTGCCAGGCCGGCCATGGTCCCAAATTTCTACAGGCTTTATAGTAGACCTGCCCAGATCCCAGGGGTCGACCTGTCTCATGGTTACAATTGACACATTCACCAAACTGTCCATTTCTCCGCATTGCAGGGAGTGCTGTCTGCCACTGAGATGGCTGAAGTTTTTCTCAGGGACATTTTTAGACTCCATGGACTGCCTGACAAGATTATATCTGACAGAGGTAGTCAGTATACATCTGGATTTTGGGGCGCCCTGTGTCAACCGTTAGGGATAGAGAGGGCCTTGTCATCAGGCTTCCATCCCAGACCAACAGTCAGACACAGCGTCTCAATGCCTCTCTTGAGCAATACCTCCGGTGCTATGTCAACAATTGGGTGAGCCTTCTGCCCACCGCCGAATTTGCGTATAATAACGCAGTGCACTCGGCAACGGGTCTTAGCCCTTTTTTCTGTTCTTACTGTTTTCACCCTCGCAGTATTCTCTCGGTTTTTTCCTCACCCACTAATATACCCACCATTGAATCCACCCTGGATCAAATAACCACAGCCCATACTACAGCTCAACAGAGTTTAGCTTCTGCTAAACGCAGGTATAAAGATCTATTTGATCGAGCTTGTTTACCCTGTCCTGATAGAAAGGAGGGCGATCAGGTCTGGTTATCTACTAGATTTTTGCATAGATGGGTACATTCGACCAAACTAACCCCCCGATTCGTAGGACCCTTCAAGATTATCAAGAGGATTAATCCAGTGGCTTACAAATTACAACTCCCCAAGTCCATGCATCGGGAGCACCCGGTCTTTCACTCCTCCCTTCTCCGCCCGGTGGATCCAGGCACTCCAGTTATGAAGGCTACAGGGTTGTTGAGTAATCCCAAGTCTATGCCTGAAGAATATGAGGTATCTGCCATCTTAGATTCCAGATATCGTAGGGGCAGGTTGGAATACCTTGTGTCTTGGAAGGACTATCCCAGTTCGGAGGAATCCTGAGAGCCCGGGTCTTATGTACATGCACCTAGGCTAGTCAGGCGTTTTCACCGGACACATCCAGGTAAACCCGGAAGGGTCGGATCTGGAGGGGGGCATACTGTCACGCATGGCGGTCGCTGGCAGCTGTGGAGACGCTGGCGTTGGAGCGGCCATTGACATGAGCCGTCACGCTGCACGCGTCCGACTGCAGCGGTCCAGCCTTTCCGCCTTCCGCCCAGTGGCGTCTTTTTACGTGCGCCAACCCGGAAGCCCGCGCGTTGCAACCTATTTGCGAAGGCTTCCGGGTTGGTACGCTGAAGTTCTTTCCTCCGCTGCAGTTTCCGCTCCCTTTCTTCCTCTCCCGTTTGCCTTCCAGGCATTCTTTCTGTTTCTCTGCCCTCCTCACTCTGTGGGAGCTCCTCTCTCGCTCCACTTACTTTAGCTTTCTCACTCGCTCTGGTTCCCCTGTTTCATCCCCTCTCTGCTCATTCACATAATGCTCAATCATCAGTAGTGTTAAATTCCCTTGGAACTGCTACCAAACACTACTCTCTGTGGATATCCCGAACACCTGGATCCATCTAACTCACGCAGTCCTGCCTAGGAACCTGTCGCCATTATCAGCAAGGAAGGTTTTTTTTGCGTCCTTCGGCTTTTCCCCTAAACCGGTCTGCCCCGGTTCGGGGGCCCCCTTGGCCCCAGGTTGGAGGGGCAAGGTGGCTTCCTCTCGAGGCAGACCTCATCTACACTCCAGAGAAGAGGCATTGTGGAAAAAGAGATTTGGGATCAAATCGGACCAGGAGACCACAGGTGAGCAGGAGGGTGCAAGGGGCACCCGGGAGACTGGGGTGAAGTTGGCTGATTCAAGGAGTGTGCCTGACAGTTGGACAGCCATCCCACCCTGTGCCCCCACTATCTGGGCATGGCCGGAAGATGACTTACCGCTAAATTGACGAATTCGTCCTGAAGAAGATGGTTAGAATCACTTTATCCCATCGAAACCGGTCGACCTCTCTGGTCATGGGCGGACCCATGACCTTTTACAAATATCCTCAATAACAAGGGGTGATATCCTAGAATAAAGTTTACCAGTAATTGTTTGACTCACAAGCTGTGAGTTTTTTTATAGAACGCTATATTTAGTAGGCATCATCAATACCACACTTTGATGCCCCCCATTTTAAGTCTTTCTTTACACCCACTACTCCAGATGAGATCTGACTAAATTGCCTATGGGTGAGTAAAACATGGTAGAGAAATTCCCACAGTCTTTTAAGCACTCATGCAAGCTACCTTTAACTGAGAACGACAGTGATCTAATACCTAGCTCTGTCACTTCTGAACATATTAGGAGTAGTGGTTTTTGCTTGGTTGCTCTTTTTAGATACAGTTTTTTTCATTTTGTCAAAACATAAACCAATGCAGGTTGGTGGTACCCATACATTTGGTTATTGGAGGGACAGTTTTTCTCCCATTCTATCCCTATTAGATAGGCGCTGCACCACACGCTGCCTAGGGATAGGCACCCTGTCGTAGGGACAGGGTGTGCTTCCAGCAGGGTTACATAGTTACACTCTGATTGTTGGCTCCCCCTCCTGCATTTACCCATACAACTGTGTGAGATGTGAGCTTCATGTTTACCTTAGCCTATCCCTTCTTGGCCTTGTAATGGTCCTGGCTGTAGCTTTAATGCACATTCTATGGGAGTTGTGACCTCAAGGTCACTTCTGCTGAAAGAATAGACATGGCTTCATCTATTTCCTCCGTGGTTTACATCTAGGCAGTGTATTTCTTTTTATTTATTTAAGAAACTGAACTGATTGATTGTTAACAACCAGACATCCCTCTCTCCAGGACCAGCAGAGGAAAGGTATTTGAGGTTAAAGTTTCATTTCAGCAGAAATGCCCAACTGCAGGTGTCATCATGCGAGAAATGGCTTTTAACTCACACAGTTCATTTTACAAGGCATCTGGACCATATAGCCATGTGTAATGTACTTCGTTAATCTCAGATTTGCAGAAGATATGAGTATCACTTATGGATTGTCCATATGTATAGGGCATTTAAATGAGAAAACCATGTTCACCTTGAAACCAAGTAGGCACTTCTCTCTGGGTAATGTCATTTTGGAATGAGAAAAAAGGAAGTTATTTTATATCTTATAAATGCAATAAATTTGGTTTCATTTTTGGGATCACATTCTGGTATTACATTGACGATAATGTACACACTGTTATCTGTCTCTTTCAGTAGAAAGTGTAGATTTTCCATGGATTTAGTAAAACAACATTGTCAGCCACATGTCTTTCTTTTCCTTGCTGAAATGCATTGCACATATCTCCGCACTGTTGAGATTTATGCCTGTTTTTGGTTCAATAGGCCTCATGTCTGACATCACCATTTCTGTGCTGGCCTTATACTTCAATAGAACTTCACAAATCACTCAAGCCTCTTTATTTCTGGCATTCAGGGGCTACATTGTACCCCACATGTCCATTGATACAGAGAGAAGAGCAAGGAGAGAGTGGGGTTTCTGTTTCCTTGTGGCCTTTGTTCATCCCAGGAATTTTCTTGCCAGCGCACACACCACTTTCCCCTGTACTGAGGGAGTGACGCTCTGGTCTACACTCCACTCTTTTCTGATTTTGGGGTTTTGGTCACTGACCCCTCCCTTTCCGGTAGCTCTGCCTCCGGCCTGTAGAGCCAAGGAGTTATTTAATCTGCAGTGAATAAAAGAGAGGTTAAGTATTTTATACAGTACTAATTTCCCTGCTATGATCGACGTGCGATTTGACAACAAAACAACCAGTTACGCATTACTTTTCACTTCACATATACAATTCAGAACATTATTGTTACTTTTGGTACATTCCTGATTAGTATAAGTTGTTTTACTCCCTGTAAATGTGTGATTTCCTCCATCCGGGTTTCCATTATTTTCTTTTATTCTTCAGCTGGTTCCTGGGCTCTACCCTCACTGGGTTCTTCAATCAGTCGCAAAGTCTATCTGGGATGACAGCTTTTCAACCGATATGGACCCATTTCTCGTCCATCTGTTATCCTTTAGGAATGCAAATCTTATAGGCGACAGTTGATATTTTGTCGACAATTTCAAAAGCACTACACCAAGAGGGGAGGAACTTCCGCTCTTTGGTCTGGTTCTTTTGGAAATTGTACAGTTAGACCCTGTCTCTTAAAAGTGTGCTTATGGTCTTTTCATACATTTTCAATGTATTCATGGCCCGTGGACGCATTGATCAGGGACTGTTCTTGAGTTCTGTTAAGCAGATGATGAGGTAGCACCATTTGAACACATTTTTGTAGAAGATGGTGTAGACCTAATGGCGATCAGGACAAGCAATAATCAAATGTCCCAACTAGGTCCAGAGTCAGCCATGAATTTCCTCAAGATGGCCACAATTGTTTTACTGTACCTCTCAACTCTCTTGCTCGAGGCTGGGTGGTAGGCAATGTGGAGTTTTCGCTTTACAGCTAGTATCTCCCACATCTTTGTCATCAGCTCACTGGTAAAATTACTTCCTTGGTCCGACTCAATCCTTTGAGGAAGGCCGAAATGAGAGAAGATGTGACTGATTCTTAGGGCGTGATTCTCCGTGATTATCAACATGGTAGGAGCATCCAACAACACAAACTGTTGGTATCCCCTGGCACATGTATTCCTTATAGACTTTGTGCGGGGAAGTAAGGCATGCCTCCATGTTGTCTTTGGTCTTTAGACTTTCGTACTTGAGACAGTTTTCTTGAGCACAGTCATGCAAGTCAGCCAAACCTTGCGCTAGGGGTCTCTTCTTGTGTTGGCCATATCTGACCTCCACATGAAAGCCTTGCATGGACAGAATCCAGGAAGTAATTCTGGAATTACTCACGTTCCCTGTTCGGATTCGGTTCCTTTGGAGATATTGCAAGGGCTGGCGAGGAGTCTCGACAATGATGTGCTCCCCCTGGATGAATGGGCAGTAATTCTTCAATGCCCACACCATTGCCAGGAGCGCCTTTTTGCAATCATTTAATTTTTCCTCCACAGAGGACAAAGACTTGCTCACGTGCAAGATTACTTGGTAGAATATTGTTGTTAAGCAATTATCATAGAACCCTGTCTCCAAGAAGAATTTCTTGTTCTTTATAGGGTAAGCCAAACAAGGCACTTAGGGAAGGCTTCTCTTTAGTTGTTTTACTGCCTCAGATTGTTGTGGACCCCACTCCCACTTGACCACTGTCTTAAATAAATGGTCCAAGGATCGCGTGACCTCTGCGTAGTCTTCAATGAACTTTCTACTATAATTACTGAGTCCAAAAAGTCTTCTTAGTTCACGCAGAGTAGTCGGGTCTTTCAATTTTAATAATGCTTCTACCTTTTTCGCCTGAGGACTGAGACCCTCAGGGGTGATTTCATGCAATAAGATGTTCACACTGGTTTTACACCACTGTGCCTTCTGAAAGGACAGTTTTGCTCTGGCTTTCTGCACCTGGGTCAGAACATAGCGTATTTCAGCTATATGTTCCTCCACAGTTGGGCTCTTGATTAAGACATCATCTACATAGGCTAGGTTTCACCTTTAGCCCAAGTCAGGCATAGCCTTATGTAGGAAGATATTACATTTGTTGCCAGAGTTTATGTATCCAAAGGTGGTTCAGGTCCATGTGTATTGCTGCCTCCCTAAGGTAAAGGCAAGCTTGTACTGGTCTTCCCTACTCACAGGTACTGTCCAGTAACTGTTGGTCAGGTCAACAACGGTATACACCTTGGACCCTTGGATCTCGCCAATGCCTGATCGATGTAGGGAAGGGGTCATCTTGACATGTGGACCCATTTATCTAACTCCCCAAGGTCTGCGCAAAGTCTCAATTTATTTATTTTATTGCATGTGTTATACGCTCAAACCCTGAGGTATCACGGCGTAGGTTACAGTAGGTTTAAATTCTCTGGTGAATAAAGGATAACAAGTCCTACTAACCCACTACATTACATATACATTTTATTTAATCAGCACAAAGATATATGTGCAATATTTATTGGGATACTAATGCATATCCATAGCATAAAAACGAAACATATTACAAATAATCTGGCTCATACGCAAATAGTCTCATTCATTCCCATCAACCCTCGCAGAATAGCAATGGCTTTCCTTATTTTAGGTGTAAACAGAACTTTATATTACACACATCTCGTAAAGGTACTTATGCAACATATTCCGACCCTGTCTTTATTACTGGTGTTGTTAGATAGTTTGTTATAATTTCAAACAGATTGTATAGTCGTCGCGTGTTTCGGTCTCCTGGAACTGATAGTAATGTCCCTTTCTTATGTAGACCTTCCTCAGGACATAAAAGTCAAGATTAGTTGTCTTGCCTTTCATGGACTGGAGTAAGCCTCACAATCTCTGTATAATTAATTCAGGGGTGTAGCAGATATGATGGAACAAATCCCTCATTGGTACCAGGAATGCTTTTGGTGAATTCACAATCAGGAACCAAACTGGTATCCCAAAATAACTTCTATTCCAGTTATAAAAGCTCCCACCGGACCACAATAGATATGCGTCCTCTCATTTGTTGTCCTATTTAGAGAAAATCATCTGATCAATATTTTTTCTCAAAGTATATTTTTTCTCTTTCCTTGGAATCTCTATTTCTTCAGTTTTGGTTGTTTATGAGTCTTCCGGTCACAGAGGTAGCAGCAATGCCCCGGAGATTGGAGTGGTTTGTAGCTGCATCTCCCACCACAAGCACAGCGGTCCGCGGCACCTCTGTCTGTGGCATTTGAGAGTCTTTCAGGTTAAGGTTCTTCAGGTACTAATTTAAGAGGCCACCTTTTAGACTCATCACAAATAGATCATGCAATGAATGAGCATCCTATGTGAATTGTCGACACACTGGGTTTTCCGTTTTGTTGTGTGAGATGGTGTATTTATGTAGGTTCATCCTTTCACACAGTACTTTGCAGGTATCATGCTAAATAAAAGGACAAAACAACAAAACACATTTGAACCAGGCTACATTCATGCAAGAATAACAAAACTAGCTCCGTACACTCAACCCCAGAGTGTAGGGCATGGACGAAAGTGCTTTTCAGACAGTACCCAATAACGTTTTTCTTCAGGCGGGGTTTCAAGATGCAATAAGAAGATACCCAAATTTACAATTAACAGAAAGAAAAGACAGACTGGCCTTGATTTGTGAACGGATCTGAAATAAAATGGTTAATTTCCTAGTTCACCAAGCCCTATGGGCATACCATCCAGTGTGCTTCAACAAATAGACACATTTGTGTTACCTGTTCCAGGGATGCCAATTTGGGCAATGGATCTGAGACTTCATGGAACCAAGATCGTTGTGTAAAAGAACCACAGAACTCCAATTAGGGTTGGGTCATGCTAGAAATCCTTTATTTATCAACACTTTTTTATGTTTTAGATCGAAAAGTCGTTAATACAAGAATATACTGGAAAATTCTGTCACATCAGTGACGCAGTGCGAAGTGTAGATATTACATGTTCAATAGACTAATTTTGCATCAGTATAGCTTAGACATTCATTGTTAGCAGACAGATAAGCTTGCAACTGTGGTGGAGTGTAATTGGTTTATGTAGCCTTTCATTGTGCTTTGAGGCAGGCAAGACCAGTTAACCAAGAAAATAAGTAATATTTTTTAAAAAATGAACTCCCTAAGGGGATTCTCATGCGAAAGCAGTTAACCTTACTAATTATTGCTACCAGAACAGTATGCACTAGCAATCGCTGTTTATATATTTATTTCATATGTCTTCACTTTCACTTTTCTCTCTCTACTGAACGTAATGCAAAATGGCTTCAGTCCTATTCTGTTTACCAAAAGGTCTATGCTTTTATGACAGGCATGTGAGCACCATAGGACATTGATATTCTAGTGTTCCTCGGCATCATCAAACAGGTGCATTTGTAGGTACCCTAAGAGTACAGCAAATATATGGCACCTGCAAGTCTTGTGTAATGGCCCCCACAATAAATACATATCCACAAGCAGACCACCACGAAGATCCATTTTCAATGCTAGCTCTTATATTGTTTATTTTCTTTCCAACACTTCAAAGTCCCAGTTTAGGAAGGGGTTGGATTGCTGCTGAAAGAGCTGCAATGGACCAAAGTGTGAGGTATGTAGGATGGACCTGGTGTGAACTGGGGGAGCTATTTCGAAGTTTAATGGCTTTGACATTAGCACGTTGAATCTCCTGTGACTGGTCCTATGTGATCCTCATTACTCCGAGCATTTCCTCTTTGAATGAGTGTACCATCCATCGCTCACTCCTCACCAACAAGTGAAATAAGGTATATATTGAGAACATTGTACTCTGGAATGCTCAGTCTGTCTGCAAACAAAATGTCCTTTATTGCTGACTACTTTCACCCCAGATCTCCTCCCCTAGATCTTTTGCTATCACTGAAACCGGAATTTCTCCATCTGACACTGCCACCCTGTCACCCTGATACTATCACCCTGGCAGCCCTACATGACTCCAAACTATGCTTCATTCACTCGCCTTGATGGACTGACTGAGGTGGAGGAGGTGCACTTACTCTCTTAATGCCTCAGTGTCTCACAAATATCTGATGCCATGTCTTCTCCTACCTCTTTTCAGTTCACCATTTCACCATCACCCCTATCTATCACCCTCCTGTTCTCATTGGACCATTCTTTGATGATCCTGGCCAACTCCCTGGTTCTTTTTCCACTAAACATCACCTCATTCTCTAAGGTGACTTTAACCTTTCCTCTCCAATCACTTCTCAGAAATCTTAACTTCAGTCTTTTCCTAGTGACCACACTCTCCACTCTATCCATAACCTGCCTACCCACACAGGGGCCCTCATTACGACCCTGGCGGAAAGTGACTGACCGGACCGCCACAGCGTAAATAGCGTTTCCGCCATTGCACGATGGAGCAAAGTGCGGCCCATTCCGACCCATCGGGCACGAGCACCACGCCATGGCGGAAGTGCAAAGTCCGCGATGGCGGAAATGACCCCAAAACGGCCCACACCGCCGCCGTACGGCGCCCTAGGTGCAATACCGAGACCCATCTTAGCGGACACCGCAGTGAGCGCCAACCGGAAAGTACGGTGACCGTAAATATACGGAAACGGAAGTAAAAACATGGTCCCGGAACGGGAAACATCACGCCGTACACCTATAAAACCACAAAATCCACACAACCACTAAAAACACTCCCCTGAGACACATCCCAACCCGTCATCCACCCCAGTGAAACCAAGAAAAATGGGAAAAGTAGCGAAGAAAGCGTGCGACCGCAAGCGGCAGGTCCACTTCTCCCGTGAGGAACTCACCGTGCTCACAGAGACCCTCCAGGAGAATGCTGCCGCCGTCTTCTCCACGCAAATGACCAGGACGGCACTTGCGAACAAGAAGGCCATATGGGCCCTGGTGGCACAGCGGGTAAGTGCGGTGGGGACCGCACCCCGCAACCCACAGCAATGCAGAAAGCGATGGGACGACCTGCGGATACGCGTCCGTAGCATACTTTCTGCCAACCGCAACATTGCCACAGCCACCGGGGGAGGATTGGAATCACCCATCAAGTTGACCCCCTGGGAAGAAATCTGTGCCTCCACCATAGGAATGGAGAGCATAGAGGGAGTCGGAGGGATGGAGAAAGGAGTGCAGACATCCGAAGAATCCGGTAGGTGGCCCAAATAAAACCATGCCAAATCCACAATGTCCAATCATGTGAATCACCATGTGTCCACATAGCGCAACAGTAACACATGTCCAGGAGAACGTCCACACACATTGGCCTGACAGCGCACTTTAAAACTCACAATAAATACATAAATAATTAAAAACCCCAAAAACACCCTCTACACGTGCAGCAGGCACACCCTAACTGCAGGCTGCCAAACAACTGCACCCTCACTCCACACACAAATGAAAGCACCTCCAAGGCCCCGACCCAAATCACCCTCAGGTACCACCCCAATGCATGTGATACATTGCCATTCCAATTCCCACAGACCCATTAATAACGCTCGCCCTCCTTTACTCCACCACAGGGTCCGATCCAAACGACGAGCTTCAGGACACCCCTACCAGCACACCTGCAAAGAGGGCCAAGACCAACGGCCAAAGACCCTCCACCTCAGCTGCACGCATCAAGACACGGCAGCAGCACAAATCAAGTGGCAGCACAGAGGAGGGAACTCCAACAGGCACCCCAGCAGCCAGCATGCCCACAACAGCACCACCACAGGTCCCCCCAATGGATGCCACAGAAGGCACTGCCACTGGTGGCAGCAGCACCATAGGTGACACTCCATTAATGGCAGCATGCTCCGACACAGAAGACGGGGATGTCGAAGTCAGATCTATCCATGACCTGTCCCAATCCCCCTGTCTGTTC
Source organism: Ambystoma mexicanum (assembly GCF_040938575.1). Taxonomy (NCBI): domain Eukaryota; kingdom Metazoa; phylum Chordata; class Amphibia; order Caudata; family Ambystomatidae; genus Ambystoma; species Ambystoma mexicanum. The sequence goes on along the minus strand of NC_090935.1, from coordinate 103,873,682 downwards.
CATCCCGTACACCATGAGGATACCACGCAGGGGCACCCACAAGACGACGACTGGCCATCCCCCACAAGCCCTGTGGCAGGGCAACATGAGGCGAACAGCCACTCTGTGACACCACCGCAAATGGCCATGGCCCAGCAGAGGTGACAGTCCCTCGACCAGTTAATTGTGCAACAGCAGCAACTGGCCACGCTCCTCAAGGACCATGCCGATGAATGTGGGGGCACTAAGGCAGACATAGAAACATCAACTGAGACACTTAGGGCAGAAATGGAGAGAAGTACAGAGACACTAAGGGCACAAATGGAGAGTAGCACCGAGAGCCTGAGAGTCCAAATGGAGAGTAGCACCGAGAGCCTGAGAGTACAAATGGAGAGAAGCACCGAGAGCCTGAGGGGGGAACTGCATGCGACGTCCAAAGACGTATGTGCCGAACTTGCCGCAGTGCGCCGTGTGCTCACTGAGCTCTCACAAACCCTTAGGGACATGCATGGACGTGAGCAGGCAGAGACATCATCCGTTGCAAGTTCCGTCCAGGGCAGCCCCCAACGTAGATCTGGGAGGAACCTGCGCTCCACAGGCAGGGGTGCCCCTGATACCCGCAGAGGGGGCTTGCAATAGCGACTGCCCACTGACAATGAGCATCTTTGGACACTGGTGTTCGGGGGGGAGGTAGGAGGGTGGAGGGGGTGTGTTGGGCTCACTTGGGTGGCGGGTCGATAGGGTGTTCAACATGATATTCCATATGCCATAAACAATGCACGATCAACCAATGAGATGTGTGGACATTGATCTTTGTGTACGAGGCCATTATAGGCGTACAGTCCATATTGTGCATGTACCAGACACACACAGTGCCACGAGTCCCGTGTCCATGTATCAGCCACCAGGCGTGAGTGCTAGAAGCATGCATCTATGAGATGCTGACGAATGTCACAGCCCTCCTGTGCCTCGCAGACTCCTTGAGGTGCTGCCACATCCCCACCCTCATCATGACCATCTTCAGGTGCTTGCAGTTCTGCGTCAGGGGGCATGGGCACATTTCTACGTACGCACATGTTGTGTAGCATGACACATGCCATCACCATCTTTGCAACCTTCACATGGCGGTACAGGAGTGCCCCGCCAGACCTGCTGAGGCACCGGAAACGAGTCTTCAGTAGGCCGAATGCCTGTTCAATGACTACACGGGTACGTGAGTGGGCATGGTTGTAGTCCTCCTCATGCTGGTCCCGTGGGTTCCGGACTGGTGTGAGGAGCCATCTCTTCAGTGGATATCCGGCATCACCTGTATGTGGACGATAAACGAATTATGTGGAATGCCATTGCTACGTACGCACCCCCCCCCTTCCTGCCAGGTCATTGCCGCATCACATACCCCACATCATCATGCATGAAATGAGACTCACCGAGTAGCCAGGATCTGTTCCCTGCGTGTCGCTCCATGTAGCGTGGTATTGTTGAGTTCCTCAAGACCATAGAATCATGGGTTGATCCAGGGAATCGGGCACAACAATGTGTAATGATCCTGTTGGAGTCACACACCATTTGTACATTCAGAGAATGAAATTGTTTTCGGTTGCGGTACTGGGCCTCCATGGCATGTGGGACGACCAATTCCACATGGGTGCAGTCGATGGCACCAATGCAACCCGGTATGCCGGCAAGTGCATGGAATCCCACTTTTGTGTTGGTAATTTCCTGCTCCGAGCGTGGTAGAGAGATGTAGTCGTCTGCGTGCTGCAGGAGGGCATCGAGCACTTGCAATAGTGTCCGTGAGAACAGTGGCTGTGAGATGCCATGCAACTGTCTGACTGTGTGCTGGTAGGTGCCTGTGGCCAGGAAGTGGAGTACAGACACCACCTTCAGTAGGGGTGGGATGGCGGTTGGGCTATCTATCATGCTGACAAGGTCAGCCTGTGTCATGTCCACAATGGCGGCTATGGTGTCCCGGTCCAAACGGTAGAGGGTGTGGATCTGCTCATCAGTGAGGTTGAACGGATGTGCTCGGAGGCGTGGGATTGCGGGCTGCCTGCGTGGTGGTAGTGGCTGTGCTGGCGGCCCTTGCTGGCCCTGCCTTGCCCTCCTCCTCCTCCTGCGTCTCCTCCGTGCGGCCGGTTGTAGTTGGTGTTCGTCTTCTTCTTGGAGTTGGAGTACTTGCAGTGGTATCAGGTCCCCCAGGGCCAACATCGCGAGTCCTGCCGGTAGCATTTCGGAGTGGGTGTGGTTGTGGGAGGAGACTGGGTGTGCTATTTATGTGTTTTCAGGCTGTATGGCCTCCACCTGTGGTGATTCATTCCACCTGTGCAAGCTGCTCTCCCCTTTGGGCGAGCACGTCCCGCACACAACGCTGCAATTCGAGGAATGGCATCTTGCTATTACAATCATGTATTTGTACCCGATGGCAGTGTAACATTGGTTGATATGTTCATTCGGCTATGGTCCCATTGTTTCACATACTATCTTAGCAGTCGCGAACAGACTTGTGAAGGGTCAGTGGAACGTAGTACTCGAGTAACGGTGGACCCTCATGCATCACTGTACCGAGTTTCAACGACGGGCGGGGCGTCCCATTTGTGAGTGAAGGCATTTGCCATTTTCACACACAGCCGCACTAGATGGATTAATTTGTGATTTCAAGCGGCCACAGATGCCTTTTCGACGTGATGTTGCAAATGAGGAATTCAAAGGGCGGCGCTTTCGGTTTTCAGCTAGCGGCGAGGAGATGCCCACAGGTCTGACTGCAAATATAACGTTCTATTGTTCAATGTCCTTGGGACAGGGGCCATGGCGAGGATGCAATTATTGATATGAATAGTTTGGGATGCGCAATAGCGAAGTGGACGATGAGGCCGGACGTTCCCAAATACATGTTACTTCACAACACTGGAATTACGGGCTGGGGCACAGTGGATTTTGCAGGCTGCATAACGCACAGACTCAATGGAATTTTCACATGTTATGTGAGTATGGAAACAGGCGTTATCATTACGGGATGAGGGAATGATGAATGGATGCATGGACAGATGATTTGATACAGAGTTTGCCATGTACAGGGCTTCTTGGAATCTGTCCGCCTCCCCTGCGCTATGTGATGCAGGGCTGCCATAGTGGGACCATCGTCTATCTGGCCTTGTTGAGCCCTCCCTGTCTCGACGCGCCTTCAGACACTTGTGTCCATGCACGTTACCAATCCCATCTGATGGATTCTGTTTTAACAGACGCATGCACAGGTACACTCGTTTGTGATGGTGTTTTCACCTCGATATAGATAGTTATGAGTCGCAAGTGGTTTTTGGGTGGTGATGATCCTTTGGAGTGGGCTAGCATGCATATGGCTGTGGATTTGGTGTGATCATTGAAGTGAGTTATTCTAATGTAGTTCTGATGGCCATTCTATTCTTTTTCTTTTCATTTGGTTGACAGGTATCTCCTCCCCTTTTGCCACTGCCATCTGTATGCCACTCCTGCAGATGGATTTTACTCCCGACACCTGCTGCTTCGTGTTAATCAGTGGAGCAGCATTATGATCTTATGGGACGATCGCCAATGGGCCACATGCCCTTACGCAGTACTAGTGGCTCGGAGCAACATTTCGGCCTTTCAGCTGGACTAGTGCCTCCCCATTGGGACGGCCCTGCGGTTCTGGGCGCTTCCATGTTGCCTTTTCGTACGAGAATGTGGCCCTGTGTACCATGAAGGAACAGGTCGTCACACAAGAAGTAGCTGGTCATTTATTGCGGATGCAGCCCACAATGGTGAAATGTGTTTTGGAGTTCATGGCCTAATGGCTGTATGGGCTTGGTGAATTTGTTGTGCATTAAATTTCTATTCTGATATGGGCCGTGTAGCGTTCTTCTTTGCAAGTGATGTGGCATATTCCTATTTGGGGAGCGATGTATTGTGAGGAGATCTGCATTGGGTTCCAGCTTCGGAGTATAGTTGCGTGGTACTGTGCTGGGCGCGTTTGCCTACGAAGCCCAGTGAGGTCAGGGATAAGGGCTGCCAATATGACTGTTTGAATGATGTCATGCTCAGGGGCAGGGGATTAGGTTTTGTGTAACAGATGCCGGTCAGCCAGGTGGATTGGTGGAATGATGTGATTTTCGGAATATTGCTGGTCACAGGTGCCTGTGTTTGCGTGCGTTTCTTGGTGGGAGACTGAGGTCATGTCCATTGGAATAGCTTCTGTATTCGTGCCATCTGTGCCCTGCAGCTCCCATTGGCCCCTCTTGAGATTCTTTTGTTCGTTGGCATGCATGGGTGACTTGTACATTTCACTGGTTGCATTGTGACTTCATTGCACCTACGGGGAGTTGTACAATGTGGCCAGGGAGCGGTGTACAGGCACTCAGTGGGGCCGTTTACGGTTGGTTCGCGATGCCGTACTTCTCACCATGGCGGAATGGTACTTTCCGCCGTGCTTGATGGCGTTAGGTGCATGTCCGCTAGGGTCAGAATTCGCGTACCGTTGCGCCATGGTGGTATTTACGGTTTGGCATGGCGCGCGCGCGCGTACTTGGTGCAGTTAGCGTTTGCGTTCACTACGGTGTCGCTAATGGCATCGTACTTTGCGGTGACGGGTCATAATCGCACCGAGCGCTATTCGATGGCGGTATTGCATTTCCGCCATCGTTTTTCGATTTCCGCCAGGGTCGTAATGAGGGCCAGGGTAACTAATTGAATCTCTTATTAATCGCCACCTCTCTCTCTGAGCCACTAATACTACTGTCACACCATTCATCAATTCATATCTGATTACCCAAGTGTTTACACCACCATCTCCTTTGTTTGTTTGTTTGTTTGTTTGTTTATTATTTATAATGAGTGCCAGACCCAGAGGTATCAGGGTGCAACAGTTACAAAATAATGCAAAGCTTATGTGTGAGGCATAAATTACAGAGCAGGATATATTTTTATTTACAGAAATTCCAGGCATAATGTACAATGTTGTAGTAATCCCCGCGAGGAAACATATGTTAAGTCTTGAAAGTGAAGTACATTTTTACAATGGCAAAATGTACAAATATTTACAGCTGTTATATCCTGGGAGTACCAGATAGGGCACCAGATAGGGGTTGCAGCTAGGGAAGAGTGTTGTTCGTTACAGTTCAGTTGATATTGAGCGATTTAATAGTAATTGGCTTTCAGCCACAGGATGGTGTTGGTTCTAAAGTTGAGATAGGGTTGGTCTATTCTCAGTGTGGGAGGCAGGGAGTTCCATAGTTTAGCTGCTTTAACGGGGAAACTATTGCCTCCGATCGTGGTTAGTTTGAATTTAGGGATGGACAAGCGGTCCCTGTTTGCTGATCTGGTGGGTCTTATGGATGTCTGTTTGTGGAATCTCTCAGAGAGGTAGATAGGGGCGGCGTTATTGAGTGATTTATGGGTGAGTGACAGAGTTTTTAGAAGGATTTTGTCATTGGGTCGGAGCCAGTTATTCTGTTGTCTATTCTCAGAGATGTGGTTTCTTTTAGAGATGCCTAGTGCCGCTCTAAGGGCATTGTTTTGTATTGTTTGAATTTTTCTGATGATGAATTTGTTGGAACCTATGTACAGGGCGTTGCAATAATCCAGGCGAGACAGGATAAATGCTCTGGCCAGGATGGTACAACTGTTATTGGAGAGAATTGGCTAACCTGTTCTTATAAGTTTGCACGTATAGGTAGTAGAGGATGCTAGCGTGTTGACCTGTTTGGAAAATGATAGCGTGGAGTCGAGATAAAAACCTAATTTTTTTATCTCCTGTGCTACCATAATACGGTTGCCGTCGATTATGAATGAAGAGTAGTCAGGTCCCAGTTTTTTTAAGTTGGTACGTGTACCCAGCATGATGATTTCTGTTTTATCATCATTCAGGGATAGACCGTGCCTGGATGATGATGTACACTCTGTTCACCAAGGCCAAATCCTTGTCATAATCCCCTGAAAGTGGGAGGAGGATCTGGGTATCATCTGCATAGTTAGTGTAGGTGATACCAAGATGGTCCAGATCATCAAAAAGGGGCTTGGTGAATATGCTGTACAGTGTGGGCGAACGCAGGATCCCTGTGGAACACCACAAGTGATGGGTATAGGGTCTGCAGCTGCGGAGGGTGAAAAAACATTCATGGTTCTGCCACTTAGGAAGGATCTAATCCAAGTTACAGCGTCCTTAGAGAAGTGTGCTGCTGTGTCGAGATGGTTACATAATATTGTATGATACACCAGATTGAATGCAGCTGAGAGGTCCAGGAGGAGGAGCAAGGCTGATTTTCCATTGTCTCTGTGCTCATCGACTTGGGTCTTGAGATCAATGAGGACAGTCTCCGGTCCATGTTGTGGGCGGAATCCTGACTGTCTAGCTCCTAGTAGGTGGTGTAACTCTAAATATTTTTGTATTTGCGTGTATGCCACCTTGTCTAACATTTTTAGAAGAAAAGGGACTGTTGGGATTGGCCTGTAGTTGGTGGGTGTTGATGGATCTAGAGTGGAAGTACCCAGGATTGTTTGAGGTTGGTGGGTATAGTGCCGGTGGTAAAAGAGGCGTTGATAAGCTTGGATATGAATGGTGATAGGTCTTGAGCCGCAACCTTGATGAGCTGTGCCGGGCAAAGATCACCCTGACAGTTGGATGGTTTGAGGGACAGAATAATTCTTTCAATCTCGAGGGTAGATACTTTGGAGAAGTTAAATCGGGTGGGTTGGGCTTCAGCTGTTTTCCCAGTTGTTTTGGGAGATGGTGGGTTCTTTAAGGATTTTTGTCTTGGGATATTTTATTTTGTAGAGTAGATACTTTATTAGCCAGTGCATGTTGGATGTCTGAACATCATTTTTTATCTTTGTCACATGTGTCTGGAGTGATGGGGGTCTCTAATTCTTTGAGAATAATGAATAATTCTTTCATATTGGAATTAGCTTGGGAGATCCGGGTGTCCACCCTTTCCACCCTCTGACCTTTCCTCACCACTTACTTCACCTATTATCAAAAAGGAAGTTTAAACCTTCTGCCATTTCCTCTTTCTCTCTGACCTACAGTTTTCACTCTTCCACCAACACTGCCTTCTGCAGATCCAATCCCTACTATATGACTCATTCTCCTCTCACTTCACCAATGCTTACTTTCACCCCTAAGTCTCAGAATCCTCAAACATGGGTCACCCCATTCATGCGCTCTCGCAGCACTGACATGCATTGGCTACTGCACAAATGGAGGCCTACCCACTTCCATGTGGACCTGCACCTCTACCTCTCTGCCCTGAACTCTCGCAAGTCCACTATTTTTAGAGTGAAAAGGAATTCTACCTGACCCTCATGGACTCTCACTCCAACCATCCTCGCCCCGCCTACAGGACACCCTAAACTCAGCCCCAGTTCTCCTAAGTCTATGGCTATCTACTCCATTCTCACAACTAATACCCTAGCTAAATACTTTACTGCAAACATTACAAAAAATCGAGACTGTTGCTTGACCTTTCTCACAATCCATCTTATTATTATTGTTATTATTATTATTATTATTATTATTATTATTATTATTATTATTATTATTATTATTATTATTATTATTATTATTATTATATTATTATTGTATTTATTGAGCATGGACCTAGCTTTGAGAGGTAACAGAGCAATACAGATACACAACATAGTGCTTTACAGAGGTCATGACAGGCCAGATACACAGCGTGAGGTAGGAAACAGAGGCAATGGGGATACAGCTGTACAAGGTGGTGGGGAGCAAAGGGGGGCCCCATCTGTCAAATCAGGTGGCATGGGGTTACGTGACATGATGGCCTAGGTACTGAGGAGGAAATACTCCATGAAGTTCTTTTCTGAATAGCAAGAGCGTCGGGCCAGTCTGATGCAGATGGGTAGGAGGTTACATAGTCTTGTGGCATAGGCAGAGAAAGCTGAGAAGGCTTGTTTTCTGGTCCTTTCCTTTTTTCAGCAGCAGATTCCAAGTCTGCATGTGTCCTGGCTTCTGATAGTGTGCTTTCCACTGGAGATGCTGAGTTTCTCTGCGAGGTAGCTGGGTAACTTCAAGTCTTATAGATGATGCAGCAAGACTTGAAGGTGATTCGTGCTCACAGTGGCAGCTAGTTATGGTCAATGAGGGTCAGGGTGATGTGTTTGTATCTGTGTAGACCATTAATGAGGTGCGCAGACGCGTGTATGACAGTTCTCAGAGGCATAAGGGAGGACGATGGGAGGCCTTCGAGAAGAGCATTGCCTCATTCTACATTTTACACTCCCCCAACTCTACAACCATCCTCAGATTGAGCCCTTGTCTGGATTGAATCCTTACTTGCACTGCACAAATTCTCTGTCTTCTGGAGCAACAACACCTCTGAACTCACTCCTCTAACAAGGCTCTGCCTCTGCCCACTTCTCTTTACACTATACATCTCTGCTCTTGTGGCACTAATCTCCTCCTTTGAGTTCTCATACCAACTCTTTGCGGACGACACTCAAATCTTACTTCTCTTATTCCTGAACTCTACTCTGATCTCTCTTTCAAAATGTCCAACTGTCTCTCTGTAATTAAATAATGGGTGGATCTGCACTCTCTGATGTTAAACTCTACCAAAACAGAGGTTCTCTTCTTCCCTTCCAAATCTTCTCTCTCATGTCTTCCTCTGCCTATCCAGTTCTCACCTAACACTCTCTCCTACTCTTCTTCATCTAGAAACCACAGCATCGTCTATGACCCTTCTCACAACTTCTCTACTTGCATCTCCAAAACTGGAACAGCAGCTTGCCTCAACATCCTAAATATTAGGAAAATCAGGCACCTCCTTCCTTTCAACACTGCCAACGACCTCTTAACCACTCTTGTGTTCTCTAAACTGGACTAATGTGCCAGCATCCTGTTTGATCTACAACTATGCTTTCTATCTGCCTGACAAGATCATTAACTGTGCAACCAGGACTCTCTTTGAACTCCCTCATTTCTCACCTACTTCATCGTACCTCCACCAGGCTGGATGGCTGATGATGCATATCAGGGCCAGATTTAAATTTCTTTTCCTGGTTCACAAATCTATCCATGCAAAGGCACCACTATATCTATTCTCCTCTATCCAACTCTACAAGACTTCTCGTAATCTGCGCTCTGCCACCTCCACTCACCCTCCATGTGCCTTTTCTCGCTTCCGCTCTTTCTCTGTTCTAGCTCCACTTGCATGGAATCTCTTCTTCTGTACATCTGAGAAACAGCCCATACAGATTTCCTCAAAACCAAATTAGAAGCCTACCTCCTCACCTCAGAGTTACCCTCTTAACCTACCTTTCATCTGCCTGTTAGCTAATATTTTGAATCCAAGTGATTTGCCCGCGGGCAAAACGTTTGCATGAGAAAGGTGGAAACTACCAAAGGTTTGCACCTTCTCATGCGAACACACATACATTCTCACACCCACACACACAACACTCCCATAACACCCACCCCCACCCACACACCCAAAATACGCAAACCCCACTTACTTTCATCTTCATGCTGGTTCCCTGCAGCGCCAGGTCCCTTTCACTTCCGGGATCGGGATCCGACAGTGCAGGGTCCTTTTCTTTTCTTTTTTTTAACAGACGTGTGCGGGGGATGTCCCCCGCTCACTGTACCACAAAGTAGACATATCAGTAGACCAAAGTAGACATACCACAGCATAGATACAAGTTAGTGAAGATGCAGTAGACATACCACAGCATGGATAGAAGAGGAGGATGGAGTAGATACCACATCATGGATAGAAGTTGAAGAGGATGCAGTAGACATAACACAGCATGGATAGAAGTTGAAGAAGATGCAGTAGACATACTACAGCATGGATACAAGTTAGAGAAGATGCAGTAGACATACCACAGCATGGATAGAAGTGGAGGATGGAGTAGACATACCACAGCATGGATGGAAGTTGGGGACGGAGAGAGTCAGTGCAGGCCTCTTGCTTTTTCTTTCATACTGGTTGAGTCTTAAGCTTTGACCATATATTGCCTTGTGGTACATGAATGAATGAATCAGTCAACAAAATGGACTATCAGGCACTAATTCTTTGTCATGATGCCCGCTCCCGGGGAGCCGGTTCAGGCCCTGCGTCCCCGAAAGCGGACATCCAGTCCCCAGAGAAGGACCCAGCAACCCCATATAGGGGCCCTTTGGACATTGTCCTGGCGCCTCTGGCGCCAGGCTCATAAAAAGACATCAGTCAAGGCGCCATAGGCGCCAGGCTCATTATGGGAGTGCTTGGGTGCACTTACCTGATGCAGACCATGCTGCAGGATCCCGGCCTCCTTGAGGCCTGAAAGGAACTACTTTACCTATGGGACTAATTTACCACCCGGGCGTGGTCGGGGAAGGATACATACCTGATTGGAGGAAGGATACATACCTGGAACTTCATCCAAGGCTATTTAAACCCCACCTGAACAGCCACACGTGCTTTGCGTTGTTCTGCATCTAGCAGCTGGACGCTCACCGTGTCTGCTCCTGCATCCTGACTTCTGCCACGCCTGCCAGCATCCTGGATCACCTGCAAAGGAAGAGAAGAAGAGAACAGAAGAAGGAAAAGTCCTTACCTGCTAAAATCCGCATCCCGGAGACATCTCGCCGACAATCCTGAAAAGGAAAACTTTTATTTAAAAGCACATCGCGTCGATCGCTGCAGCGCCGCATTCCACTCACCTTTACAGGGCACCTCCATGTTCAGCAGCGATCATCCGGATTCGCAGTCACGCCCCAGCGCCTATGGAGAAAAAGACAAGAACAAAAGGTGAGAGAGAGAAGGGAATATGGAAAGCTAAATCTCCATGTTAAGACTTACCAGTTGGTTCATTCCCTCTTCATTTCGGGTCCGCGGCCCATCAAGGCATTTCCGGACCCCGGACCCCAAGGGGAAAAAAGAGACATCAGCGTTAATGAGCGAATAAAAAACATTACCAAAACGCTCATTAAAGACTTACCTGATTTCTACAAGGATTTCACCTCTCATCTCGGGTCGGTGCCTTTTCCCCGGCATTCAGTTCCCCGGCCCTTATGGGGAAAAAGACACTAGCATTAGCGCATTAATGCATGGACACAAGGGGAATCTCTCATCAAAAAACTTACCTGGAAGCCAAGCAAGTTTGGTTCTCACCAATCCGAAAATCCAGTGAAGTAACTGGATACCAACGCGCCCCTGCATCAGAAGCAGGATTGAGAGCTCGTCCTTCCAGACCCTAAGGTGAGACGCTACGGGGAATCAGAGAAGGGTTTTGAGGAGGGTGAGAGGGGAAAGTGGGAGGCCGATTGCATTACCCCGCAGACAGTTAATCCCCTATTTTCGCCTACAGAAGGGTACCTCTGCGAGCCAGACAGTCAAGATTTGGGGGCCCGGTCCAGTCCGTCTTCCGAACCCTGCGCATCACCTAGAAGAGGTCACAGCAGCGCAAACCAGGCCAGCGCCTCCGTGGGAGTCAGGTGAGCGTTACAGAACGCGAAGCCTTCCTACAAATTCCCACCCAGGCGCTATGGAAACTTCTGAGACTGATCACTTGGCCCAATTACTGGGGGAATTACGGGCCGAAGTACATGCCGCTCGTCAAGAGACTAATGCCCTCAGGAGGGAATTAATAATATCAAAGGAAAGAACTGATGACCTGGCCAGACAGCTTTTGCAAGGTCAAGCTGGACAAACTCCTCTACCCGGTTCCGGAGGGAACCCCGCTCCTGTGGTTTCCACTAACCCTGTGCAGATTAATCTACCTGGAAACATGCCGCTGGCCCCACCCGAACGCTTTGCTGGGGACCCCAAACGATTCGCCGTATTCATGAATCAGTGTCGTTTACACTTCCTATGCAGACCTGGGGCCTTCCCTAATGATCAGACCAAAGTAGCCTTTGTATTGTCATATCTCAGCGGCTGTGCTGCCGATTGGTCAGTTCCACTGGTTACTCAAGATGACCCGATTCTCTGTGATTTTCAAGGATTTCAGGCAAGCATGGAAAGGTTATTTGCTCAACACTCTCAGGGGCAGGCTCTGGATGACGAACTTCTATCCCTGCGACAGGGCAATCAGGACCTCCTATCCTATATTGCAACCTTTAATAGACTAATTGTGGAAACGGGATGGCCAGAGGATAAAAGAGTCACATTATTTTATCGAGGCCTACGCGGAGAACTTAAAGATGTCTTGGCCCAAGTTGTAAATCCACCCCAAGAATGCACAGAGTATATAGACTTAGTGGTCCAATTGGATCACAGACTTCAAAACAGAAAAGCAGATCGGTCCAGGTTTGAGACCCGGGTGTTGGTCAAGACCCACGCTAACCCCAAAGGAGTTGATGTCTCTGAGCCTATGCAAATTGGAGGGGTTAAAGGACCTTTAACTCAAAAGGAACGTGAAAGGAGGCGGCAGTTAAAATTATGTCTTTATTGTGGGAACTCCGGACACTTTCTACGAGATTGCCTGGCAAAACCGCCCCGAAAGGCGGTAGGAGCCGCTGTTAAAAACCATGAAGACTCTGTTTCGGGAAACAATTCCGCCCGACAAGCGTAGGGGTCCGCTTGCCGAGCTTGAAAACTAACTCTCAGACCTCGCATTTCATTGTGCCAATGGTTCTCGTAGATCCAGAACAGCCTAAGCGGTTGCATGCAATAAAGGCATACATCGATAGTGGGGCTATTGGAAACTATGTGGAGCGTGAATTGGTCTCTAGGATTAACCTCCCTCTCCGTCCTAAAACCAGCAAAGATGTCATCACCACAGTCGATGGAACTGAAATTGCCTCTGGACCGGTAACACATTCCACTACTGAGGTGACTCTTATTGGTCCCGATGGCCATCGGGAGGCAGTTGTGTTTGATGTAATCAAGGCTCCACAGTTTCAGGTTATTCTTGGAATTCCTTGGTTAGAGACACATAATCCTCGAATTGATTGGCGAGCTAAGAGAATATCCTTCCCGGATTGTGCACAAACCTGCTACCCAGAAAACCTGAAGATTAATCTAGCATCTGTAACCTCTACCTCCATGCAACTACCTCCTGAATACCAAGACTTTCAGGACGTCTTCCAAAAGGAACAGGCCAACACGTTACCTCCTCACAGATCATACGATTGCCAAATCGATCTGGTGCCCGGTGCACAACCCCCTTGTAGCAGGATTTATGCCCTTACCGAACCTGCATTTGAGACAATATTTGGATCAATACCTAACTAATGGTTTTATTCGCCCGTCAAAGTCCCCGGCATCCTCGGCTTTGTTCTTCGTGCCCAAAAAAGAAGGCGACCTTAGAACTTGTATCGATTACCGCGCATTGAACCAGATAACGGTTAAAAACCGTTATCCTCTGCCTCTGATCCCTGAACTCCTTGACCAGGTGAAGGACGCTTGCATATACACCAAGTTAGATCTCCGGGGGGCTTATCATCTGGTACGAGTTAAAGAAGGCGACGAATGGAAAACTGCCTTCCGTACTAAATACGGATTATTCGAGTACCAGGTGATGCCTTTCGGATTGTGTAACGCGCCGGCTGCCTTCCAATACTTCATGAATGATGTCCTTCGGGAACTCATCGATGTTTGTGTAGTCGTATATATCGATGACATTCTGGTGTACTCCTCTTCGGAATCTGATCACAGAAAACACGTCAGGGCAGTTCTTGAAAAACTGCGCCAACACAAACTATTTGCTAAATTTGAGAAATGTGTTTTCCATACCACAGAAGTCGAGTTTCTAGGTTTCATCCTGACACCCAAAGGAGTCCGAATGGACGCAAGAAAAGTGGATGCCATCCTCAAATGGCCATCACCTAGCTCTGTAAAAGGGGTTCAAAGCATGCTCGGCTTTGCCAATTTCTATCGCAGGTTTATCCCGGAATTTTCACGCGTGGTACAACCCATTACTGCACTCTTGAGGAAAAATAAATGGTCTGAATGGTATGAAGAAGCCGAGCAGGCCTTTCAGGATTTAAAAGCTAAGTTTACCTCCGCACCTATATTGAAACACCCGCGTCCAGATCTCCCTTATGTCGTCGAGACTGACGCATCCAGCTTAGCCATGGGAGCTGTCCTGTCTCAAAGAGATCCCGAAACCAACCAACTGCATCCCGTAGCATTTTGGTCCAGAAAATTCTCGGCACCCGAGGTTAATTATGCGATCACTGACAAAGAACTGTTAGCCATTAAGTGCGCTTTTAAAGCCTGGCGGCATTATCTGCTTGGCGCTCGACATACCACCACAGTGATCACTGATCACCAGAATTTACAGTATTTGAAAACCGCCAAGGCTCAGTCATCACGGCAGCTCCGATGGGCTTTGTTTTTCGCTGAATTTGATTTTGTGATTACCTATCGACCTGGCTGCAAGAATGGCAAAGCAGACGCTTTATCCCGAATTGGAATGTGAGAATCTGATACAAACTCAGAACCAGTACCAATAATTCCCGAACAGAGGATTCTCGGCAGGACTTCGTTACAGACGCTTGAAGACATTCAAGCCAGAGTGAAACAACTCCTGGACCCTACAACCTTACAGGATTGGATACTAAAGGGATCAGACTTTACCATAGATAATGGTTTGCCTTAGTTCCAAGGACACTTATTCCTGCCTCATAAGGAGTTACACGAACTGGTTATTTCTGGTTATCATGATACATTGATAGAGGGACACCCTGGTATTGCCAAGACAGAGGAAAAGGTGAAACGACAATTCTGGTGGCCCTCTTGGCGAAAAGATGTTAAATCTTTTGTGATGTCCTGTGGTGTTTGCGCCCAAAATAAAGGTAAAAAGAAAAAAACAGCCGGTCTCCTTCAACCTCTAGACATACCGCCAGCACCCTGGCACATCCTATCAATGGATTTTATTACGGACCTGCCTCCTTGTTCGGGGTACAGTACTATTCTGGTAATTGTGTATTTGTTTTCCAAAATGGCCCACTTTATTCCTTTGAAAGGTTTACCTTCAGCTTCTGTCCTAGCCAAAGAATTCCTCGAAAATATTGTTCGGCTACATGGATTCCCATCTATACTAATCTCTGACCGGGGAAGCCAATTCATTTCCCACTTCTGGCACAAATGTTGTCAAATGGCGCAGATCGACGTAAGATTATCGACCAGTCACCACCCTCAGACCGATGGTCAGACCGAGAGGACAAATCAGACCCTTGAGCAGTACTTACGGTGTATGTTATAGCAATCTGAAAGCAACTGGAAAGACATTCTTTGGATAGCCAAATACGCATATAATAATTCGGTACACTCCGGAACTGGCCATAGTCCTTTTTATACTTTGTTTGGGCATCACCCTCGAACCTCAAACCTCGACTCACCTCAGAACCTCGGAATGCCTGCAGTAGAACATCTGCATTCTACAATTACCCAAGCCTTCAAAGAGGCAACTACGCATTTACAACAAGCCAAGAGAAAATACAAGGAGAATGCTGACCTACATCGGAGTGAAGCACCTCCGTATCAGATTGGAGATCAAGTGTGGTTAGCTACCAGACATTTACCGCTCAAAGGGCCTCGAACTTTTAACCCAAAATATCTGGGACCTTATTCTATTACGGCAATTATTAACCCAGTGGCTGTTAAACTTGATTTACCAGCTAATATGCGAATTCACCCTGTTTTTCATGTGTCACTTCTGAAACCAGTGGTACCCGGAACCCGACTACTCAAACCTCCAGAACCTATTCTAATAGATGGGGAGCCCGAATTCGAAGTGAAGAACATTTTAGACTCAAAAATGTTTAGGTCAAAACTTTTCTACCTAATTGATTGGAAGGGGTACGGACCTCAGGAGAGGTCGTGGGAACCCAGTGACCATGTGCATGCACCTCGATTAGTCAGGAAATTCCACCGACTCTTCCCAGACAAACCAAAACCCCCGGAGGGTTCAACCTTGCGAGGGGCCTTGGGGGGGAGTGCTGTCATGGGTGCACTTACCAGATGCAGACCATGCTGCAGGATCCCGGCCTCCTTGAGGCCTGTAAGGAACTACTTTACCTATGGGACTAATTTACCACCCGGGCGTGGTCGGGGAAGGATACATACCTGATTGGAGGAAGGATACATACCTGGAACTTCTTCCAAGGCTATTTAAACCCCACCCGAACAGCCACACGTGCTTCGCGTTGTTCTGCATCTAGCAGCTGGACGCTCACCGTGTCTGCTCCTGCATCCTGACTTCTGCCAAGCCTGCCAGCATCCTGGATCACCTGCAAAGGAAGAGAAGAAGAGAACAGAAGAAGGAAAAGTCCTTACCTCCTAAAATCCGCATCCCGGAGACATCTCGCCGACAATCCTGAAAAGGAAGACTTTTATTTAAAAGCACATCGCCTCGATCGCTGCAGCGCCGCATTCCACTCACCTTTACAGGGCGCCTCCATGTTCAGCAGCGATCATCCGGATTCGCAGTCACGCCCCAGCGCCTAGGGAGAAAAAGACAAGAACAAAAGGTGAGAGAGAGAAGGGAATATGGAAAGCTAAATCTCCATGTTAAGACTTAACAGTTGGTTCATTCCCTCTTCATTTCGGGTCCGCGCCGCATCCTGGCATTTCCGGACCCCGGCCCCTAAGGGGAAAAAAGAGACATCAGCGTTAATGAGCAAATGAAAGACATTACCAAAACGCTCATTAAAGACTTACCTGATTTCTACAAGGATTTCACCTCTCATCTCGGGTCGGTGCCTTTTCCCCGGCATTCCGTACCCCGGCCCCTATGGGGAAAAAGACACTAGCATTAGCGCATTAATGCATGGACACAAGGGGAATCTCTCATCAAAAAACGTACCTGGAAGCCAAGCAAGTTTGGTTCTCACCAATCCGAAAATCCAGTGAAGTAACTGGATACCAACGCGCCCCTGCATCAGAAGCAGGATGGAGAGCTCGTCCTTCCAGACCCTAAGGTGAGACGCTACGGGGAATCAGAGAAGGGTTTTGAGGAGGGTGAGAGGGGAAAGTGGGAGGCCGATTGCATTACCCCGCAGCCAGTTAATCCCCTATTTTCGCCTACAGAAGGGTACCTCTGCGAGCCAGACAGTCAAGATTTGGGGGCCCGGTCCAGTCCGTCTTCCGAACCCTGAGCATCACCTAGAAGAGGTCACAGCAGCGCAAACCAGGCCAGCGCCTCCGTGGGAGTCAGGTGAGCATTACATTCTTAGTGTTTTAGAAAGCTATAGAAAATTGGGATTGGATATGAAGCGGCGTAGCGAGGAAACTGGATTGTACTATCTGCAGGTGCGTGCAAGTGCAAGCACCGAACGCTTCGGTCATCAAGTATGACATTGATTGTAGCTCTAATCGTTCATAAGCCTTGACTGCATACTAAGGCGGCGTTATGCCAATTTGTGTTTTTAGATTATATTTTCATATGTAATATTTGTTTTATTTGAAACTTCAAACAAAAGAACCAAAAAGAAATATTTAGAAAAGGGCAATTTAAAAAGATTTTTGAGGAGGCGAATCTGAACCAGAGGTGACTAATCTTATCACTTTGAAACAAACTGTGCGATGGCGAAGCCAGGAGGAGCGCACAGATGAGTTTGCGAGTGCCCACCCTAACAATGCACTTGGATCAGGCAAAACCTTGTGCATGCGCCGTGTAGGTTCCATCGAGTGCCACACCACAGAGTGAGTGGAGAGGTGCAGTCACTTTTTCCTCTGAGGTCTATACACAATAGTGGAAAAAGAAAGAAATCGCTCACAGGTCACTCGACGAGACAACAGGTCTCATGAACAAGCAGAAGGGCCATTGTGCACCGCTGGTATTACAAAACCAGATGATAAGAAATTTGAAAAGCTTTTATGAATTTTTGTAGGACTTTTATAGAATATCATGTAACTTTAGCCATGTTTATTTGACTTAATATTGTATTTTTTGATGAATTTGTTGATATTAAGATGTATTTCTTGTCTTTGTTAATGTGTTTTTTAAATAGTTGTATATAATATGTATTTTTGGGCCTACGGTTTGTATTTTAAAGATAATGCACAATACAAAAAAAAACAAGATCCGTGCTGCACTGCAGACACAGCTGGAGACACAAGTCTGAATGCAGCCATTCTTCTTGTTTTTTTTTTTTAAAGATCTCGGATATTTAGGTAAGAAAAGAAATGTCATTGCTTAGTTGGAGTTAGTTCTTCCTAATTTATACATAATGTCTTTTGTTATTAATGTTTATTTTGTTTCCTTCTTGATTCTTCTTTTTGTGCTGGTTTATAAAAAGTTATTATCTGTAGAATGTATTTCTGTGTAAAAAGTCAAAAATTCGGACCAATATCACATTAAACAAAAATAAAAAATGCGTCCATCGTAAGAGGTTCCCTTGGAGAACCAAACCCCACTACGCCATTTTCAAAGTACTCCCCATATGCACAAGACCAGTACTGACACCATAAACATTTATTTTCAATCTGTGTGTAAGATTAACGCGGAGTCCTGAGGAAAAGTAAAACACTTGAATCGTGTGTCGACTGTGACCTTGAGAAGAATCTGAGTAAGTATGCGAAATTGGTTGTAATACAATACAGCGTTGTTTGCAAAAATTACATGAATTGCCAATCTTAAGGGTTCTGGAATTTCTTTTTATGAGGTGGCGAAGCTAGTAGATTTATTGTCGTGACTGGCAATATGGGTTTGGTGTCCATGTGATCGTCAATAGTGAAAATACCCTCAGAAAAACCTGGGTTTTAGCTCTATATCGATGAATACATGATCCTCTCAGAAATTACTTATACTGTCATATTACCAAGCTCCTTCCATGCACATGCTCGTATCATTCATGCACCCATGGAATCTCACAATTGTCTCTTGGTTTTCTTATTCTTTTCTTTTTTTATTTAAATCTTTTTATTAATGAAAAATGATCATAGAGTAAATTCAACAACATAGCAAACGCCAGTCAGGAGGAAGGAAAGAAAGGCAGGGAGATTCATAATCAATAGACTCTTGTTAGTTGGTGGAGTCAAAGCAGTCAAGGGGCGGATAATAATGATATGTCAATGTTGTGGCGGGAACAAATTCAGATGTAATGTGTCTATATTGGAGTTGTTTTAATATGTTCAAAGATTGTAATAACTAGTATTACATGGAAAGAGTAACTAATCCCATTGCATCCGTTTGCAGCTAGTGAACTTCCAGCATTTCCATAAGGCCATGGTGAAAGAAGGGCAGAGCAAGGCTAGCAAAACTGAACTTGCACAAAGCCAAGCTGTTAGTCAAGATTACAAGGCAACTTCTTCAACGTATAACCGAGGCCATCTCAACCCGAACCTACACCACAACAATACGGACAGCAAAAGGGCTGACGGACTCAATTAGAGTGGGTGGAAAGCATTTGAAGAGCAGACAATGCATAGGAACAGCCTGGGCTGTGCTGACACTTATGTGCTCATGGGAGCTGTCCCTGGAAACCAGTGCATATAAAATGGGCGGGTCAATGTACCAGGTTATATCTGACCGGCGGCCTGCTGTGTCGTCAGTGAAAGCAGAGTGAAATCCTGGACAGCTTTTGTAGACAATTCCAGAAGCTGTTGACATGACTGTTGCAGAGCTGGAAGCCAAGCTCACAAATCTATTCAACAGAGAGGTCAGCTTGTTCCATGATGAGTGTCGCGGGAAACCGCACATCTGAGGCCTCCTCCAAGGACAAAAAGAAGGTCTGTTGAACCGATCACCCTCTGATCTATCTTTCTCTTGCTTCAGTTCAGCCCTGCCGATGCTCGCTGCTTGTAATTTAAAGCTTATATTTGGGAGGGGATGAGAGCGCCACTAGATATTTCTTTCAATCATTGCCTCCTTATCAAACCTGCGTTTGCATTTAAATATTTTTTCAAGAATGGCATGGTAAGCTTCCTAGAGGAATGCTAGTGGTTATGATTAATTGAAAGTCTTCCATCCTTCACCTTTTGGTTTTAGCTTGGCAACCTCAAGAATGCCTCTGCTATCCATAACAATAATATTGGTTTAACGAGTATTGGGTTTCAGCCACATGCTAACCTTGAGGGCTGTGATACAGAGCTTGCATCTGCATATTGTGAGAACTAGTTCCCTCTGGATTCAAAGATGAACTGCGTGTCGTCAGTATAAGTGTTAAGCAGGGCAGCATGGGGGCAGATAAGCTTAGCCAATTGTTACAGAGGAGCTATCACAATAAGGCTCAAGGACAAAAGGGGGCATTAATATTGGTGGAGTTCAAATACAACGAAATAATTGCCACCGGACCGGGTAAGCCTGTCAAGAATATTTGGCTGGAGATTTCTGAATTCCTTTCATGTAGAAATGACTGCCTTTTTATATAGAATATAACTCTGTTCCATTTTTACTTCCAGTGTACAGTTATGTTTTAATGCCTGGGTCTCAGGATTTTTTAAAATGTAAATCTGCATACAGCGACATTTGCACCGTGTTTTAGTTCTCATGCAAGATAACTGGTACTAACACTGTGATATGAGATGTTGTGTTTTTGCTTTTTGTGGTCCAGGTTTCTGTGTCTATTGATTCTATGTTCTTACATCGGCCGGTATTATTTTGCTGAGTTTTTTGCTGAAAATATTAGGCCGAAAAAACTCATCGATTTTTAAAACAAATAAATGTGGGGTGGGGTGGCAGGGTTCCCCTCAACCCCACCCCTTCACTAATATTTCGTCCCTATTCCCTGATCCCCTCATACCTTACATCCCCTTATCCCCAACACCATATTTTCGACAAAAAACTCAGCTGAAAAATACCTGACGAAGTAATAACGTTTTACCGTGTCTATCCCCATTGTCATGTTGTGAGACGTGTTGCTGCCTTTTAACTTTCATTGTTTATATACCATGCCATAATATTTACATGTACTTAAATGAATACAGGTAATGTTTGTCCAGAAAAGTACTGCATTTAGTGGATAAATCTGATCCTTGGTGCATGGGATCTCAAGAGAAGGTAATTGACTAATGTGACGTTATGTATTATTATTTTTTTTTTACTATCTACCTCAAAATGCAGTTTAATACACCATTTATCTTTTTTGGGAATCATATATGCCCATATACTATCATTATGATAGTTTTTTTTTTTTAACGTTATGTTGTATGTATGATATGATATGATATGATATGATATGGCATTTGTAACGCGCCTATACACAAGTGTTTCAAGGCGCGACGAGGCAGGGAGGAGGGAACAGGGGGAAGACAGACAACGATCCTACTAGGCCAGGTGTCATTTAGATCACGCAAGTGCAGGGGTAGGGGAAGGGAAAAAGTGCAAGGGGAAGGGGAGAGGGGGAAGTGCTGAACAGGATAAGTAGAATAAAAAATAAATAATAAATAGGGCCAGCTGGTGGCAAGTGCAAGGTAAGTGCAGACAAGTGCTGGGAGGGGGGGGCTGTAAGGGATGCAGAGACAGTCCCTCAGTGCTGGGGTTGCCAGGGAGGCAGTGCAAGTGGAGAGTGGCTGGGCCAAGGACCGAGGTCGGTGAGAGTGGCCCAGGTGCAGGTTCAGTGCAGTTTCAGTGAAGAATTAGCAGGGGAGAGGGAGAGAGAAAGCAGAAGCAAAGAGGAAGGTTTTGAGGTGCTTCCGGAACCGAAGATGGTTCTCCTCAAGTTTCAGGGAGGCAGGAAGGCTGTTCCAGAGGGAGGCCCCTGCCGCAGAGAGAGATCTACCCCCAGCTCGTTGCTTCGAGAAGCGGCTGACCCTGAGGGAGTTGGAGACAGATGAGCGATGTACTGTGAGATTGCTCTTTTCTAATAAATGTGAAATGGAACTTGTGAACCCTTACTTATAAACTTGTTGATTTATATGTGCGCCACTTGCAGTCCCCAAATCTAACATGCCTATAAATTATATTTTTTTCATAGGAAGATTCGGCCTCCAGAGCTCTAAAAGTACACATCAGATCACACCTTTTACTAGTGATGTGCACATTAGCAGCAATCGCTGGTCAATCATCAACTGTCCACACTACTGCCAACCCTACTGTTGTCACTAGTGTACGAGGTAAGTTCAATAGGCAAGCCCAGTCTGGGAAATCATTTTAAGAGCACAGCACTACTGCTTCAATCACAACTTCACGCGCTACTGATGGAATGGAAATACAAATATGGAAATATGGAAAATAATGGAAATACATTGATTGTTGAACTCAGACCATATCTACTATACCTAATTAACCATATGGGGCCCTTACCCCTATACCCACATAACAGTGCTGCCCTAATATTAGAATACCGTTCCCTATACTGACACACCATGAGCATTATAATACTTTGCCTCTGGTCTATCACCCTTCTAGCACTCTCAACCGGCCTAACAGCTGACAATAGCCAACACCACACTCTTAGGAATCGCCAACTTAATCAATCTTGCGTAGCTATTGCCTCTCTCATCACCATGGAGGAAGATAACCCCACCACCACCATCAGACCAAGGACTGAAGCGATTAGTGAACGCCCAAGCAACCCTTGCAGCCCACCCACCAGAAACTCCAGGCTCAGAGCAAGACTCACCAGATTATACGAGCCTTTGACCATATCTCTCCCGGCCGCCAACAAAAGAACTATTACCCATCAAGTTAGCACTACTAATAGGAAAACTAAGACAGCTCCTACCCCCACACTAAATGTGGACTAATAAATGCCAGATCCCTAACAGCACATGCCACGGACATCTGCGAGATTATACTGTCCAACAAACTGGACTTCTTCGCTATCACAGAGACCTGGCTGCATGAGGCAGTAGGACCCTTATTATCTCTTGAAATCCCAGACGGCTATATCATTCTGAGACAAGACAGAAATAATTTGCTATCATCGCCAAAATCAGCCTAAACATGAGAACCACTGTCATTCCAGATTCCAACTCCTGCAAAGTGTGTGCTATCAAACTTCCACTTCATAACACACAGACCTTAACCATCTACCTCATTTATAGGCCCCCGGGCCGGCTGCGCGCATTTGATGAAGATATCAACTGCCTATTATCTACCAACCTTAAAACCTCCACACAATTACTTATTCTGGGAGACTTCAACTTAGGCTATAACGACTCCTTAGACAAATATGCCTCCAATGTGGCTAATACCCTCACGGAATTGGGACTAACCCAAAAAATTGTGGAACGCACCCACAACAGAGGGAGAACCCTCAATTGGCTAGCAGATTATAACTGCTCTGCAGTCATTACTTCCATCTACCCACTATTATGGACGGACCACTACCTGGTCACCTTTGATTTATCCACCATCAGGCCACTCCTACATGCAGCCAATATGGCCCCCTCATGCCTGACCAGGAACAAAAAGAGTATCACTAAAGTCAAAATGATCTCTGCCATCCTACCCACCCTGAACCAACTAGATGAACACCTTAACCCAGAGTTACTTGTGGAAGATTATAACAAAATCTTATGTTCCACACTTGACAACATAGCTCCCCTCAAACTTAGACCTAGTAAACCAAAAATCCACCTCAATAAATGGTTCACCCCTGAACTAAAAGACCTCCATCAACTCAAAAGAAGTTGCGAATCGTCCTGGGGAATCTCACCCACAGAAGAGCATAAAAATAAATGTACCGAAATCCTCACATTATAAAAAAGAACTTGTCCTGGCCAAACGGAACTCTTATAACAAGCGCATAGTATGAGGGAGCTGTTTTCAATTCTACAAGAACTAGAGTCGCCCACTCCCATTCCGGATATATGTACAAAAGACAAAGCCTGGTTCACGGAGATACAACAAGCATTGACCAACAAAGTCGCCATGCTTCAAAAGAAAATTGCGGCTAAGAAAGCTACCCTCAATCAACCACCAATACTTAACACCAACCCACGCCCACTGGAACAAAATACAACTAGCCAATTCAGATTTACCAAAACCTCAATCCTGGAGGTGGAAAAAATGATCCTCTCTCTTAAGCCCTCCAATTGTCAAGGTGACCTGTGCCCGGCACAACTCATAAAAGATGCTGCCAGAAAACTTTCGCCCTTCATATCTAAGCTTGTGAATGCCTGATTCACCTCAGGCATTGTGCCATCCAATCTGAAACAATCATGGGTACTGCCTCTACTAAAAAACAATCACTCGACCCCCTCATCCCCACCAATTACCGACCCATAACAACAGTCCCCTTTCTGCTAAAAATCCTGGACAAGAGAGCATTCACCCAAATGCAAACATTTCTAGAACAGCATAAGCTCCTAGGAACAAGGCGGTCCGGCTTCTGCCCACAACATGGAACCGAGACTGCGCTCATCGACTTGAAGGCCCAAATTGATGAGTTAAGAGACAAAGGCCAAACAGCACTCCTTCTACTTTTGGATCTCTCGTCCACCTTCGACCTTGTAGATCACAAAGTCCTCTGCAACCACCTTAACTCTGCAGCTCACTTCTCCAAAGAAGCCATACTATGGGTCGAATCTTTTCTGAATCAAAGGACCATGAGAGTGTTCTCCCCCTCAGATGCAGCGGACCCTATCCCTATCCTGTGCAGTGTTCCCCAAGGCTCCTGCATGTCTCCGACACTATACACCATATTTACCAAGCCCCTTTTTGATGATCTGGACCTTCTTGGTATCACCTACACTAATTATGCAGATGATACTCAGATCCTCCTCCCACTTTCCGGGGATTACAACAAGGATTTGGCCTTGTTAAATAGGGTGTATCTCATCATCCAGGCATGGATGGCAACCCATGGTCTGTGCCTGAATGATGACAAAACAGAGCTATTCCTTCTAGGCACACACTCCACCCTCAAAAAACAAGGCCAGAAATATCATGCCTTTGAGATCGATGGAAACACTATCAATGTTGCCAAGGAAGTGAAGACTCTTGGCTTCTACCTAGATGCCACCCTCTCCTTCAACAAACAGGTGAATTCTCTGGCCTCAGCCACAGCTTACACATGTAAACTTATCAGAGCTGGCGAACACTTAATCTCTGATGAGAACTGTCTGATCCTAGCCAGAGCCCTTATCTTATGCAGACTCGATTATTGTAATGCCCTATATATTGGGGCTAACAAATTCATCCCACATAGAATACAAATTCTACAAAATAATGCCCTGAGAGCAGCTCTTGGCATCCCTAAACTAACCCACATCTCTAAGATAAGGCAGAATAACAACTGGCTGTCGACCCAAGACAAAATCTTACTGAAAGTTGCCTCCCTCACTCACAAAGCCCTGAACAACGCAGCGCCACCCTATCTCTCTGATAGATTCTTAGAAAGAAGATCATCCAGACCCTTCAGAAGCACCTATGCCAATACCATTATCATTCCGAGATTTAAATTGACTAAGGGCGGAGGTGCAAGCTTCCCTGTCCGAGCAGCCCAAGTATGGAATTCACTGCCCCAAACTATACGTGCTGAGAAATCGTACCTTAAATTGAGAGCCAACTACATCAATCACTTGAAGCAGTCGATCAACTAACCAGCACCCCCTGCCATCCTCTTGCCTTAACTACAGATACAGATTGTATACTGTAAATTTCTCTGTACTGTTTTGCCCGATGCTACACTACCGGCAAGCATTATATAAATATATCCTGTATATAACTTATTGTATAAATACTGTATACTACCTGTATATAATGCACTGCATTGCTGCCTATCCTGTCTATAGTATTTTCACCATGTAAAGTGTAACTTGTAACTATTGTAACCCTTGTAATCTTTGCATACCCTGTACTGCTGCGCCCTCTTACCCTCGGGTCTGGTGCGCATTATAACTGAATAAAACATACAAACAAACAAACAAACAAACAGAAAAGGTAGCAGGCGCCCCTCTCTAGAAAGAACATGGCATGATAACCTGTTCTGTGTTTTTTTCCCACTTTGAGAGTCCGTAACCATCATTTTTGCTCGCTGTACTTTTCACAAAGGAGGAATATCCGTTGGAATATCAGTCTTTGCCCCGCCCTCATGGGCAGTCCAGCATCGAAATGCCAGGCAAACCTCATTTGAACTAGAGTACCACCAGAAACCCCATACACGTGTTTTAGCCTTGTTGGGCCTCATCAGTGAGGTGGAGCTGTGCCTCTCTGAACACAGTGAGCAAGGGGTCCACGTTTGGGTTCCCCCAGGTATCTTAGGGTGACCAGCCCCAAGTTCCAGGTGGAGTAGAGCCAGCAAATGAAGAATTGTCTTCAATGTGGAGTATGTTAAGATCCAGGCAAAATTGCAGAAATTGAGGTACAGAAGACAAAGCGTTTGGGTCCCAACAAAGGGAAGCTACTGCTTGCACACCTGACTACCTAGCTGCAAAACTCTGTAGCTCAGGCGGGTCAAACTCCTCCAGGAGGCAGGCATTGGAAGGCTTCAGACAAAACTAGCGTGAAAGAATAGAAACAAAAAACAGGTCTTCTCTTGCTGTGCATCTGCCTACCATTCCAGTGGCAAAACGGACTGTGCTAACACTCGGGCAGTTCAGGAAAGAACTCAAGACCTTGCATTTCTGTCAATACCTAAATATCATCAAAGTTCCTTATGTTTCAATTTGACATTCCACTTCCATGGCTGGAAGGATTCTATGGGGGTTATTACGAGTAATTTGGTCCAGAACAAATTCTGGTAAAATGTCCGGTACTGCCGGCTCTGGCATTTTTTCTGGACCAGATTACTCTGAGACTGCAGGTAGGGGAAGTGAACTACCGGTGGGCCTGACTTGCCGGGATTTCAGGCCCCTACTGGCAGAAAAATCTCTAACGCACTGGGACGGTAAGCAACGGTGCCGGTGCTTCAGTGGTTCCCATTCCATAGGAAATTACCGCTGTTGCTAGCACCTGTAATATCCCAGTAACACAGGGATATCGGGCGCTGGTAACAGTAAGGCGAGTCTGCCGGTAGCACCGGCGGGTCACCAGCAGATTCGTAATGAGGTCCCATGTGCTGTTACTGCTATTTCTTTACCAAATAATGTTTTATTCCACTTTGTTTAAATACTGGGTTAGACCTTTGCTCCCCACCCACTTCCCAACCCTGTCGCACACAAACACCCCCTGCATTTTGAGGCAAAAAAATTTACAATAAGGAAATCTGCAGTGGAACATCCTCGGTAAAGATGGGATACCGTCTGGACCATTCCATGCCACTTGTTGTAACGCCTCCTCCTTACTTAATGACTTGTACACCGCCCTGTTGCTTCCAAACTAGATTTGTGATGCATAAAACTCATATACAAAATAAAAATGCAAAATACACAGTTCAGTGAACCTCCAAAAATATTGTGCAGAGCGGTTCCAAATATTGTTTTTTAATATTATGAATCCCAGTACATACCACATTCTCTTTTTTTAGGTACAACGCCCCTGTTAGGAACAAACAAACTTTCCAATAGTACAACAGTCTGTAAGTGGGACAGGTAATTTTGGCTTTTGGTAGCCCCTACTACAATTGTGCCTTCCATTAACTTTGCCAAGTGGGTCAGTCACTTCTACCCTTTTCATTTAGTGAGTTGATGCCTCTGTGAATCGCCATGAAGAATAGTCCCATTTAAAGATGGCCGCCACTAACACCCACTTCCTGTCGCATGGCATTGATGCAGCATAAAGACTGTGACAGGATTTAGATGTGTCACAGTCCTCTAAGCATCCATGATTGCTACTGGATTGCTTACTGCGTAACTGCGTGCCTTTTGGTCTCAGAGCCTTGTGGCAGATCCCGTCCATGGTCCTGCCTTTTTTTGCCTTCCTTGTTATCGCCAGCGGGACCAGTCTACATCCCTCTGCTCTTCTGACGGCAGCAGAAGGATGTGTCCAGGAGACGTTTGCTTGTATCTACAGGCCAGGATTTAATAGGAAGTGCCTGTACTTTCTCCTCACTGCATCACCGTAGGTCAGTAGGGACAGTAGGCATTGAGGCTCCTGCCAGAGGCCACACCGCATTTATCTCACCTTTGCTGCCATGGTGACATTGCTCTGGACATTTCTCCTCCTCTGTGTCATCCTGAGACCTTCTGGTGGTCTTGGCACTGATCACTTGTGGCTCAGACCGCCCTCTCTTCATCAGGACCTCTGTTTATCAGGCATTACAATATTTATTCTAGTATAGATAAAAAATAGAGATGATCCTCTTGAATGATTGAATGATAGATGATGTTTGTGTACTGACAAACCAGATCAAGATATATACGGAAATATTTAGAGCCTCATATAGAGTTGGGCGAATGCTAAAATCTGCTGCGTTTCTACCGGTGGAAAGAAGCCTATTTAAAGTTAGCACTATACCGGCTTTACACCGGAATTCCACTGGCGGAAAATCTGCCTCTCCTCCTTGCTCTGTATGGAGACCAGCAGATTTCATGGTAGCTTCCCGCTGGCGGTATTCAGGGAGTAAAGATGGTGCTATGCTTCTTTCCGCCAGCAGAAAATATGACGATTTTAGCATCCACCGAACTCTAAATGAGGCTCTCCGGGATGTGATCGGATTGAGGCAGTTAAAGTCAAGTTAGAGGTGAACCAAACGATTAATGTAAATGGAAGAATTTTAAATAAACAAATAAAATAGCTTTTGGAAAAGAATAGCTGTCAAGCACTGTTTAGGACAGCTCCTAGTGCAATATACCTGATTCTCTGCACCTCAGATGCAAGGGTTGCCAATCACTGGGGCCTGGTGCACACACAGAAGGAATGGCTACCCTGGGTTTTCTTCGCCTGCTGCATTTCCACATTAGCAGGTGAATCGCTTGGGGACTTCTGAGTTTAGGGCAGCTCGTGTGTGCACTTGATGTTAGCTGCTGGGGTTGTTATGCTTGAGGCAAATCAGGCCAACGTTTCTCTGGGGTGGCTTTTGTTTTGTGTAGAGGGGATGTGAACTTCCACTGCAAACAGCGCCAGTGGGAGCAAGACTGTTTTACCACATGGATGTATCACTTCTTTTACTGCCACTAACATGTCTGGAAGATTGTACAAAGAAATGCCAGTGGTTATGATTGATACAAAGGTTTCTATCACTCAGGCTTTATTTTATGGCAAACTTGTGCAAACATTTTGTTTGTGAAGTATATAATTTTCAGCCGAGTGCCTTAAACCTCAGTCTGGGATCATCTCTAAATTGGTGAAGACATATTTCAGAAACATGCCAGAATGTTCTTCTGTTAAGCTATGAATATGTACACATATCCTGTATGTGTTTATCAGTTCACAGTTCATCTGCAAACTTCCGCATTTCTTCACAATCTGTTTTGTCTGCACAGAGCAGGCCTGAAGAGGAGGCCCAGGATGTGCTCAGCACGGCGGTGATGTTCACACGATATGAGTAACACTTGGAGTGTTCAAGCCACCGCCATCCGCAAAGTCCTCACACTACAGAAGTACTGAAGCTGCAGAATTGTTCAGTCTCCCCTCATTTGGAGTGCCATGGCACTTGCCAGGTATGCTCTCTAGGAAGGGGTCTCGTGTGACTGCAGGGAGGGAAGGTAGCCCTTATGTGGGAGCCCTGCGCTCCACTTCACTCTGTGGCATAAAGACATGTGGGGTCATTACGAGTTTGGAGGCAGCCATGGCGCTATTAGCGCCATGGCTGCCTCCAAACCCGGGTCCAGACTCACTGAATGGGGATTTACCGAGACATTCCGCCTTAGGCGGACCCGGTAAGTCCCCATTCAGTAAACCATTCCTCATTCCCATTTGAGCCCTCATAGGTCCCAATGGGAATGGGGAAGGCGCTAATAATGGGCCGCAAATTGGGGGCCCCTTATTAGCTCCAAGGTCCCTTAACGGGTCCCTCAAAGAACGGCTGGTCAGACCAGCCGTTCCTGCTGGAACTCGCTAAGGGACCTCGGAAGATGGCGGTAGGGGCTTAACGGCACCGCCATCCTTAACAGTGCCGCTAAGCCCCTACCGCCATACTCGTAATGACCCCCATGATCTCATACGCCCTCAATAATTGGACCCACAATATACTAAAGATGGCCAAACATTATTTGTTGGGAAACATGATAAAGATAGAAGGGAAAGGACCCGAATAGAGGGGTGGCGGCACGCTGGACATAGATGAGGCAAGCCATTACAGAGTACTGTCTCTCTATTTTGAAAGTAGAATATTGTAATTTTTTTGACAAAGCAAATCACAGATAAAAGAAATCACAGTTCCAGGTCTTTAAAAATAATAATCAGTCCTTAATTTTACCAGTAACAATAATGACAATAATAATAATAAAATCAATAACTGACTTGGAATGTCATGAGACGTGTAGATTATGGCCCTCATTACAGTTTTCCCGGCATCCTGCCGGTAATTCCGCCTGGATACCGGCAAAACTGCCTTACCATTTACACCGCCCGATATCCCAGTATTACCGGGATATTACAGGCAGTAGAAATGCTGGTAATTTACCATTCCCGATGGGATTGCAGGAATTACTGGCACCGGTATTACCAATGCTGGTGATTTATGCATTTATTTGCCCGTAGGGGCCTGAGCTACCAGCAGGCCAGGCCTGCCGGTCGATCACTGCCCACACCGGCAAACTTGTGTTTCCCTGGTCCAGAAGAAATGCTGATGCTCAAATTACCGACCTTTTGTCCGTCATTTTTTGGACCAGTGAACTCATAATGAGCCCCTGTATGTTTTCACTGGAAAATAAAACAAGAAGGTGCATTTCTATCCAGGGATGCAATGTTTTCACTATGGTAATGAGAGATAATAATGACAACCAATCATGTGCACATGCTACCCTCTTTTTTCTTTCTTTGCAGTCTCCCAACCACTGAGTAAACAACTGATTGCACTCCCACAGGTGTCCGGGAATAAAATGTTTCTGCCTGGATCAAGCTGTCCCAGCCCTATGCAGCCACTGCCTAGAATTATTAGTGAAAACTCAGGTGAGCCTGTCCTGCCTGAGACTTCCAAAACCACTCGGGAGGGAAGGATTGGGGTAAGGAGGTGCCCCAGGTAATGGCTAGGATCTACCGCTGTGTTTTCTTTGGCGCCCAGAGCACATCCACCTAAGATACTGAAGGGGAAACTCTGTCACTACCTAGCAATGAGCTTTGCCAAAACCCCACATGATAGAGAAATTGGTATTGCATAAAAAAAACGAATTGCAAAATACCTAGGACGACAACAATTATTTTAAATCACTTTTTTGCTGGATTGTTCACCTTTAGAAAAAAAATATGTAAGGGCTTGGGTTGGGATATACATTAATTTGGGGGATATGTGGGTGTCGGGTGTCTCTCCCATATTAAAATAGAAAGCATTTTCAAAAAAAGGAAAACATTTTTGGGAAATTCGATACAAAAAAGTTGTTTTCAGCCTTAGTGTTTTTTTTCATTATTTCAACGTAAATCCATGAAATTAGGGTCATGTACACTTTGAGCTCTAGCAGCAAACACACCACACATATAAGACACGCCTGATACAAATGCCTCATCCCTACCAGGATAAAAAGGAAAGAGCAGAGAACTGTACACCAACTGATGATGTATACATGGCCATGGATAGTGCCTTCGTGCTGAACATCCTGCTGTATCCTGGTCCTTAAGAGCGATAGCACCACAACTTTCATCATCCAAGATTTATAACGGGGCCTTCAGGCAATAATCCCCATGCGGCTTCCGATGCTTGGACAAGCAGCTTCAGAATACACTGCAGAACTGGCATAGGGAGAGTGGAGACCCTTGCCTATGATGGAGGGTATCCAGACTGCTCCCTGACCCCACCCAGTTAGACCACATCCACTCCTGGAGGAGTGACTATTCGTACTATTGCTCACCTGGTTAGCTCCCCCTGGTAACCAATGGAAAGTGGATTGCGCACAGGAAGTCTGTGCTTGGATGGTGAAACCGTACCCCCCTGTATGGCTGCGCTCCAACCATAAAAGTGTTGGCATTTGTTTATTCTCCTTGTTTCTATCATTGGCTTTGGGAAATAATAAAATAGTATTTACTCTTATGATCAGCCATGGGCTTCTTCTCCAAGATGTTTGTACCCATAAAAAAACGAGTGCAAAACTTCTTTAAGCAAAGGAGTGTAAAATGTGCTGTGAACCTTGATACATACTACACACACCGCCCACGACTATCATTAGTACCGCTTTAGGGGAACTCCAAGGTTTTTGTCAGTTTCACCATATCAAGTCGGCAGATCATCAGACACGTGACAATTCCAGCTGATTGTGTTGACCCATTGTCATAAAAGAATTAAGGAAAAGCCCAGAGTATTATAGGCTTAATGATGCTTCATCTATCTTGAGGTGTGGGAGGAAATTAGCAGTCATCTGGTTCCACAGGAACAGCTTGAATATTCCAAGAGGAAAGGTTCTGGCCATAATCCTTTCCCTCCATCAAGCAATGTCCAGAGATGTATGATTGGCAGCAAGTAATTCTGCTTGTGTTGCATGGACGTCAGTGCAGCATTTATTTAATGTATTTATTTATTTCATTTATATAGCACCCAGACCCGGAGGTATCATGGCGCTTGTACAGTGTAAGTGATTACGATAAAGAGAAACAGTGGGCATTGGGCAGGGCCAGCCCAGGACTCCATATGGATCAAGCTAAGCCAAAATAGCGATCTGTCCTACAGTATCCACTATGATAAAAACCCTTCATTCTTTCATTCTGTAATGTGGGCACAAGTGTGCTTAGCACCTTTCTACAGCCTGGTTAGACAAGGGCGCTTGTCCATTATTGTTGAAATTGTTCTTTGTCGATCCATCCTACGTCGTGTTTACGGTTCCATTCTTATTGCAACATGTCAACAATAAGCAAGCGAGTCAGCTGGAATAAGGGGACCCTTCGCTCAAACTGAACCCCATCAGGATCCAGCATAAAACAGAACTAAGATTCTTGTACAGTAAAGAAGGAGCTAGTTACTCTATGGACAACAATCAGGAAGTACGCTTTGGCAAAAATGAAGATGACCCCCCCCTCCCTCTCACCGTTGCACTTAATAAAGTGATGATGGTGATCAATAGTGAAACAGGCAATACGTTATCATACAACATCTCTAAACTAGAGTTGGCAGCAGTCTAGGCCCCCCTTTCTGACTCCCCTCTTACGCACAATCGTACATTAAGGACAGGTACTCCTCCTTGTGACCTCCTTGTGGCCTCCAGCAAAAATATTCCTAATTTTAAAAAACGGGAGAGGGCGTGAATCACCAAGTAATTAACACCCTCGTTATTAAATGGAGAAGGATACATTCATGGAAAGGTTATTTTGATACATATACAGATCTGAATTAAAGAGTCTATCACAGTTTGCCAAAGGGATCAGCACATTAGACCAGGGATTTGGGCTTTCTTTAACCATCCAGAAGTATGCTTAAGAAATCAATGCCTTTATATGACTTTTATTGACAGAAACACCAAAACACCACCATTGATGGTGTACCTATCAAGCCGGTAAGATAGCTCAGCAGGTTGAGTGCTTGCTGATGCATTCTGAGCGTGATCTGCAGGTCGCAGGTTACAATCCCGGCAAGGCCAACTCAGCCTTTCATCCTTCCGAGGTCGATAAATGAGTACCAATTTCGGTTGGGTGATATTGTATGTAAATATGTGCTCTGTGAAGTGTTTTGTATTAAGGCGCTATATAAAAATAACACATTGTCATCATCATCATTACCTATGTAGACATTACTGGAAGATAATACTCTTTAAATGTGCCTCAGCATGTTTACTGCCATGTGAAAGACACCATGATGAACTGGGCAACTTGAATTTCATTTAATTTCGTCATTTGTATAGCGCCGTTCACCATGGGTCTGCTTGCAACGCGCTGTAGGTTGAACGCCCTCGGAGAGACCTAAGTCCAAAGTATGGGTAAGTTAGGAGATGCTAGTATGTGAGTGTGCATAATGGTCATTACAGGTTATGAGTGATTTTCTGAGTCCCTGCTAGCCACCCATGTCTAATTGGCATGTTCATGGGTGGAGAGATGTACACTAGGGCAATAAGCTGGACGGGGGTGTAAGAGGATTGTCAGTTGTATGTGTAGCTACAGTTTGAATATGTCGCCATGAGAGAAAGCTACATTCTTATGGCAGAAGTGTTGTGCAAAGTGTCATTCGAGTTGTATGTGAAAACAGATGAGTGTGGGAGTGTGGCAGTGCCTTTGGGTAATTCCAAAAGCACAGAGTGCGGGAGGGAAAATGCATTGGTTATGATCAAATGTAAGCCTGGAATTGGTACATTTAGTTGAATTCTAAAAAATCTGGGTTGATAAATGATGGTGTATATATTATGCATGCTTCCAGCTATCATTAAGAAGCTGCATTCAATACCCCACTTAACAGTAAAGGTAGCATTCTGTCACGATTCCTGCCCCAGGCCCCCGGCATATCAGGCTGGAGCCAGGCTACGACCACCTAGTCGGCCCCTAAGGGCCTCTCCATCTCCCCAGACATCTACTTGGACTCAGACTTGGCGCCTTTGGCACCAAGCTCACACATAGTCCTGAGATCCATTTAGCATTGGACTTGCAATGTATTATGGGGCAATGGATGCCCCCATGTAATTCAGTTCCTTGAAATGGATGAGCAGTCTAGTCTTTCGGGTGTGGCTCAGCCCAGGGATACCTGGGATACCTACAGACTATTTAAACCACGCCCGGTCTGAGAAACATGCTTTGCATTTCTCTGCACCTGCAGCGTGACACTCACCGTGCTCGGATCTCCTAAAGAAGCCCACTTTTTTCTTCAGCGCCAGTGCACCTGCAGAAACAAGAACATTGTTGCCAATACTCACCTCGAAGAGTATCCAACTTCTGTCCGACTCTTCCCAGTCTTGCCAATTCCTACGGCAGAGTCATCTCCATCTCGGCACACCACGCCCTACAAAAGGGGAGAAGAATAGAAGAAAAGACGTTAGTAAGCATTCAGCAATACTTAGCTCTCTCGAATTTCCAAATAGAGTTTAATCCTTACTTGAACTCCCGTCGATCGGACAACTTCTGCTCCGGAGCATCCTGCCGATCTGAAAAAGTGGAAAAAACACATCAGGTCAGTGCAAAACATTTAAGAGGCACCGCACATCGCGCTTTCTCACCGCCGCTCATCTCCTCAGCTTGCTTCCATGCTGGGTTACTGCGGCACCTAAAAGGACATGGAAAAGACGAACGTTGGTTAGTGCTCAGGAAGCCAATAAGCATCACACTCCGCATTCCTACTTTACCTCAGCAGCGCGTCACCATCCTCAAGACCTTTATCACCTAAGGGAAGAAAGACACAGTATTAAAGGGACTAGAGCCATCAGAACTTTTGTAAGACTCATTCCATTTACCGGCCGGGCTGAAGTCGCAGCAAGCCCCGTCCGCCGGGCCTGTGCTAGTGAAGCAACTAGGCACCCTCAAACCTGCATGACCCAACACACCCCTGCACCGAAGGCAGGACGGAGGGTGCCCCACATCAAAAAACAAGGTGAGGAGAGGTACGGGGGAAGGTTGGGACTCACGGAAGAAAAGGGAGGCCAGACAAGCAAGACCAATAGGGGATTGACCTCTGATAATACTGTGTTTCAGGCCCAGTGCTTGGTTGAGCAAAGTCCAAGGAAGGGTTCGAAGTGGTCGGAAGCCCGGACCGGCTGAGTGGCATCCCCGTGGATATCAGGTGAGCGTTACACATTCTGCCGACACCTGCATTGCCTGTAGTGCAACAGATTCTACAATCGGCTGGAATCAATAACATGGATTCGACTAAGTGCTGTACCCTGGTCAACTGCACAACCTCTTCCAAGTGTGATACAATGGCTATCACAAGAGAGCCTCTGGTGCAAAGGCTACAACCTGTACAATACAATGGCTACCCTCACAAAATCCTCAGAGAGCAACACCCATCCCGGTCGTCCTCTGGAATTATTCCAAGTCCAGCACAATGGCCAACCTCACAAGTCTCCAAGGTGTAACATATTGGCTAACCTAATGGATATTCATAGAGCAAAAACATCTTAGCTACACCTAAAAATCATCTACGAGCAAGAGAATGTGAGTGTCCTACTCAGATTCTTTATAAGTCACATAAGATTACATCTGTTGATATTACTACCTATTGTTTGAGTGCTATTAAGTAACACATGCTTACATTTTAGCAGACTAAGGTGAATCTGAAGCATATAAAAAGCATTATACCAAAATATACAACAAATGCATAATTTGCACATTTTCATAACCCCAACATGCATTAAGTGGCAGAAACATATATGTTATCTCTGGATTCAGAATATCGTGACATATTAAAGGATGTCACTTATTTCCTGCTCACATATTTACATCAAGGGCTATTCAGTAATGAATATTTTAGCACAACTATTTGCACTTCTTGTGGAGGGGATTAGAGTTCAACTGAGGATTCCCCTTTCTACAAATCCAGTTTAATTAACCAATTGAAGTAAGGGAGTTGTTTGTGTCGGGTGTTAGCAAGGGACCAATCAGAGATCATCCAATCCTAAATGTAGTGTCAAATGAGGCTATGGTGGGTGGAAACCCTAGCTTGAAAATCTCTGAATTTCAACAAAATTGGATTGGTTGTATTTTCTCACTGCTTGCAGCATGCAGCCAATACGGTTGAAAAAACTGATTCCTACATTTACAGAAGGTAGAGGATTGCACTTAAAAGGATTTCTGAGCACATCAAGAAAGGGAACCGATCACAGGACCCTGTCTAATGCCTTTCCCATTTCTACCAGTGGGCAAGACCATTCAGAGAGAGGCCTTAAGAACTCCCAGAGACTGATCTTGTCCATGTGATTTATTAAACAAATCATAAATGTAAGTGAAAAATGCACCACTATATTTAATATAATTCTACTAACTTTAGATCGCTCAGAAGGGGGACTGGACCTGTAAATGAAACTTTATGAGAGGAAATAGAAAACTATATTGCCCTGAAATCTACAGTTATGCAGGGCAGCAACACATCATTATTTAATTCCCTTGTTTTAGATAGGAACACATTATATCTGCATTTTTGTGGGCAGTGTACAATTTACCTTGCATATTTGTAGGGTCTGATAAATGTTCTATACAGGTGAAAACCATACTTTACATAGAGAAATCCTAAACAGAGTTTTGCTACTCCTAAAAGCGGAATAGAAAAGGGCTTGACTTTTCCTCTTCATTCCCAAGAATAATGTCAATTTAAATCACCAACTTTTTCCAAGTAACAATGCACAGAAATAGAAGGATTCTGCCCTAAGTGAATTCCAAATGGCAACTAACATTGACTTGCTCATTCCTCTCCCATTTTGATTTTATCATCTGTGTAATAATTGTGTGACATTTCAAAGATAAGTGTGTTTTAATATCCAAAATAAAAGCCTCTAACCTGTAATGCAAAGGGAAACGTGAATGTTTTTCAAACGTCTTGTACATACTGCTGATCTAAAATCATTTGGCCAGATCACAATATATGTTCAACCCAATTTGCCTCTATACCCACAATCTTGTCAAGCGCTTTCTGTACCTCCTTGGGAAGCCCCTTCTTAACCACTAAATAAAAGAAAAGGATCGACCGATCCCAAGGCTCGCCTGTTTCTGCACTCCTCATTCCTTTTGTCTGTAGAATATATTGCCTCTGGTTTTATGGCATGCTTGCGCAAACATTTTGTTTGTGAAGGATACCATTTTCAGCAGAGTGCCTTAAACCTGAGTGTGGAGTGATCTGTGAATTGTATTTTAGTCATGTCAGAATGTTCTTCTGTTTAAATATGAATATTTACACATGTCCTGTCTGTGCTTATCAGTTCACAGTTAATCGGCAAACTTCTGCATTTCTTCACAAAGTGTTTCTCCTGCACAGAGCAGGCCTGCAGAGGCGGCCCAGGTTTGCCCAGCAGGGCGGTGATGAGATATGAGTGTTCTTGCCACGCCTATCACACAGTCCACACACTTCAGAAGTATTAACGCTGCAGAAGTGTTCAGCCTCCTCTCATTTGACTTGGCAGGCCTGCTCTCTAACTTAGAAACCTCAAGGGAAGGGGCCTGTTGTGACTGCAAGGAGGGGAGGCAGCCGTTATGTGGGAGCCTCCACACCACTCTGCGGCATAAAGGCATGATCTCATACGCCCTCAATAACTGGGCCCACAATATAGCAGATACTAAGGGGGTAATTCATAGAATTCAGCGCACAAGTGGCGCACGCGGCTGGCGCACAGTGTGCGCGTGTGAATCCCTGCGCCAGCCGCGTGCGCTAAAATCCATTTCCGCACACAGCGTATTCATGGATTCCAGCCACCAAAACCAGCCGTGGCGCACAGTGGCGCAGCGACCCTGCAGCAGCGCCAGTTACGCCCCCAAGAACGCCTCTCGCGCAGGGAAAAGCCATCAATATACCCAATCCAGCGCAAAGGGCTGCGATAACCCTGTACCAGCACAGCAAGCGGGCTACGTGTATCACTGGGGTGCGCGGGAAGTACCTCACGCGATTGGCCCCGTGCGAGCAGGGTACGCGTATTTCAGGGGTGCGCGGGTCGTTCCATACGCGATTTCATCATGGTACGTGTATTTCAGGGGTGCGCGGGAATTTCCACACGCAAATGGGCCCGTGCGAGCAGGGTACGCGTATCTCAGGGGTGCGCAGGAAGTTCCACACGCGATTCCATCAGGGTACGTGTATTTCGGGGTGCGCGTGAAGTTCCACACACGATATCAGCAGGGTACGTGTATTTCAGGGTGCAGGGGAAGTTACACACGCGATTTCCGCAGGGTATGTGTATATCAGGGGTGCGTGTGAAGTTCCACACGCGATATCAGCAGGGTACGTGTATTTCAGGGTGCAGGGGAAGTAACACACGCGATTTCAGCAGGGTACATGTATTTCAGGGGTGCGCGGGAATTTCCACACGCGATTGGGCCTGTGCGAGCAGGGTACGCATATCTCAGGGGTGCGCAGGAAGTTCCACACGCAATTCCATCAGGGTACGTGTATTTTGGGGTGCGGGGGAAGTTTCACACGCGAAATCAGCAGGGTACGTGTATTCCAGGGGTGCGCGGGAAGTCCCACACGCGATTCCATCAGGGTACGTGTATTACAGGGGTGCACGGGAATTTCCACACGCGATTGGGCCCGTGCGAGCAGGGTACGCGTATCTCAGGGGTGCGCGGGAAGTTCCACACGCGATTCCATCAGGGTACGTGTATTTCGGGGTGCGCGTGAAGTTCCACACGCGATATCAGCAGGGTACGTGTATTTCAGGGTGCAGGGGAAGTTACACACGCGATTTCCGCAGGGTACGTGTATTTCAGGGGTGCGCGTGAAGTTCCACACGCGATATCAGCAGGGTACGTGCATTTCAGGGTGCAGGGGAAGTTACACACGCGATTTCAGCAGGGTACGTGTATTTCAGGGGTGCGCGGGAATTTCCACACGCGATTGGGCCCATGCGAGCAGGGTACGCGTATCTCAGGGGTGCGCGGGAAGTTCCACACGCGATTCCATCAGGGTACGTGTATTTTGGGGTGCGGGGGAAGTTTCACACGCGAAATCAGCAGGGTACGTGTATTCCAGGGGTGCGCGGGAAGACCCACACGCGATTCCATCAGGGTACGTGTAATTTCAGGGTACACGTGAAGTTCCACACGCGATATCAGCAGGGTACGTGTATTTCAGGGTGCAGGGGAAGTTACACACGCGATTTCCGCAGGGTACGTGTATTTCAGCGGTGCGCGTGAAGTTCCACACGCGATATCAGCAGGGTACGTGTATTTCAGGGTGCAGGGGAAGTTACACACGCGATTCCAGCAGGGTACGTGTATTTCAGGGGTGCGGGGGAAGTTTCACATGCAAAATCAGCAGGGTACGTGTATTCCAGGGGTGCGCGGGAAGTCCCACACGCGATTCCATCAGGGTACGTGTATTACAGGGGTGTGCAGGAATTTCCACACGCGATTGGGCCCGTGCGAGCAGGGTACGCGTATCTCATGGGTGCGCAGGAAGTGCCACACGCGATTTCAGCAGGGTACGTGTATACCAGGGGTGCGCGGGAAGTTCCACACGCGATTCCATCAGGGTACGTGTATTACAGGGGTGCGCGGGGAGCACCACACGTGAATTGCACGTGTGGGTCCTCCCAGGTGTTCCCTCTACAACCTACACGGCCCCTGCAGGTGGCTCACACCAAGGGGGCCTACCCTGCACATGTCCTGCAGGCACACCATCCACCATGGCCATGACCCCCAGCCAACCCACATGTCAACTTGCACTACTGCCCACCAACGCATGTCCCCCTGCACCCCCAGTCACCAGGAGCACCCTCCACCAGGTCCCACCCATGTCTCCCAGCACCCCCACCCCCCAGCCGTGCAGGGGCACCCACCACCATGCCCCCACCCATGTCTCCCACCACCCCCACCCCCCAGCCACCAGGGGCACCCACCACCAGGCCCCCACCCATGTCCCCCACCACCCCCACCCCCCAGCAGTGCAGGGGCAGCCTCCACCAGGCCCCCACCCATGTCTCACACCACCCCCACCCCCAGCCACCAGGGGCAGCCTCCACCAGGCCCCCACCCATGTCTCCCAGCACCCCCACCCCCCAGCACTGTGGGGCACCTGCCAGCAGGCCCCCACCCATGTCCAACTCATGTTTCCCACCACCCCCACCCCCCAGCACCGTGGGGCACCTGCCAGCAGGCCCCCACCCATGTCCAACCATGTTCCCCACCACCCCCACCCCCCAGCACTGTGGGGCACCTGCCAGCATGCCCCCACCCATGTCCAACTCATGTTCCCCACCACCCCCACCCCCCAGCACTGTGGGGCACCTGCCAGCAGGCCCCCACCCATGTCCAACTCATGTTCCCCACCACCCCCACCCCCAGCACTGTGGGGCACCTGCCAGCAGGCCCCACCCATGTCTCCCACCACCCCCACCCCCCAGCAGTGCAGGGGCACCCACCACCAGGCCCCCACCCATGTCTCTCACCACCCCCACCCCCCAGCAGTGCAGGGGCAGCCTCCACCAGGCCCCCACCCATGTCTCCAGCACCCCCACCCCCCAGCACTGTGGGGCACCTGCCTGCAGGCCCCCACCCATGTCCAACTCATGCTCCCCACCACCCCCACCCCCCAGCACTGTGGGGCACCTGCCAGCAGGCCCCCACCCATGTCCAACCATGTTCCCCACCACCCCCACCCCCCAGCACCGTGGGGCACCTGCCAGCAGGCCCCCACCCATGTCCAACTCATGTTCCCCACCACCCCCACCCCCCAGCACCGTGGGGCACCTGCCAGCAGGCCCCCACCCATGTCCAACTCATGTTCCCCACCACCCCCACCCCCCAGCACCGTGGGGCACCTGCCAGTAGGCCCCCACCCATGTCCAACTCATGTTCCCCACCACCCCCACCCCCTAGCACTGTGGGGCACCTGCCAGCAGGCCCCCACCCATGTCCAACTCATGTTCCCCAGCCAACATGTCATCACAATCTAGATCCCTGGTCCCTATGGTCAGCTTCCAAATGCAAAACACCCACCCGAGTATTGCATCCACCCACTCATAATTTGCAATTACATCACAGAACACCAATTGCAAGTTCCGAAACAAACACATTTCCCTCACATACACCCAATGGGTGTCAGTGAATCTCAAAACACATATCATGAAGTGCATGAAACCAATGAGATACCACACATTGAAGTTCACCAAATAAAATATGTATTAAAGGAAACATAAATAGAATAAAAAATGAAGAAACAGAAACGTGAATGTACAACAATTAAAAGAAGCATGTCCGTTAAAAAAAGCAAAACCAAAAATAAAACTCCAAAGTAATGTTGTCCAAAGTCAATGTCCACAAAACAAAATCCAATGGGAAATAAAAAAGAAAGCCATTGCTCCATGGTTAAAAAGTGAAAAAAAAATACAATCCAACTGCAAACTTTTTACATGGGAACAAGCCAGGGTCCATTATCCCAACAAAATAAAGGAAACCTATCTAACTACACTAACTAATAAAATAAACTATATACAAAAATGTGGCCAATGTCCGAAAGGTCCAAATAAAATAAAAACAAAAATGAAACCTAACACTACCTACATAACTATGTACAAGGGCAGCGGGCTAGTTTCACGGCTCACTTGTGGATGTCCCGGGCCAGGGCATCATCGAACTCCTCCTCAATGTCCCGGAGGCGGTCCTTGGCCCCGAGGGTCCGCAGGGCCGTCGACGTCTCCACCTCCAAACCCCTGCGGATTGCCTCGAGGCACTCGGCCCGCCTCAGGGCCCTCCGCATGGAGTTCTCCGCCCTGACCATTGTGAGCCGTGCCTCTTCCGCCCGCTGCCGCTCCGCATCTATGGCATGGCCCAACCGCTGCCACACGGAAGACACTCTCTGTCCTGGGTCCTCCTGCCCTCCGGCCGATGCCTGCCCCTCCGATGTCGAAGGCCCCGAGCCTTCATGGCTTCCACCATGTTGCTGCTGTGCCTCTGCCCGTGCACTGCCTCCTGCTGCCTGCACATCCTCCGCCGGCTGGGGTGCAGTCGTTGATGTGGCCATCCCTGCTGGACGTCCGACTCCCGACTGTGGCAGGGATGCCTCCGCCACCAGCCTGGCCGCACCGTCAGAGGCAGCTCCACAGGGAACCCAGGTGACTGATGGGTGGGAAGATGGCACAGAGGACGACTGGCGCATAGGGGGTCCAGTTGAGGAGGGGGTCGGAGCAAGCCCCATCAGACGGAGGAATCCGGCCTGGGTGACCTGTCCCAGCAGGCTGACGTGGTCAACGAGCCATTCGAGATGACGTGCAGTCTCTCCATGAAAAGACTGCAGGTCACCTCGCATGGCCCGTTGACGCAACGCCACACCAGCCAGGACAGGCTCAACCCGGACCTGGATAGCCACGTCCGCAGGCAGAGGAAGGCCAGTTGACGTGAGCTCATCCCCTGCCTGAAAACGGGTCTGGACGTAGGCATCCCTGCTGGTGCAAGATGATGCAGGGACAGGATCGGGGACAGGATTGCACACAGGCACCTCCGCGGCGGCCTGTGCTGCCTCCTGTCCCTGGTCCTGCACTGCACCACAAGCACCAGTGGGATCCCCACCTCCAGACCCCGTCTCTGGTGCTTGCATGGCCTCCTCCTCCACCAAACCCCCCACCAACCTGGATGACTCCGTGCCATCTTCCCCTGTTGGGCCCTGTGGGGTCCCAGCTGCCCCTTCTGCTGCCGAGGAGTCCAACTCCAACCTCTGCCTCTTGGACCTCCCCCCGGCAGCTGCGGCCTGGGACGCGGCACCGGACTCCTCACTCACCGACGAGATGGCAACATGGGAGGGGAGCCGGGCCTTGCGTCTCCGGCTGGCGGTGGGATCCCCGCCGCTGTGCTCCACAGCACCTTCTCCGCCCTCTTCATCAGTTGACGCTGCAAACAAGGAGAAACAAAACACAGGCATCAGGGCACTGTACAATGGACACATACACACATGACAGTTATACATGAGTGGCATTGGCAAACCTCAGACATGTTATCACAATCCCCAACACACATGTCATTACAACTCGCACAGATGAGCCATACCACAGCCATATCGCAACTGCCACCACCATCCATACACATACAACAGCATGAGCAGCCAAAGGTGAGCCAGACATCACATGCAACACAGGAAGTGCACCACACATGTACACACACCACCACACTTGCATGCATGTGTACACCTCTGCCAAGTGTCGCAGTGTTCAGACGGGCATCCATGTCACATCTGCCAATCAGGCTTCCACATACCGCTGTCACATGCATCCATGTTGCATCACTGTTGCACCCTTGTCAAATACACACACATGCACATGTACACAGTGCTGATACATGCAGCCAAAAACAACATACATGCGTGACATCACAGACATGTCTACTTACATACACATTCATCCAAACATGTGTGCCCACACAACTGCATTTGGCATGCAAGCCTACACACACAAGCACCATCCATGTCTCACACATTACAGCCCTCGCATGTGTCAGCCCCACGGCCCTGTACACCCCCACCCATACTCGACCCCATACAAACAGATGTGCAACCTGCACACTACTGAATAATCACCACACGCACTGCTCACAATCAGGATGCATGTACACTCACCGCTCGACTCCAGACGGGTCTGCTTCTCAAGGACCTGGACGTGGAGCGCTGGGGATATGCATTCCAGGACCCTCATCTGTTCTTCCGACAAGTGACCCCGGCGCCCCTTGGCATCCGCTGCCTTCAAGAGGCGCCAGGCCTTGTTCAGGGTCCTGGACCTGAAGTCCTCGCAGCGCTTCTTGACATGTTGTAAGTCGCGGACTGCCACCCCCTCCGCGTTGATGGCAGTCACGATGTCAGTCCAGATCCTAGTCCGTCCTTCCTTGTCGGCGCGGGAACTTCTGAAGAGGGCA
Organism: Ambystoma mexicanum; assembly: GCF_040938575.1. Lineage (NCBI taxonomy): Eukaryota > Metazoa > Chordata > Amphibia > Caudata > Ambystomatidae > Ambystoma > Ambystoma mexicanum. The sequence goes on along the minus strand of NC_090935.1, from coordinate 103,829,426 downwards.
TCATACTGCCCCAGGACTTGCTCCACCAGGACGCCAACTTCGGTGGCACTGAAGCTGGTGCCCCTCTGCCTCTCTGGCCGGGGGTTGTCAGTGGTCCCAGATGGTGTTTGCCCCGACATGACAACCCCAGAGGCAGGAGTGGGTGGGCAACTGGGTCCTGGGGCTGGGCTGTGGAGCGATGGAATCCCAGTCGGGAGTCTTCGGTTCCAGCAGGGGTGGTCACAGCAACAGCACCCCTGGCTGAAGTGCAGGCAGCAAATGGCAGGGCACGTGGGCAGCAGGCAGTCAGGCAGCAGCAGATGGCAGGTGGGAGCGTGCTCGGGGCTCTGGGGGGCAGTAGTTCGGCCTTCTGGGCAGGAGCGTGGTCTTCCGTGTGCTTACGCGTGGCCAGCTTGATACGGAGTGTAATTCGAGGAAAGGCCCTTAGCGCGTAAGCGCGTCTGCACACATACGCATTTTCATTGGACAGAAGGCCCCTCAAGCGCAAGCGCCCCTGTGACGTGACGCGTACAGACGTGCATGGGCATTTCAGTGCGCGTGAAAAACAAACAAAGTAAGTGGGGGTGTCCAGTCAATCATCTCGGCTCTACGTGGCACCAGGCCGGTCCAGATCGACGTCCCAGTGGGAACCAGGTGAGCGTAACACAGATTTGCTGATTGGGCAATATTGTCCAAGACGCACTTGCAAGTTTTCTGCCAAGAATTTAAGACTGGAACCTGTTTAGTGGACAGCGCTTCATTAATGGTCAGAAAGCCGCATCTTTCCGGAGGCACAAGCCATTTGCTGTATAGGGTCAGAGATTTCCAAACCATAGCAGTGTAGAGGGAGGTTAGCCCCAGTTCTTTCCTCACGCATTCCATGGGTAGAGAACTCTTTTCCGAAACAATCCTTTCAGCAAGCGCCAGACCTCAGGAGCCAGAAAAATGTTTGCCTCAGCAGCATAAGTCAAGATGGGTGAAACTTTTAATTTTTTGAAGTCAATGAACGGTTGACATGAACATGAACAGTGGCATTGATTGATCAAGAGTACTTGCGATGCCAAATTCTTAACTTTGCTCGTTAGCCTCTCCACACCCGGACCATCATTGATGCTGTTGTTTAATGAAATTCCAAGGTAAATCATGGACGAAACCACAGGGAATGACTTCCCCTGCCAAGGACCACCTAAAATTCTTGACGTTGTTATTAGTCCCTAGTACCAGGATTTTCGACTTTTTGGGATTGATTCTTAAACCATTGACCTGGGTGTAGGTTTCCAGTGCTTTTAGCTGTCGCTGGAGACCTATCGCAGTCTGATCTAGCAGTAAAAGATAATCTGCAAACAGCAACCTACACACTGAGGACCCCGCGATCTTCGGTGGGAAACTTCTTATATCATCGAAAGCTTTGTGCATGTCAGAAATGAATAGGCAGAATACTGCGGAGCCAAACGGCACCCCTGTTTCAGACCGTTTTGTGAAACAATGTTGTTCGAGAGGGTTCAGTTTCTATCCAGTCTGATTCTGAGAGTTGTCCCACTGTGCAGTGCCTCCAAGGGCTCCCTCAGGTCATTTACAACAATAATAACATGAAGGCTCCTGGCATCAAATGTGTTCATACTGTCACTCTTGCAATGAAGACATGATTGCCTATTCTTTGCAATGCAACACTGCCACTTGCGCAAAAAAACACATTCTTCAAACTGTAATTAGTTAAAAGTGTTCAATGTAATTGCATTTCTCAAAAAAATGCATTCAAATGGCCCAAATAATACAGCCTCTTAAAAGGGATCAACATATGACCTCTGATCTGAAAACAATGTAATGCATACCATACAATACTAAAGTGCAACAAACAGTGAGTTTTTGTGCTAAAGGAAAATACACATTAATACAAGGAGAAGTGAAAATGAACAAAACTACTAAATCTTAAAATAAACATTGTACGCTGAATAAAAAAGCTAATTTGTGAGCAACATGCTTCAACTATTTACCTCGGGATTAATAACTGTTATCATTTCTACTGCTCTAGAGTAATTGACCAGGATCCATGTCCTATTAATCTGATGCCTACTTCCCCACTGGGCAATGCTGCAGGGCCGCCCAAAGCGAGGCAGGGTAACTGCTGTTACCATCAGCAGCCTGGGAGAGGGGCAGCCAAACCCCTTCCCTGTTCTGCTTCTCTCCTCCCCCCAGCTGCAGAGACACACAGTCTCTGTAACACAAAGCCAGGGAAGGATGAGGTGTGAAAAATCACTTCACCCTTTCTCCAAACAGCAAGGTGCTAAGCACCTAAGGAAACCAACAGTCAGGCAGGGCCCAGGTTCAAAGACCTGCCCCCCCCAGTGGGCCAGACAGTCAGCTATCCACCGGGGGCTGTGACAACATCAGCCCCCACTACTATACATAACAAAGACTCAGGGCTCCCCTGGGTCTTATAATAAGAGCAGCATGCTCTGAGTAAACACAATCTGTTTGTGGACCCTGAACGGGGACCCAAACAAACTGGAGGTTCACTGTTTACTCAGTGTCTTCCAACCTTTTTGCTTGTTTAACACAGAACACTCCCACCCTAAAAAAAGGAGGGAGAAGAACAACGGAAAAAAGGTACAAGGCACTGTACGGTGCCCACAACAAGTCGTGGGACATGAGAAGGCAGGCACGGGCCAGAGGGGGTAACCTCAGGACCCGGTGCTCAAAAGTATGATACTATTATGATATGTGATTATTGTTATCTCCATAACCATATCTGTACAATAAAATCCTATGGCCTTTTATTGCCAACACTTGACAAAACAAACTTACATAGAGTTCTGGAAAGGGTTAATACTTATCCCTTTTTGTCTGTTTTTCATGGAACATTGTTTCGTTCCCTTTTCATTAAGACTTGGCTGGTGGCAGTGGTAACTACCCTATTTTTCCTACCACGGTTATTTTAAATAGCCTTGCATTGTTTTTGGCTATCTTGGTAGCCTAGAACTTAAACCCGCTAGACCATTTACATTTTTATATGGTTCCGGCTGGGTTTATTCACCATTTCTTTTTGTTAAAGTCTTTCTCGTGTTTTACTCTATGTGGCAAACCAGGTTTGGTTCCTTTGTTCGCCGGCCTTTCGCTGGTTTCTATTAGCTATTAGCTATTAGCACCATGGCTGCCTCCAATACCGGTACCGACTCCGACCTGGTTCAATGGGGACTTACCGGTGTGGTCCGACCTTTGCGGGACCGGTAAGGCCCATTGAAAAAGCCAATCCGCATTCCCATTTGAGCCCCCACAGGAGGGGAGGCAGCCCTTATGTGGGAGCCCTCCACTCCACTCTGCGGTATAAAGACATGATCTCATACGCCCTCAATAACTGGGCCCACAATATAGCAGATACTAAAGCAGCTGTACATAGAGTTGGGTAAAGGCGGCCATAACATGATCAAGAGAGAGGGGAAAGGCCCGGAATAGAGGGGTGGCAGCACGCTGGACGTACATGAGGCACGCCATTACAGAGTGCTCTCTCCATATTTTGACAGTAGAATATTGTACGTTTTTTGTGACAAAGCAAATCACAGCTAAAAGAAATCAGAGTTCCAGGTCTTTACAATAATGACAATAATAATAATAATATCAATGACTACTTGGAACGTCATGAGACGTGTAGATTATGGCCCTCATCACAGTTTTGCCGCTATCCCGTCGGTAATTCCGCGGGGATACCGCTAAAACTGCCTTACCATTTCCGCCACCCGATATCATGGTATTACCGAGATATTGTGAGCAGTGAAGATGCCGGTAAGTTCCCATTCCATGGCATTGCCATGCAACACCAGGGATCGGATTGCAGGAATTACCGGCAAAGGTAGTACCGGTGATGGTGATTCTGGCATTTATTTGCCAGTAGGGGCCTGAGCTACCGGCATGTCAGGCCTGCCGGTAGATCACTACCCCCACTGGCAAACTTGGGTTTTCGGGGTCCAGAAACAATGCCGGTGCCGGAATTACCAGCGTTTTTTCCAGACCTTGGAACTCATAATGAGCCCCTGTATGTTTTTCCTGGAAAATGAAACACGAAGGTGCATTTCTCTCTAGGAATGCGTTTAGTGCACTATGCTAATGAGAGATAATATTGACAGCCAATCATGTGCACATGCTTTCCCTCTTTTTCTTTCTTTGCAACCTCCCACCCACTGAGTAAACACCTGATTGCACTCCCACAGGTGTGTGGCAATAGAATGTTTCTGCATGGATCAAGCTGTCCCAGCCCTACGCAGCCACTGCCTAGAATTACTAGTGAAAACCCATGTGAAACTCTCCTACCTGAGACTTCCAAGACCACTGGGGAGGGACAGATTGGGGGTAAGGAGGTGCCCCAGGTAATGGCTAGGATCTACTGCTGTGTTGTCTTTGGCGCCCAGCGCACATCCACCTAAGATACTGAAGAGGAAACTCTGTCTTTGCCTAGAAATGAGCTTTGAAAAAAACTCACATGATCGTGAAATTAGGGACATGTAAAACACTTTGAGCTCTAGCAGCAAACACACCACACATGTTAGACACGCTTGATACAAATGCCTCATCCATTCCAGTATAAAAACAAAAGAGCAGAGAACTGTACACCAACTGATGATGTATACAAGGCCACAGCTAGCGACTTGGTGCAGGATATCCTGCTGTATCCTGGTCCTTAAGAGCGATAGAACCATAACTTTCATCATCCAAGATTTATAACGGGGCCTTCAGGCAATAATCCCCATGCAGCTTCCAATGCTTGGACAAGCAGCTTCAGAATACACTGTAGGACTGGCATAGAGAACGGGGGACCCTTCCCTATGAAGGAGGGCATCCAGACTGCCTCCTGACCCTACCCAGTTAGACCACATCCAGCCCTACAGAAGTGGCTATGCTTACTATGGCTCACCTGGTTAGCTCCCCCTGTTAAGCCATGGAAAGTGGACTGCGCACAGGAAGTCTGTGCTTAGATGTGAAACCGTACCCCTCTGTACGGCTGTGCTCCAACCATAAACGTGTTGGCATTTGTTTATTCTCATTGTTTCTAACATTGGCTTTGGGAAATAATAAAACAATGTTTACTCTTATGATCGTCCATGGCTTTCTTCTCCAAGATGTTTGTACCCACATAAAAACGAGTGTAAAACTTCTTGAAACATGTGCTGTTACCCTTGATACAACAATAATTGAAAAAATGTTTTTTAATTTTATTGTATCAATTAGTTTAAAAAAAAACTTTAAATGCCCACATGTAAAGGAAAAGAACGAGTCAGTACAAGAAGAAAAAACGACAAATGAACCAACTCTAAAAGGGGAGGAAAAAATAAATGTAAAAAAAAACAAAAACAAAAAAAGGAAAAATCAACAAATCACAATGTTCAGACAAAGCAATATTGAAGAACGAAGGCACTGGACCACTATATGTACAATTAAATTCATGGATCATAGAAAACACTAAGTGTCCAAAGTTAAAAAGATTTCTCTCAGAAAGTTCCACAGTGCCGAAATCAGAGAAACTTTTCCTCCCCATCTTAAAATAGACCACCTCTCTAGAGTTTCAAATTCTCAAAATGTTTTGCAAACCATTTGTCTCTGAGAGGTGTTAATGAGGTACAACTTATTATCAGATGGTATAGCATTTCAGTCTCCTGACCACAGCAACGACATAACAAGGTCTGATCATCCCTGTTTTTGGTCCTTCTGCACATAACTTCTCTTGTGGGGTAGAGGTTCAGGCGACATCTCAGAAATTGGTGCCTTTCTTTAAGAGAAGGGAATCTGTCTTAATAGGGGAGCACTGTACCTCTACAATAAAGGTCATCCCATACCAAGGACAGGGACTTGAATGAATTGAGCTTTTCCTGGGTCGAGATCCAATTCCAATCGAGGAGTTTTTTCTTCACCTTGGACGGATTAGCCTCTTACAGATTTGCTGATTGGGCAATATTGTCCAAGACGCACTTGCAAGTTTTCTGCCAAGTATTTAGGACTGGAACCTGTTTAGTGGACAGCGCTTCATTAATGGTCAGAAAGCCGCATCTTTCCGGAGGCACAAGGCATTTGCTGTATAGGGTCAGAGATTTCCAAACCATAGCAGTGTAGAGGGAGGTTAGCCCCAGTTCTTTCCTCACGCATTCCATGGGTAGAGAACTCTTTTCCAAAACAATCCTTTCAGCAAGCGCCAGACCTCAGGAGCCAGAAAAAAGTTTGCCTCAGCAGCATAAGTCAAGATGGGTGAAACTTTTAATTTTTTGAAGTCAACCATTGACCTGGGTGTAGGTTTCCAGTGCTTTTAGCTGTCGCTGGAGACCTATCGCAGTCTGATCTAGCAGTAAAAGATCATCTGCAAACAGCAACCTACACACCGAGGACCCCGCAATCTTCGGTGGGAAACTTCTTATATCCTCGAAAGCTTTGTGCATGTCAGAAATGAATAGGCAGAATACTGCTGGAGCCAAACGGCACCCCTGTTTCAGACCGTTTTGTGGAACAATGTTGTTCGAGAGGGTTCTGTTTCTATCCAGTCTGATTCTGAGAGTTGTCCCACTGTGCAGTGCCTCCAAGGGCTCTCTCAGGTCATTTACAACAATTATAACATGAAGGCTTCTGGCATCAAATGTGTTCATACTGTCACTCTTGCAATGAAGACATGATTGACTATTCTTTGCAATGCAACACTGCCACGTGCGCAAAAAAACACATTCTTCAAACTGTAATTAGTTTAACGTGTTCAATTTAATTGCATTTCTCAAAAAAATGCATTCAAATGGCCCAAATAATACAGCCTCTTAAAAGGGATCAACATATGACCTCTGATTTGAAAACAATGTAATGCATACCATACAATACTAAAGTGCACCAAACAGTGAGTTGTTGTGCTAAAGGAAAATACACATCAATATAAGGAGAAATGAAAATGAACAAAACTACTAAATCTTAAAATAAACATTGTACGCTGAATAAAAAAGCTAATTTGTGGCAACATGCTTCAACTATTGACCTCGGGAACTGTTATCATTTCTACTGCTGTAGAGTAATTGACCAGGGTCCATGTCCCATTAATCTGATGCCTACATCCCCACTGGGCAATGCTGCAGGGCCGCCCAAAGTGAGGCAGGGTAACTGTTGTTACCATCAGCAGCCTGGGAGAGGGGCAGCCCAACCCCTTCCCTCTTCTGCTCCTCTCCTCCCCCCAGCTGCAGAGACACGCAGTCTCTGTAACACAAAGCCAGGGAAGGGTGAGGTGTGAAAAATCACTTCACCCTTCCTCCAAACAGCAAGGTGCTAATCACCTAAGGAACCAACAGTCAGGCAGGGCCCAGGTTCAAAGACCTGCCCCCTCCCAGGGGGCCAGACAGTCGGCTATCCGCCGGCGGCTGTGACAACAGCAGCCCCCATTACTATACATAACAAAGACTCAGGGCTCCCCTGGGTCTTATAAATAAGAGCAGCATGCTCCGAGTAAACACAATCTGTTTGTGGACCCTGAACGGGGACCCAAACAAACAGGAGGTTAACTGTTTACTCAGTGTCTTCCAACCTTTTTGCTTGTTTACCACAGAACCCTCCCACCCTACAAAAGAAGGGAGAAGAACAACGGAAAAAAGGTACAAGACACTGTACGGTACCCACAACAAGTCGTGGGACATGAGAAGGTGGGCACGGGCCAGAGGGGGTAACCTCAGGACCCGGTGCTCAAATGTATGATACTATTATGATATGTGATTATTGTTATCTCCATAACCATATCTGTACAATAAAATCCTACGGCCTTTTATTGCCAACACTTGACAAAACAAACTTACATAGAGTTCTGGAAAGGGTTAATACTTATCCCTTTTTGTCTGTTTCTCATGGAACATTGTTTTGCTCCCTTTTCATTAAGACTTGGCTGGTGGCAGTGGTAACTACCCTATTTTTCCTACCGCGGTTATTTTAAATAGCCTTGGCATTGTTTTAGGCTATCTTGGTAGCCTCAAACTTAAACCTACTAGACCATATACATTTTTATATGGTTCCGGCTGGGTTTATTCACCATTTCTTTTTGTTAAAGTTTTTCTCGTGTTTTACTCTACGTGGCAAACCAGGTTTGGTTCCTTTGTTCGCCGGCCTTTCGCTGGTTTCTGCACAGAAGCCCTCCTTAGGTGCCTGAATGAATGAGGGGGGCAGGATGTGAGGGAGGGGTTTGAGACTCCCTGTACAGGGTCTCCTTGGAGACCCATGTCACACTCTGGTATGATTGGCTGTGGTGACTATACTGGCGGAACAGCCACCCTGCTGTGTGATTGACAGCCAGGCTGGGTGAATGGGGGAAAACTGCATAAAAATCCGGTCTCTGGGGCTGGAAAGGCAGAGTCGCCACTGGATCGAGAGAACCGAAGAGAAGCTGACGGAAAAGGACCTCTACCACGACTGAACCTCCCGGTTAAGCCCTGTTGCAGGTCTGAACCTTCAAACTTCAACAACAGGGAATATCTGCAAGGAATCGTCACCCCTTGAACTGGTGGGAACAACCAGTTCACCAAACTGCTTGCCAGACCTCCCTTCTCTGGTTGAATTGCTGTACAGAGCTACAGTGAACCGGATAGCCAGAGGAACGGACCCTGCTTGCGTTTTAAGGAGCGCTCCTTTTATTTGTCGCTTTGCTCTGCGGCTGGTTTCTTCCCTGGGCAGTGCTGTGGGATGTTTTAACCCACTCTGCTCTGCCGTGTGGCATCACTGTGTGCTGGTGGCACCAGAATCATCAAAATGGCAGCGAAAACCCCATGCACGCCAAAACCTAAGGAAATTGAGCTCTACCAAGCATAAAAATATGGCTGCCAAATCTACCATGCATGTTGTCAGTGGTGGAATGGAGACCGCACTTCTGAAACATGTCATTGTGCTGCCCAACATGTAAAAATGGAGCACAGATGAAAAGCAGTGCTTGCTGAAAGAAATCCGAAATCTTGCAGTTAAATCTTTTCTTGGTTGCTGAAAATACGAAATGCTGGTCCTAAACACCCGCAAACATCCAATCTTCTTGCAGGGTGTCACATTTTACTGAAGTCAAGAAAGCATTGTGGAATTGCAATATCCTGGAAAGCTGAATTGGTCACAAAAAAATCCACAGCCAGTTTGCCTGCCTGTGAAAGCTGTCAAAATCTGGGCGCAGTACCAGTGGCCGCCTGAAGGACTATTTCAAAAGCCTGTTTTAAAACTGTAAACTTGTACCATTAAGATCTAATGTCTAAAATCTAAGTGAACTGTTATCAAGAGTAACCTAGGTTGCAACTATTTAAACTTCATGGTTTAGAGTCTGGAATCAGTGTTCTAGATGTTTGTTTTAGAATTGCAAGTTTATTTTCAACAAAGAAAAATGTAACAAAGGGCCTCATTCCGAGATTGGAGGTAGCCTTGGCTGCCTCCAATACCGGTACCGACTCCGACCTGGTTCAATGGGGACTTACCGGTGTAGTCCGACCTTTGTGGGACCGGTAAGTCCCCATTGAAAAAGGCAATCCCCATTCCCATTTGAGCCCCCAGACTCAAATGGGAATGGGGAGGGAGCTAATAATAAGACCGCAATTTGCGGTGCCGTTATTTGCTCCCTTGTCCCTCTGCGGCTCCCGCTAAGGGAGCCTGGTAAAACCAGGCACCCATAGCGGGACCCGCTAAGGGACCTCGGAATAGGGCACAAAGGGATTACCGGCACTGATGTCTTTAACGGTGCCCAGTATCCCTTTGCGCCTACCTCGGAATGAGGCCCACAGTGACTTTTAAAGTAAGCCTGATTCAAGCCAAAACTACAAAACAAATTCCCCACTGGGCAATGCACCTCCCTTCTGCTCTAGACCAGGAACTCACATTCATGTGTTGATTAAGAGGGGATGGGTACTGTGGCTGCCCTGGGAAGAGCACAATGGGCTTCCTCCCAGGCATGGAGATGCTAATCAGGAAGGATTGTAAAGGGCCTCTGCCAAAAGGAAGTGGGCGGAGATTGCTGCTGAAGCTGCAAGAAGGAAAAGGAGGCGGGGGCAGACAATTTTGTTGATTCACAATGGACAAAAAGCAGATTTCTAATAAGACTGATAATTTACTGTGGACAGTCATAAAAAATATATAAACCCCAGATTTCTGAACCTACATTTTTGCTGCACATTTTAAGAGGAGCCACAACTCTGTGCTATGTTCTGGGACATAACTGTAGAAATTGTGGTTTTATACCAAATTTATTGATGTCAGAAGCATGAAACTTCACACGCCTATGCCCATATGCAATGCGCACACTGATACAAATTTTTGACAAAATAGAGATTGTGTCTCGGGCTAAAAGTGCAAAATTCTGTCAAATCCAGACCCCAGATCCTACCACTACGGGGCTTGGAAGAGCACTTGCTCCATAACATATTTTATCTAGATATGCTATTGTTATAATGATTGCAAAATTGTAAATATGTATTATATGAAAAGTAGATTTCATGTTCAAAACCCAAGGGGAGGATTCCCTACCTCATAAAACCCCATCATCATGGTGACACACTGTTTTCTCCTCCAATCAAGGGAGAGGGAAGATTCTAGCCTATAGCCAACCTAGGGGGCGCACTTGGGATGATCCAGCATACACACCCCTTTATCAAATGCAAACATAGAGACAGCCGAGGACTTAGAAACACACACATTTACCCACCAACCGATTGCTGGCGGAGCACTTTGCAAGAGAACTATCCATATTCCAGACTCCAAACTTCAGAAACGTGGCAAGCAGAAAGGCCCATTTCCATAGCTGAACCACTCTCAGCTAGGCCTTGAAAATTCCAGAAACCAGAATTTATCCGAGACCTCTAAGGGGAACCAAAGAACAGCCTGGCTGTGTTGTACTGCTTTCCTGCTAAGAATTATTGCCAGAATCCAATGATCCGACCGAGTAGAGCCGTGCTGTGACGAGAAAACTGTGAACCAGAGCGCCTTGCTGATTGCAGACCAGAGCGCCTTGCTGTCCAGTCCGGTGTGCCCAGCAGAATTCCTGTCCAGAAATCTTGACTGACCAGAATTCCGGACGGTTCTGTCCAAACCTATGTAGTGAGTATCCTTAGTATAGGACTGTCACTATTTTATGTACTGTACATAGTCATCCCTATCCAAACCGATCCTCTATTATATCCAGAACTGCATAGTTAAAATATTTTTGAATTGCCTGAACTCTCTATCTCATCCCTATTATCTTCTGTACTAGTAGTGGTAAACCGATCTTTGCGCTGATATTCAATCATCTGAAGAATGTGAGCGTCTCGGCAGGCAAAAACCTGATCCAGAGATGTCCTCGGCTGGTGGCTGTGCTGTCGTGTAGTTTGCTTCTTCATAGTCCATCCCTAGTGTAAAGAAATCCTGTTTGGCTTTTTAAAAGCGCATCTTTGGTTTTACAATTGCCTCTATCTGAAAAAAGCGACCTCCAAGAAAACGTCCATAACTTCATGCTAGAGACAAAACTTAAGTGTCTGCTTGTAGCTAACATTCTAAGCTTTCTATGGAACCCTAAACCGCATCTCAAATTCTTATAGTTCTCCTGTGATGTCGGTTACCATACATTTTTTGTTTTGGCAGAATCTATAACATGTAAAATAGCTTTTCATTGTACCGGACCTCCAATTTAAGTTTTCCCATTGCTTATTACTCTCAGTTCATTGATTGTGTTTGTTTGCAACCATACAAAGTGGCTCCCATTAGAATTTCAACAATTTCTGTGATTTAGCCCATTTTTTGTGTTTTTCCACAATCCATTCAAAGCCAACTTTAAAAAAGGGTTACATAAGGACTTTATTTATGTATATTTGTGATGTTTAACCCCAGCTATTTTCTAACCAGTTAAACAAAATTAACAGTGTTTCGGTTTCTAATTTGAATTTACATACTCCAACTTTTATCGTGCAACTCCCAGAACCAGTCGATATTTACTGACCTATAAATTTATTTTCTAAGTAAAGCAATAATTCGAGCATAGTATGGGCACATAAAATAGAGACCAACACATTGGCCTTTCGTAGCCCAAAAGATGGCGCTCATATTAGAAAGTGTAGAAGGACTTTTGTGGTGACTAGGGCAACCCGTGTAAACAACTATTTAAAGCCTCCATTTTTGTTTGTCCGGTGAACGCCGACAGAATCGTACGGAGCTCTTTCTTGCATTGCAGAGGTAAGACATATCAGTTTGTAGGGTTCTTTATTTAAAGTTTGTACGGCAGTCCTCTGCCTTATTCAGAGACCGCCAGTAAATTAGATACAGATGTTAGTCTATCGCGTAGTCTTTTGAGTCCTGAATGTCATTTACGCACCAGTATCTTTGACATTTTACGAACGTATAGTATAAATTTAACTCGTAAAATGGCCACCCACCGGGAGAAACCATAAAAAGAGGTGCATATACAGAGATAATAATTATACATTTAAAACTCAGTGCAATTATCACTTTCTGAATTTATGACTTTAAGAAGGAACAGTCGTATTAATACCATATATATTACCACCAATTCATTTGACAGGTTGGGATCTAACCCGAGACTTTCATTTTCCATTCTTTTGCTGAAAAGCAGCGTTCCTCATTTGTATACAATACCATTAGGTAAGCCTTGATTTTTTAGATGCTAAAGATTTTTTCTTTTTACATGTTTTTTCAAGAGATAAATGAACTCATTATGTTTTTCTGTTTTTTTCTCTCCCTTTCCCACTACCTTGTGTTTTTGTTTTTTCATTATTATAAATGTTTGAATTTCGTTATGATTACGGATACTGTTTGATTCGCTTCGATGTTAATTTCTTTTACCTTAAAAATCCTCCCCTTCCCCCGTCCCTTTATGTCTGTGTTACATTGGATACTATTCTTGTGTGTGTCATAATAATTATAACGTTTGTGCTACAACTATTGTATACAATACTATTAGCCCTGATTTGAGAAAGACGGCGAGTCCGTCGAAACACGTGTTATCACAAAGGGCACTCATCTTAATCAATTATTAAACCTGAATCATTGTATTCCAATTGAGTGGAGTTTCTTTTCAATATTATAATTTGGCGCATGAAGTAATAAGCGCAATCACACATTTTTCATTTTTTCGGAAAACGGAGTGGAGGAACCATTGTCTCTGTTGTTGTGCAACGCATGCGACAATTATATATAAAAAACCCTTCCTCCTTTTAGGGCGCTGAGGTCCGCATTGCCAAGTGTCCACAAGGGTCCTCATCAAGTTGATTTTGCAACTTTAAAAACCCTTTTGCTGGGATTACCCATATATTGTTGTGTGGCTCGACCGACCGAGCTTTATATATATTCGACCATTACAGCATTGACAGCCCTGTAAAAAACGTTTTTGATTCTTTTGCTGTGACAACTATACACGGCCATCCTCAGGTCTCCAAAGAATACTTTTGATGACATTTGCTCATGCCTTGAAGACGACCTGTGAGTCGAAACACGTGTCGGCTGTTTATCTGCTTATTAAACCCATTGATACTTGTTCTTGTGCTTATCAGTATTACTGTAATAGTGTCAAGCGCATCACCATCCCATCCTCCACCAGCACATTGTACATTTGTACCAACACGGGTGGATTGATTGGCGGGATCAGAGTGATTGCAGCTGACACTGACCTGACTTATTTAAGCCTTCGTATTCATAAATTTGTGCTACTATAATTTAATTAGTGATAACCAGCGCACGGGTAGCCTAGTTCGAATCCACCTCCCATTATATACAACTTTAAAACCATTTTGATAGTTTGCCAATTAGTTCTGTTTCTCTCTTATGTTTGCTGGGTGGAAATTGGGATTGATATATTTGCTGGAATTCTGCGTCCTGAAACCTGTTTTCTCTCCTCCTGTATCTCTACATTGCATATTGGGGGCTTGAGGGGTGTGCAGGGGAAAGAGTAACCACATTGCTATTTGATTTGAATATACACCCAAAAGTATTATTTCTGTGCTGCATTGTTTTTGCTCATTATTACTCCTTATGATTAAAGAGATTGTTTAGTGTGACATCACCCCATTGGTGATTATTGCATAACCATTAAAAATAGTGTGATTATATTGTGAAATACATAATAAATATTTTAACTTTGCAAACCAGCCTGATTCCTGGTTCAGTGTGACCGCGGGGGGTTCAAAATGAGGGGCGTGATATAAGTGGTACATCGTTCAGATTAAAAGAACTTATAGACACAAATAATTAAATAAGGATTTCAGTTGTGCATTACACTCTAGGCATTGACTTAGGTGAAGTGCCGGATTGAAATCACTTACAGTGCAGGACCCTCTAGTGTTCCTCCTTCTTGTCAGTATGACAGTCTCTTCAGGAACCGTGAGCCTGCACGGTCTGCCAGGAACGTCTGCCTCAGCTACAGCATTCTTCTCCTTTAAAGGTACTGTGCTAACCCGGTTGTTTGTTTCGTCCAGCCACGGTGAAAGTGTGTGTAATCTTTCGCCAATCCGAGGGCTTCTCCTTCTTCATTCTTTAAAGTAACTTTTCGTCCGACCAACTTCGTTCTGAACTCTTGGCAAAGACTTAAGCGCAAACTACTCTGAACTGTGTGATACTCTGCAAAGGCTTTGGTCCATTGACTTTGGGCCGGGCCCTTTAATTTGATTTCCTCACTGTAAATCCTTTTTCTAGATTGCCATGCTTACTTATTTGTTGGTGCTGCTCAAATTCTGTCTAACTTTGTCTTTCCCTCCCTTTTAAATTGCGGTGTAGTGTATTGGTAACGTGATTTTTCTACTGCTTGATAATAGTGAAATGTTTAATAACTGATGTGTAAATAAATGTATATTCTTTTACTCAGAAACCTTGAGTCAGTGTTTGTTTGAATCATAGTAATTGCTGTCCTTTGTGTAACTATTGATACTGCTCACTTTAGTCTTGAGATAAGTCTGGCTGCTTAGCCATCGCTACTACTTTACTGTGCAGTACAGGCTTGTACCAAAGGTGAATTTGTATTGTCACTTGTAGTCCTAATTGTGTGTGGTGTTCCCAAAGGGTACTGCATATAATTCTGCCTAACAATGGTGCAGCGGGGGCAAGAAAGGAGAAGAAATGCCAGGAAAGCAGGACAGGGCCCCAAGGGATGGGTGTGGGGCCGAGCCATTAAACCCTCAGGGTGAAAGTAACAGCAACATAGGTCGTGATGTGTGCAATGCAAGCAGACAGGAAAGGAGAGACGGGTAAACTTGGTTTTCCTGGCTGCCCATGCGGTCCCATGCTGCAGGAACAAACTGAAGGTGTGTGCATGCTGACACCCGGGCCTTCAGCATACACACGCCTTCAGAAACATTTACAGAGTGCAGACCATGACTACCGGCACCCTGCTAAATACAGGCCCGGTGGACATGGCAGCTCCTTCTACCTTGGGGGAGGCATTTAGCAGGTGACGTAGACATGTCCACCGTACCTGCTCTCCAGTGGCCCAGGAATGGAGGAAATGAAAAGGTGTAGGAGCTGGAGCTGAGTCTGCATGTCTCTGAAAGACTGGAAAGGGGTGGGGCAGGGTACAGGAGCCCACTCACCATTTGTCTGCCTGGCGAGTGTTCAATCTGCCTCTGGAAGAATGGTGAGTGAAAGAAAGTCACAGAGGCTGTGGAAGAGTCCAGAGGCCGCATCAGGGGAGTCAAGGTGAACAATGAAGTCTCTGAGGAAGAGAAGCCTGGGGGTGGAGGTCGGGAGAGAAGAAGTAAGGTCAGACCACTCTGAAAAGAAGAGGGGGACTGGACCAGGGGTCCTGTAGATGCTGGCCAGAGTAAGTGAGAGGATTGGAGAGACACCAAGCCTGCAGACGAGGCATTTAAAGGAAGAGTCAGTTTGAATGGGTATGGGAGTAGAAGGGATCCATTCAGGGAAGATCAGGGCCACTCCGCCCCGGACCGGTTAGGCCTGGGCTTAGCAAGGATCTTGTAGCCCTCAGGGAGCAGTGTGTCAAAAATAGTGATAGAGCTGGCAGTGAACCAAGTCTCGGTGAGAGTAGTGTTTAACAGCAGAGCGCAAGTAGAGGGTAGCCAACGAAAGGGCCATTGCCAACGAAGAGGCCAGAAGGGTGATTGAGGGATAAGTGGCAGGAGAAGGGAGGAAGTTGATGAGAGCCAGAAGGAGGTTGGGCTAAGAGCCCTGGACCATGCCAGTGCCATTCTGGTAGATATTAATGATGCCTCTACAGGATGGGAAGTATGCCATGAGCACAGCATGAATTGTTTAAGAAGAGAAAGGGGAGAGCAGTGAGACCATTTGTGTAATTTAAAGGTCCGGAGAGGGAATAACAAAGAGGATGTTGGTGAGGATCTGCCTGGAAGAAGCATTGATGTAGGTGTCAGCGATGAGCAGGCCTGTAATGGAGAACGGGAGATCTTTCTTGAACTATTTCCTTCCAGACTTCGAAAGAGAAACAGGATAGGTGATAGAGTTTCAGTAAGAGTAGATAGGGAGATGGAAAGCAACATGGAGGGAGGAAGCAGAGAGACGGAGGGGGAAGAGAGAGAGGGACGGAGAAGCTGCATATTATGTTCATTGGTGGGGCTCTGGCATCACATACACAGACCAGCTGTGGAGCCATGTAGTTTATTCCAGGAGGCTTTATTGTACATATATACATATGTGTAGGTTCCAGTCACTCTCAGTATGTACAGTGCCAGTTTAGGTAGTCACAGGAGGACATTACAAGTACAAACAGGAACAGACCCACCGGCCATCCTTTCACTCCCAGCTCAGGCCCCCAACTAACATTCATGGAACACTCACCCACTCACCCACTCAACATTTTCCTGAGCTGTCTATCATGCATACATTAACATTTCATCAGCATGCACTCCTGGCCAGTGATACAATACAAGACTTACATTACAAAACTGCACAAAGCACAACAAACTCACCAGGCGGCCTAGCAGAAAGAAAGGCGCAGACGTATCAGGTGCACGAGAAAGGAACTTCAGACCAGTGAAGAGAGTCCTGCGACAGGCGGAGGGTGAGCACAGTGAAGAAGCTAAGAGCTTTTTCTCACTTGATCAGCTTTATCACAATTTATCAGACTGCCTCTCAATCTTCTTCCATGTGTTGAATGGCATCAGTGACACTCACTAATTTCCAGATTGGTACTTAAGTCTCAATCCTGCTCTATCAAACTTTCTACACACATTCTGCACTGAAGGTCAAACAGGTTTTATTTCATCTGTGCTTCCTGATAGACAGAAATCTGTAATCCTCAGTGCATCTGCCCTGATGGATATGAGGTCAGATCTGCCGCAGCTACACTCATGCTGTCACCAACAGGCCTTCGGACTGGGGGGCACTTTTGGGGGGCACTTGTTGAAGTTCACCTTCCAGACACCTCCATGATTACATAGCTCGGCCACCCTGTGGGTTGCAGACTGTTCACTGCAGGTTCCTTTTGCCAGTCTTGGCTTGTTGAGTGGGTATTATCTGTGGTGAGACCCTCTCAGGATAGCCACCACTTATGTATGTCAACCCAGCCTATACACAGTTGTCTAAGTCTGGAATACTGCTGGCCCGATTGAGTCCCCAATATGCTTAAATTGTTGTTGATATGGGGTGTCCCCACATCCCTCACATCTTCCTGCCTTCTTTTATCCCCTTCATGGGGCTGCTGTTATTGGAATTCATGCTGCGTGTTTTCGAGGGGATGCAGGCTGTTTTCTTCCCACAACTATCTTTTGGCCGCACTTTATCTTATCTTATCTCTAGTTAGCCACCTCAGTCGCAAGGCTGGCCTTCATACCCATGTCAGCTCAGACTGCCCCTCTCATTGTTGGACTACCTAGGGATGCCATTTGCAGTGCACAGTGGTGACATTGCAGATTTTCCACTTTCCCCTGGTGGTTCAAATCAGGCTGCCGCCCGGACCAACCGGCTCACCTTTCCCCCGGCTGTGGCCTCCATACCATAGCCGGCAAGGGCAGTGCCGATTCCTCCCTAAAATTGTGGTGGCCGGCCATCCTAGGGTCAGGTGCCCCGCTGTGCATGGAGAGGGTGAGCAAATCCTCTGCTGTTCCTCACTACTGCCACCACCATATCCAGCTCCTGGCTGCTTTCAGTACTTCTAATCCCTTTGATTGCGGGCCGGTGTGCCATACCTTGCTCTCCCTGCTCCTCTCATCCGCCGTCCACTTCATCATTACGGGTGGGCTGACATGTTGGAAGCTCTCCTCCTCGGTCGCGTGGGGTGCTGCCAATCTCATCTCACTCTCTCCAGTGTACCGTCATGGAATCAGGTCCACCAGACTTCTGCCAAACCTAGACAGGTGTGGGCCGCGCTCCTTGTCTTGCCTTATCAACCCAATGTGTTCCAATTTCAGATGCATCATGTTCTTTGTGTCATGACCTGGAGCAAGCAAGCACAAAAGGTACTAGAGCATGGTTACTAGCAAAGGCAGAGCAGCTGATTAGTCTAACCGATGTACAATCAATAGAACAACTAACAAGAGGACAGGGAAACGTAAGCAATGAAAAAAGTAATGACTCAGTCATCAAATAGAAGAGGGAATTCAAGAAGGTTCCCGAGGCCTTTAAACATGGAGGCCAATTCTATAATGGTCCTGCCTTCCCAAGCCAGAGATCAGAATTGTCCATCATCAGGCTCAAACAATGGCATTTTACCCTACCTCAAGGTCGGTAAGCTCCCTGCAATACATTACTGCTCATGATAAGTCTGCAATACAATCCCAATGCAGTCCTGCGGACTACAAAAACAGGCCACTGCACCACCTTATCACCACTCGTGAGCTCATGGCAATGCCGCAGGACACAGTGGCGGTAAAAGTCATCTGTAAATTTACCACTGGATTACTGCCAAACTTGTGATGAACCCCAGTGTATATTAGAGTACTATTACACGTAGTATTAAATAGCTCCCTTTAATACAACAAGAACTGTATATTTCTCTACAAGAGCCACAGGTGACTGGTGTTCTCCAATTCAGAAAATACTGAAATTTACAGTGGAAAGACTGTGCCCCATACAAATGTTATGACTCCATCTATTGATACAGAAGAGAAGGATTTGCTGCCTTCACCTGTAAACCATGAGGGAATTATCTAAGGAATAAACAATGGTCAAAACGTGGCTTTTTCAACACGGCCTGTCCAAAGACTAATCCCAATTGATGCACAGACTGAGGCACAGACTGCAACTCACAGTACAGCGATACTGTTACAAGATGCCAGCCCAAACACTGGCTACCCACACCATGTACAGTGCTTTGCAGCTCTTGAGTGTAGACCACACTTAAAAGAATAAATGTTATGTTATGTTACTTGGCATTTATATAGCGCCTTATCTACCATTGGTATGACCTCAAAGCACTGGTAGGTTGAACACACTCGGGAACCATAGTTCAAGTCATTAGAGAGAGATAGTGTCATATGGTGCATGGGTGCACCGGATATGTGTGCAGCTGGTGTAGTTGTTGGATGAAAGCTGCTTTCTAGCAATAGGTGTGGTGCTGAAGGTATCAGTGGATGTGTGCAGTCTAGTGGGTGGACACTCAGACTGGGTTCTCGCTGCGTTAGGCCTGAGGAACGCCTATGTGAACAGCTAGGCTGAAATGTGCTCAGCTAGCTGCGTTTTATTACAGTGATGAGGTGTTCATGGGGTTGTATTCGGAAGTGAACAGCCAGGTCGTATTAACGGGTATAGCTGTGTTCTAGTTGAGTGATGGTGTATAGTAGAGAATAAGCGTAGTGGTGTGATATGGTGGTTATCTGTAGAAGCACCTGAGACGGGCACGTGGACAGGATGGAGGGGACATACGGATAAATAGTGACAAGGGTTGATACAGGTATATATGGGGATACAGATATATAAGGGGATACAGATATATGGCAACGATTCCATCCACTCTGTCCAATTCCATCCACTCTGTCCAATTCATCTATTCTGCCTAGTTCCATCCACTCTGTCCAGTTCCATCCACACTGTTCAGTTCCATTCACTCTGACCAATTCCATTCACTCTGACCAGTTTCATCCATTCTGTCCAGTTCATCCACTCTATGCATTTCCATTCACTCTGTCAGTTCCATTCACTGTGTCAGTTCCATCCATTCTGTCCAGTTCCATCCACTCTGTCCAGTTCATTCATCTAATAAATAAGGTCTCTGGTTACATGAGGCCCCGGAGGTATTATACTGATTTGAGGGTACTCCTTACTTTTAGGGGCCTAAGTCTGGTTTTAGAAGCCATTTCTGGAAGCAGATTCCACCACATTAAGGGGCTGATTCATGGAATTTGTGCCCTGAAAAACAGGTATTTGTGCGCCATTCTGTCTGCAAATCCCTGTTTAACAAATGGGGATTTGCGGGTAGAATGGCACACTAATCCCTGTTTTTTGGCGCACAAATTCCATGAATCAGCCCCTAAATCATGTCACATCTTTTCCACTACTCTTTATTATACCTTCTATTAGGGATATAGAGTCAGGGTATATAAGCTGGGTTTACATTTCAACTCTAGTGTGTTTTATAAAATGATCATGGCTAAAGTAGAATTATTTCTTTTAATTTGATTTTCACATATTTCGTTTCACTGCCACTCTTCCTTTCGAAGTGAAAAATATGAAAAGACAAAAATCTTTGCTACTATAAAGTAGCAAAAAGGAAACTTTCAACTTGCGTCCTTCCTATCCTCTATCTCCCTCTCTACCTGCAGTGTTCCCCAGGGGTCTAACCTCTCACCCTGGCTTTTCAATCAATATCTGGCAACTCTCGCCTACTGCATTTCCATTTTCTGCTCAAATTTCCAGTGCTATGCTGACGACACCCAACTCATTTTCAGGCTTCCTTCGGCCACCTCCCCTCCTTCCCTCATCTCTGACTGCCTAATCGCCATTCAAAATTGGTGTGCCGCAAATGATCTTTGTTTAAACGCCAACAAGACTGAGATCCTCCTCATTGGTACACCCCCTCCATCCTTTCCCCTCATTCTCTGGCCGGCCTCCCTTGGCCCTCCTCCTGCCCCTACCAGCGAAGCTAAGAACCTTGGGGTCATCTTTGACTCCACATTTTCCTTCTCTGCACACATCTCTGCTGTCTCCAAAAAGTCTGTCTTCTTACTGCACCTCCTTAAAAGCCACTCTTCCTTTCTTCTCCTTCCCTCAGAAGCTCCTTGTCTCCCAAGCTCTGATTCTCTCTAGGTTGGACCACTGTAACAGCCTCTTTCTAAATCTACCTGCCTCCACTCTCCGCCCTTTACAACTAATCCAGAACAGGACTGCAAGACTTGTCCTTGGCCTCATCCCTGGAATTGCATCTCTCCAGCTCTGAAATCTCTCCATTGGCTCCCAGTGGATACAAGGATTAAATTCAAAACCCTTTGCATTGTCCACAAGGCTTTCTGTGGCCTGGGTCCAAATTACCTTCAACTATCCCTCCGTAAATACCTCCCCTCTAGAGCCCTTCGCTCCTCTACCTCCAACTTCCTCAGGGTCAATCGTTTCTCAAAGAAATTAGCTGGTGGTAGATCTTTGTCTTCTGCAGGGGCCTCCCTCTGGAACTGCCTCCCTGCTACCTTGAAACTTGAGGAGAACCACCTACGGTTCCGGAAGCTCCTCAAGACCTTCCTCTTCGCCTCTCCCTTTCCCTCTCTTCTCCCCTGCTGATCTGCTTTCTCTCTCAGCAATGCTGCACCTGGCCACCGTCTGCCTTTTGGGCCCAGGTACCTGCTAACCCTGTCGCCCTCCTGCACTGCCCCCTGGCCACTGCTTGCACTGGGGCCTGTATCTGTACCCATACAGCTCCCCCCCCACTCATTGGGCCTCATTAGGACCCAGGCGGTAAGGGGTTTACGGCGGCGTAAACAGCGCCGACCCTTACCGCCTGATTCCGAGGTCCCTTAGCGCCATGGAGGATTTAACACCTGCTTTTAGCAGGTGTTAAAATCCATGGCGCTAAGGGACCTTGTTGTTAATTACGCCACCGTAATTTACGGTGGCGTAATTAACGCCTTCCCCACTCCCATTATGCCCTATGGGGCAAAAATGGGAATGGGGAAGGGTAAATGGGGATTGGGGACTTACCGCCCCGCCAACCTCGGAATGGGGCGGTAAGTCCGCCAACCACCATGGCGTAAACGTAGTTTACGCCATGGTGGTTAAGGTATGAACCAGGCGGTAACTTACAGCCTGGGTCGTAATGAGGCCCATTGTCTGCACTGATCAGATACTCTCTATCTGACTAACCTTGAACTTGGCCCGCACAGGCTGCACTACCACTGTTTCTGATCACCGTATTTATGTATTATTTTAATTATTATTTAGCCTGTCCTCTCTTATGCTCTGCGCTTTCCAATTTCTCCCCCCTCCCATGCACTTTCCCCCTTTTCCCTTCCCCATGCACTTGCACGTTCTCAATGTCACTGGGCCTAGTAAGATCGTTGTGTTTGTTCTTTCCACTGTTCCCCTCCCTTTGCCTGGTCGTGCTCTGAAACACGTGTGAATAAGCATGATATAAATAAAATATCATATCATATCACATCATAAGTGCGCACGAAAATAGGAATTGTATGGCAAGAGATTTGGGTCATCAAAAGGTACTATTTCAGAATCATAACAAATGAAGAATAATCATCACAAACAATTGGTCATGGATATCGGCGACACTTCAATAATTCACCTCTAATCCAACAAACGATGTTCATTTTTTGTGAATTGGAAGTGAATCTTCTCTCTTGGAACTCCAGAAGCCACACCAACTTTTAAAGTCAACAAGCTTCTTTTACTTGTTTAAGTCATTTTAATATTATTTTGCCACAAGAGTTATGGATCTTTTAGATTTACAATTTGGATGGTGATCGGCTTTTCTAAAAAGAGCACAGAAAGGTATCATTGGACGTAAAGCTGGTAGTTTGGCAATTTCATTGGGACTACATTTAAATGTTTGACGTACAGCTTGTGGTTTAGCAATTTCATTGGGACTAAAGTTAAATGTTGGTATCTGGATACTCAAACCTTCAATGAAGATATTTTGCCAATAAACATTTACTGGAATCCTATTAGTACAGATGAGAAGGAGTTGAAAACCTTGGTGACCTTCTCATCTCATTGTAGTCAAAGGCAGGCTCAGATGGGATTTTGCTAGCTGTGTATTTAAATTGTAATTGGCCGCTCTTTGTGCAAGCAGAAACGTGTATTGTAGGAAAAATCAGTGTTTGCGTGGCCCAAGAGAGTGAGGTTCATGCATATGTGGTGTATGTTGAAGTTGAATTGAAAAATCGTAGGATACATACTCGGCCAACTGACCCGGCAAAGGGGGTTTTCTTTTTCCACAAGTGATTAAATCTACCTGACGTAGGCCTTGCACAATCACTAGACTGCACGTAAGGGGATTCAAACTGATCAGAGTGATCATGTCTGTCTGGCACGGAAACCAGAACGGCTTACTGCAGGTTTAGTAGCAGTACCATGGCTCTATACAGTGGAAGCAAATCCCCCTAGTAAAAGAATCTCTAGGTCTTTATCATAAGAACATTTTAATTACAGAATATCTCAGTAGTCGTTAGCTGATACTGAAACAGAGATTACCTTTTGCTGGGTACAACACTCTGCAGCCCATAGCCCATTTGGGTAAGAGCTCTCGCCATGTATATGGGAATGCTTACCAAGTGCTCCTTCATTCTTTTTGACATAAAAGATCTGATTATTAGATCAAAGAGATTTAGAACCTCATCACTTCCAACCACTGAGCACAAATATTACTTAGTGGCAATTTCTAAAACAAGATTAGAGGAGCACTCATAACAACTACCGCTCGATTTCTTTGTTAGGCACCGGAAGCAAAATCTGTGCGTCTGGTTTTTTCAACCTCTTCAAGAATGGGCTATTGAATATGGCATTTTCACTAACTATCAAACAGGTTTCAATAAACATATGGGCACAAATCTGAATTGGTTAGTTCCTAACTTAGGCTGTCATGGTTTAAAGGGAACATGGCTGTATATTCTACCGGTGTAGACCTTTCTGTGGCCTTTGACTATGTGAATAGGAAAAGTCTATGGACAAGCTTGGGGTTTACAAGCAAGCCTTAGAAAAATGGTGATGTCGCTTCACTCAAATACAAAAATCCAGGGGAACTTGAATGAAAGTTAGACCTTAACTAAAAAATAACGACCCGTAGTAGTTTAGGACCAGTTTTCATCTGATCTCCTTGCCTATTCAATTTATTTATGTTGGACTTGAGTGAAGCATCAGGAAACAAAAGCACTTTTATGCCTAAATTAGAACATTATAAAGGTCACTTGCTAATGCCGGTGACTTCATTTTGTTTGGACTTCATCGTAATTTAAATATAAATGCTTCCATTGTAAAAAAATGAATTACTTGCTAATCAACACAGCAAAGTGTATAATAATCATTTTTAGCAACATGAAAAAGAATTCAAATTATAAGTGGAAAGTTGATCAATGTATCTCAGTTTTGGGGTCTACAATAGAACTAATGAACTAGCCCTAATCCAGAGCTTTAGATCACGAATAGCACCTTTCAATGCACAAATGAAAAATATTAATAGTACATTTTACTGCTATTATTCCCTTCTGGTCATTGGTTATTATAAAATTAAAATGATCCCTAGTCTAACATACAGCTACAAATATGACAATTAAGTGACTGTAAATGCTTAGTACATATTGAAGGGTTAGTATTGATTTGTAAAGGGGTTTTAAATGTACGATCTTTTATGCCAGCAGTAATTGTTGTTTATGACATTTTCACAGCTTTCTTCAAAGTGCACAGTTTTCAGAAAACAATTAATGATCTACGCCAAGATGACGAGACCCCCACAAAGTGCTTTGCATGTGGTTTTGCGTTAAACTGTAAAAAATACATTTGCAAGAGTCCTAACGATGTTTCCAGATAAATGAGAAGTTCTGCTTTCTCTGGTGGGGTGTGATAGCAACAGGATAGTCATTGGACCTTTAGAAGTTAAAGAAAAGACTTGGGAGTATGACATTCAAAATGATGCTACTTTCAAGGAGTGTGCAGAAATGAGCATGACATGGGGTATTTGACCCAAATGCTTATTGAAATTCCCCTACGTTAGACACACACTAATTCGTATGAGTTTGCATTTTATTATGCACACTAGAAATTGAAAGAATGAAACTAAATTACAATCTTCGGATATGTCATCTTTCAAAGACAACAGGCCAGTAAGAGATGTTAAAACACTTACCCATTCATAGCGAGACCCAGTTTAATAGAGGACTGGCATCATTATGAATAGTGTCCATCATCCTTCATTCATTTCAGATGTTTCCTAATGGAAACTAATGGTGAACAGGTTGCATCAGTATTTGCACTGATTATATTTGTTAACTAATTATATGAACTTTTAAGAGAAAATATGTTTTCATTGTTGGTTATTTTATTTGAGCATATAATTCAGTATATAATATTTGGCTTTAGATGAGGAAATATTAGTTCTCCTTTTCTTCTAGTTCTTTTTCCTTTTTTTTAATTGTAGTTTATAATTGCGAATGAATCATATTAAAACCGCAATGCAATAAAAACATGAATAAAATAAAATAAAATGTGCATTGTTCACTGCAAGGCAACTACTCTGACACAGACCGTCCCCCATCACCATACTTGATTTCTTTCTCCTCCTTCTGGTCATCCTTATGAGTCAATCGCTCAGTCCCTCTCCTAGACTCCAAATCCCAACCCTTCCCCAAGCCTCCTGTTGGTCATGAACTTTCGCAAGGTATGGCCATGGGCTCCATGACAGTGCTTTGTCTCAACAGCATCCTGGGAATCTCTGGACCCAATCCACATTCCAGCAAAGGGATATCAGTTGAAGGTCACATGTGGGGAAGAAGGCTGTACATGATTGGCCAATCTCTGCCTGTCTGGATGGTGCAGATCCATACTATTGGAGGACTAGGGTTTCTCACAACCTCAATATGGAATATAAGGAGATTGTCTGGAGCTATTCTGGCTATCACCCACTGGAACCAAGTCTCTGAAGACTGAAGACACTACAAGGAAACACCAGAGGACTGCAGATATGGTCCACTATTGCCAAAGCCATCCACCAGGGAACCTCTGCACCATATTCTTGCATTAAGGGGAGACACTCGCCCAGCATGTTCTTGTCTTAATGAATCTGAAGTAATGCATATAGGCCTGGTTCTCTGTGAATCTTGGACCACCCTCAGGAGGGACAGCACTGCTGTTTGGACTCTGTCTTGCCTGAAGGCACTACACCCTACAGATGTGGTCATTGTGGATCTAGAACCTGGTCAGTTGCTGCTGCTGCTGCTCTCTCTGTGATGAGGGGCATGCCTGAGCCTGTGTATTTCCACCCTGCGACCTGGAATTGTGTTACCCCGTGTGGACGTCTTAACGGTAATCACCACACCTTAATGGCCACGGGTCCTCCAAAGACATGGTAGATGATCTAGTCATGCTTGACCATCATCAGGCCTCTACAGTCGGTAAGTCACTGGAACCATCCATCTTGCAAGAGCCCGGAACCACCACTAGCCAGACCTAACCCCAGCACCATAGAACAACCACTGTACCCGCAACTCCTTGACCTTCTGCAACCGGACCAACTGGATGAGTAGCTGTCGCCAAATACCCAGTACTTACCATGGGTTGTTTTCCCTGAAGCTGGCATTTGGGGGCTGAGATTGCATACCACTGTTGAAGCTTCCATAGGGATTCAACAGGCACACATTCCTATCCCTAAGGATATCCTTAGGATATCCTTAACTGAGCATGGGTGATGGAGCTCTGGCTAGGATTCCTTCCTGGGGACTGCTCTGTACTCAAGAATTGAGAGTGGCATTGTCTCCTTGTGGAAAACCCTTTAACTGGAACTGGCGCGTCATTATGTAAATGACTAACTTATTGTCTTTGGGACTTTTTGACTAAAGATTTTTAGGTTTGTACCTTATAATTATAAGGTGCATGGTACTGCCTAGCAATTGTATTGTTTTCCTCCCCACTTTATTTTGAATCTTATCGCTTGTTTTTTGCATTGTTCACGGTGTGTATACTAAAGTGGGGAGTAGCTTTGTGTGTGCGTTAACAACAGTGTATGCATATATGTTGATTTTGTTTTTGTCTAGTGAGAAGTAGTGTTGACTTTTATTACGCGAATGCCCTTTCAAAAAATAGTATCATTGTATGCAGCTATGTGGGCGTTCAATTACTTGTCAACTTTATTTGACCTTATCTATACCTGAAACCAAACCAATGATCTTCCAAGTCTAAGCCATACTGCTCAGCCTACCCTCCTAAGTTTGCTTCTCGGAACTCCAGAGCTGTGCTAGTTCAGAAATACCTTCCTGCCAACAACATATCAGCGGTGTCAGGGGTGGGATTAGGAATGGTGCCGTGGAACATCCCCTTACTAATGTCACATGACAAATGTCTAGATGTGCTGGTAGATTGTCTCACACGGGTAAGCCTTTTCGAAACGGAGGATAGCACAGGGGCAACACGTTGGTCTTGGAAACAAGACCACGCAGAGCAACAGAGGTTCAAATCCCGCTTCTGTGCTTAGAAACCAAACTCAGCTACAGTATTATGTGCATTATGAAAAACAATTAAATAAAAATAAATAAATACCCCCACACATGCATGCCAACCGGCCCCATATCATTTAGGTTATAGTCATCCAGCCCTATTTTGTTTGGTTCTTGTAGTCCTAGAAGCATAATGGACGCATTATGGTTACAGAAAAACAGTGAGTACTAGAACACAAAGAAAACAAACAGAATTAGATGAACATCTGATTAATTACATGGGACATGTTGGCATGTGTACCTGATCCTTCTACCCCAATTTCAAACAGGGAGATGTGGTTCAACTGTAAAGGGTGGCAAGAGTGTGAAAACTACTAATAGATATTATATTCTATGTTGAGGTTCCCCTCACTCCTCCCTTATTCCTGCCTCTAACCTGACAATCCATCAGGCTTCCATGAAGCCCAGAGCACCATCAGAGCCACGTGAGGATGTGCATAGATTACACTGATCGCGCTGCGAGCGGCGAGCAGTCCGTTCACATTCTGTAACACACTGGGAGGACAAAGCTTGCCACGACAAAGCTTGCCACGTGATCCGCTGGTACTGCGAGGAGACCGCTGCAGTGTTGTGATTGCTGCTCATGGGAGGGAGCTAGAAGCAGGACGCTGAAGACGGAGAGATTCGAGAAGGCCTTGGTAGGGGGGTGGAATTTCACCATCACGCGTCATGTAGAACCCCCGGCATTTCAATAAGGCCTTGTTTAAAAACATACTCCAACCACCACAACTTCCAGAAAAGTACATCAAACAGAAAAAAGTCATGCACGTGGAATTTCGATACTGACTGGTCCAGGGCACAGACTGGAGCAATGTTTAAAATCAGAAACTTACAGCAGGTGCCTCCTGGCTACGCAAGACCTCTCATCCACATTGGACCCAGTAAACCGCCAGACACTCACTGACATTCTACATCGCTGCATGGGGATCAGCGAGACT
The DNA here is from genome assembly GCF_040938575.1 of Ambystoma mexicanum. Taxonomy (NCBI): domain Eukaryota; kingdom Metazoa; phylum Chordata; class Amphibia; order Caudata; family Ambystomatidae; genus Ambystoma; species Ambystoma mexicanum. Next base: position 103,800,958 of record NC_090935.1, on the reverse strand, counting down.
GGCTCAGCTGGTTCAAATCCTTCCTCACTACTTCCACCAATTTGGTCAAATGGGTTCCCTCAGATCTGCAACTCGTCCCATCACTTTTGGAGTCCCACTGGGATCTAGCGTCTCCCTCTTGATCACAACCTTTGCATGGCACCACTATGACCCCTTCTGGCGCCACACAATATCTACACCCACGAATAGGCAGATGATACGCCCCTCTATATCAAGCTATTCTCCATCAAATACATCCACAGGTTCAAGGCTTGCCTTGCGTTGATCCAGTCCACCGGACAACCTGCCATCCCGATCTGACTCTCTACTATGAACCTTGGGGCCTTCACAACCCCAGCTGAGCACAAGTGACAAGTCCCTTGGGTTCACTCAAAAACATACAGCTGCTCCCACTAGGAATTATTGCATACTTGTCAGGAATTTAATAAGGACAGTTATTCTTGAATGAAGCGTACCTCTTCGAGGTTACGCTATTGCAACCCTGACTCTGACACTTATTGAAAATGAATCAAACACTCAATAAGTCCCTTCGGTTCTACATCAACAGACACCTCTCCTTCAAGGAACACATAGCAAGGAAAACACAAACCGCTTGGTACTAATGTGTGTCGTAACCCAGACTGCCCGCCATCCTCAGTGTAGTGCCAAACATAACTGCAAGCGATGCCCTGAACTGGATTGCCAAGATCAGAGATCGTGATAAAAGCACGACTTGATTTTCTGAATAGCACACTGGGTGCGTCAGAAAATGAGTTTACTAGGACACAAACATAAACAGGGCGCGGAAAATCAGCCTCAAATTATGCGTTCTTATTACTCGGCACGTTTCTATTATTTAGTCTCAGAGCTGTCTTCAGGCCTGTGCACCTAAGGGCCACTTTAGCCTTTCAAGTTCTCCCCCCAGCTGGTGTGGTCGGTGAAGGCACCCTATTGGAAGTAAATGGGCCCTATTGAAAGTAAATTTGCCCCGCTCTGGCCTGTGCCAGCAGGAGAGCCGGGCGCATTACCATTCTATGACAAGACTGGAGGCGAGCATTATGCTTCATCTTCCTTTATTCTACTCTTCAGCAGTTCAACAAACATATACAACCAAATCATGAAAAGTGTCTTAAAACTAGCAACTTTTCTCTTGTCCAAAACTACAAAATCCATGAGCCTCTGTAGTCCATGCTCACTCCACCAGTCACAATCCACTTCCTGTGCCTGGACTCCTCCTCTTCTTTTACTGCTCTTCAAGCAGATAAGTACTATTTTCTTTCCTCTCCTAATGCCTGTAGAGAAAATTGGCTGACTGAAGAGGGGAAGTGTGGATTAATGATAGGACATATGCTCAGAGAGTGTGACTTGCAGAGGGAACGTGAGAGAGGTTGTTTGGCAGAAGCTTTTTTACCGCAAATGTCACACCACGCCCGCGCGGGCTAAGCTTGGTGTTTTTTCCCTGTTACAGGCGCACTCGCCGCGTGGAGCACTGCGGGGCCCCAAGGAAATTCCCTTAATCTATAGGGACGACCGTGAGGCTGACGGCCCCGTGCCGTATTCCCGGCACATCAGGGGTTCGGTCAGCCTCACGAGCGACAGGAGTCACACGCATAGCCTCCCACTGGAGGCCAGAGCTAGCGCGCGAAGCGCAGGGCGGATCGCCTCAACAGCATAGCCCCCACCCGCGGGTGGGCGGAGCTAGCGCGCGAAGCGCGGAGCGTCTCGCTCCAACAACATAGCCCCCACCCGCGGGTGGGCGGAGCCTACACGCGCGAAGTCGCGTAGCGTCATCGCGAAGCGGCGATTGCTAATTTCCTTCACCAGCGTTCGTAGATGCAGAGTTTCTCGACCCCAACTAGTTTGGAAGCGGAAGATAGCGATCGTACGATCGCGCGCAGCACGATCAGCTGGAAGGATAACCTCAGCACTGCTTCTAGACCTTCAGCCGCTGCCGTGAAGCAGTAGAGAGTTGATTGGAGGCCGGAAGGCTAGAAAAGGACAGAGGTGCAGCCACATAATAAAAAAAAAAAATAAATAAATAAATAAAAATACAATTAACATCATAAGAGAGTAGTGGGCGTGCTAAGACACCTGTTCCAGGTATTTTAGGCACACAGCACAGAGGAATATGTCGGATTTTGAGTGGAGTGAGGAGGAGCAATCCCAGGACCTCGCTGCCAGCTTCAAACAAGTGCTGGGGAGCTCTCTTATGGATGCAGTGGCAGAAGGGGTGAGACCCCTACAAGAGAGGCTGGAGACGTTAGAAGCTATACTCTCGCAGCCAAAGACCAGCACCAAAGTGGATAAGCGCACGCCCACAGAACCCTTGAATGAGGGGCATAAGGGGAGTAAGCAAGCCCTAAAGAGGAAATCCTCTGACGACCCCCGGGGCTCATTAGAGGAGGCGATAGAAAAGGCCTCGGAGGTGCCTGACGCTTTTGCTAAGCTTAAGGAAGCGTACCTACAAAAGCAGGCAGTGCCGAACCTCACGACCCCCGCTCCAGGGGAGGACAATATTGGAGAGGACCTTGGCTCGGAGGAAGAGCTAGTAGATGAGCAAGGCTCATTAGAGGATGAAGAAGTGGAGGAAGAGGACTGGGCTAGACCCAGTGGAGGCAAGAAAGCGAGGAAGGAGAAACACCTCGTAGAGAGCGAGGAGGATATGTTCGACCCAGACAGCATACGTAATCCGAGGTCCACCGAGTGGCAACCATCCCCCCGAGTGACTCAGTATATGGCGGCAAGATTACGAAAGCCGCTAGACAAGGAGGTGAGACAGCGCCTACGGGCAGAGTGCCCGCGCCCAGATTTGCCAGGAAAGGTGGCGGAAGCACCTGAGCTCGACCCAAAGATGCTGACCTTTGTGGCCAAGTCGAGCAAGGACCCCCGGAAGGGGATTGATAGATCCTGGAAATCCTGTCAGGAGAAGTTACTAGATTTAGCAGGTCCGCTCGCGAAAATTATGGACCTCGCAGAGAGGGCGAAGGACACGGGAGAAGAGGTCGATCCGGAAGCCCTCGCAGGGTGGGCTCAGAGAGCCGTCTGCCTGCTTGGAAACGCGAATTGTGCCATCGCGTCAGAGAGAAGGAAGGGCCTATTGCTCAAGATAGACTCGAAATTGAGCGATTTGTCGTCGTATGAAGCAGGGGAAGGCGCACAAGGCCTCCTGTTCGGAGAGACCTTTGGGAAGGAGATGGGCCGGTTCGTAGGCACATTCGCATCGCTAGAGAAGGCCCAAGCATCTATTCGCAAGATATTCCCCAGCAGAGTTTTTGGAGGGACCGGCCGCTACAGAGGTCGCGCAGCCGGTCGTTACCAAGGAGGGAGAAGACCTCAGAACACCAGGGCACAGCACTGGGAGAACAAGAGCCAAGACACCTTTTTCCCGTCCAGGGGGCGATTCCCAAGAGGCCGAAGGCCCAGAGGATCAGGAAGAGGTCAAGGATTTACGCCAGGTGAGAGCGATTATGTATCCCCCAGTAGGGGGGAGGACGCGCAGATATTTAGAGAATTGGCGCAAGCTTTCAAGCGATTCCTGGATACTGCAGACCGTCAGCGGTCTGCAACTAGATTTCATAGAAACCCCAGTGCATCGATACGAGCCGCGGGGTCAGAAGCTAGCGCAAGCGGAACAAGCATGGCTAGACAGCGAGATAGCGCAGCTAGTCACCAAGCAGGCGATAGAGAAATGCGAGACAACCCCGAAATTTGTGAGCAATATGTTCCTAGTGCACAGGAAGGAGAAGGTACGCCCGGTGATAAATCTCAAAGAGTTGAATGGCTGGATCATATATCGGCACTTCAAGATGGAGGGCGTCCATCAGCTCAGAGACTCCCTAAGAGAAGGAGATTGGTTGACGCGTCTAGATCTAAAGGACGCTTACCTCACAGTACCTGTTCTCGAGGAGTACAGACCATTTCTAGCTTTTCGCTGGCGAAGTCGATTCTGGCAATTCAAGTCGATGCCATTCGGTCTTGCTTCGGCACCATGGGCATTCACAAAGCTAATGAAGCCGGTATCAGCAGCAATCAGGGAGAAAGGAGTAAGGCTTATTATTTACCTGGACGATCTCCTGCTGCTTGCAGAAGATCGGGAGGTGTTAGTATACCAAACGAGATGGGTGCAGGACCTTCTGACCTCACTAGGATTTCTAGTGAACACAGAAAAATCAGATACGGTACCAGCGCAAAGGTTAGACTTCCTGGGATTCATTCTAGACACCAAGAAGGCGACCTTAGAACTTCCAGCTCGGAAGATGAGAGACATCAAGAGAGAGATCAGAGTATGCTTAGAGAAGTGACAAGTATCTCTCAGGACATTAGCGAGAATAGTTGGGCTTCTAGCAGCATCTATCCAGGCCATTTTTCGGGGCCACTACACTACCGTGCACTGCAGAGATTGAAAATAAAGCATCTGCAGCTAGGTCTGAGATACCATCAACAAGTGCCGCTGGATCAGGACTCGATTACAGAGCTAGAATGGTGGTTAAAGAATATGGACGCCTGGAATGGGCGAGCCATATTCGGAGACAAACCGGATTTGATAATAGAGTCGGATGCCAGTCGGAAAGGCTGGGGAGCCAGATGTGGGTCTTTACAGACCGGAGGCAAGTGGAGCGAAGAGGAGCTTCGTCTACACATAAACTGCCTAGAGCTCCTAGCAGGATCATTCGCGATCAAAGCCTTTACGAAAGAGAGAGTGAAATCTTGTGTCCTGCTGAAGATGGACAACATATCAGCAGTGCGCTACATCAACCATTTGGGTGGTACGAGATCCAAGATGCTGGCAGAGTTAGCGAAGGACCTGTGGCATTTCTGCCTACGATCAGGGACGTCGGTGACAGCAGAGTACCTGCCAGGGACACTGAACGTAGTAGCAGATTGGAACTCGCGGTACCTGACGGATTCCAGCGATTGGAGGCTGGATCCAGCAGTGTTTCAGAGACTGAACACGAGATGGGGACCATTGCAAGTAGACCTATTTGCTTCCCGGCTCAATACGCAGAGGAGCAGCTATTTCAGCTGGAGGCTGGATCCGGGAGCGCTAGGAACAGACGCGTTTCTGCAAGAGTGGATAGGAGGTCCGCATTACGCTTTTCCCCCCTTCGTGATGTTGAGCCGAGTATTGGCGAAATGCCGGAGGGAGAAAGCAGAATTGGTATTAGTAGCACCATTATGGAAGTCTCAGGTGTGGTTCCCCACCCTAATGGAACTAGTGTCGGACATTCCCAGAGTCCTCCCCGACGAGGAGCGACTACTCACGGACCCAGCTGGGTCGTGTCATCCTCTGAGAGTGAGAGGGACACTCCCGCTAGTCGCGTGCAGGATATCCGGAAACGGTGGGCCTTGCCAGGAATTTCGGCGCAGGCTGCTCAGCTTATCGCGGAATCCTGGGCTCCATCCACTAGGAGGAGCTATGACGCAGCTTGGGCAAAATGGACAAGCTGGTGCAAGGACAGAGGTGTTCATCCCGTTTCTGCACCTGTAGTGGAGATTCTGAACTTTCTAGCGAACTTATTACAGAGCGGGAGAGCTTTTCGTACTATAGGAGTGTACAGATCAGCGATTTCTGCGGGTCACCTGCCAATAGAGGGCGTCCCGGCAGGGGAACATCTGGCAGTGGTGAGGCTCATCAGAGGAGCTAGATTTAAAGCGCCACCGGAGCCCAGGTATACCACAACATGGGAGGTGACTACAGTGCTGCGCCTTCTAGCGAGTTGGCCGACCAATAAATATCTCTCACTTAAGCAATTATCTGGAAAGCTAGCTATGTTGCTATGCTTGATCTCCTGCAAGAGAGTATCGGACGTAAGAGCGCTAGATGTTAACAGACGATCCTTCGGTCCGGAGGGAGTTACATTCTCCATAGTCAGAAGGACCAAGACAGGGACGTCTACGGTACATTATCCGTATTTCCCGAGTAATTCGAAATGGTGCGTAGCACGATGCATTAAGGAGTACGAGAATAGAACTGCAGAGTATAGAGCAGCAAGTACTACTCAGTTATTAATAGCGCGCAGGAAGCCCTATCACGCAGTTGCATCAGCTACCATAGCAAGATGGGTCAAGGAAGTTATGCATGCAGCAGGTCTGAATGTGAGCACATATGGAGCTCATTCGGTGAGAGGAGCAATGGCTTCTTCCGCCGTGAGAGCAGGAGTGCCTTTGAATGAGATAATGCTGGCAGCAGACTGGTCAAGTGATGGGACTTTTAAAGAATTTTACTTTAAGCCAGCGGAGAGTTTAGCAAGTACGGTGTTGGGTAAGCTTTGAACAAGCATAATGCTCGCCTCCAGTCTTGTCATAGAATGAAGATTACCCCTGCTATCTGCGCAGGGAGTATTAATTCTATTAAAGACTAGGAGGCGAGCATTAAATTCCCACCCGGGTCTGGTACTGTGTATACGATGGCAATGCTTTATTATGTATCAGTACGAGACGTTTGCACCACCCTAACGTAATCTTTTGTTGCTCTTTTCATAGGAGAGGATCAGAAGAATAACTGAAGGGGAGGACAGAGCAGAGAGGATCAGGAGTCCAGAGTTGTTTCAGCAATTAAGTTAAAAGTCCAAGAGAGTCTTCGCACAGTTGTCGAGGATCAGTTAGAGACTTTCAGAGCGAGTAAAAGCAGAGGAGGAGTCCAGGCACAGGAAGTGGATTGTGACTGGTGGAGTGAGCATGGACTACAGAGGCTCATGGATTTTGTAGTTTTGGACAAGAGAAAAGTTGCTAGTTTTAAGACACTTTTCATGATTTGGTTGTATATGTTTGTTGAACTGCTGAAGAGTAGAATAAAGGAAGATGAAGCATAATGCTCGCCTCCTAGTCTTTAATAGAATTAATACTCCCTGCGCAGATAGCAGGGGTAATCTTCATTCAATAGAGCACTGATGCTAAACTAGCACGGGACAGCCTTATGAGCCAGCACGGGAGCGGGGACTTAATCTAAATAGAGCGCCGCTGCTAGGCGCCCTCCAAAATGTCCCCCATGACCGGCGGGGGCGGGAGCAAGAAAGGCCAGCTCACGTCACGCATCTTTGCAGAGTGTAACACTGACAGCTAGTAACCGGAGGGTGGGCTGCACCCCATGGGACCCTTATTTCTGCAAATATCCTACATTTCCTCGTTCGATGCAGTGACGCCGTGACATCGTGGGCTATATGTACATTTCCTATATTTACCATCGAAAAGGCAGGGACGTGTTAGCTTATGTAATGAGTCACATCAGTGTCTGTGTGTCACTTGTAAAGCAACGTGCACGAGCATAGTAATAATAGCGGTGTATTTCATATACTGCCTGCAGTGTGGTCTGTCTTTTGACAGCATGTGCCATTTTTTAATAGTGTTTCACATTTCCTTCCATCACGAAAACTAGTAAACAACCCTGAACAGAAGAAAGAGGACATGGTTTTAAAGGCGGCATTACACTGCTATGCTGAGTAATATGTATCAGGCAGCACTGAGGCTTGCAATGAACACAACACCACGTGACGGAAGCACCATCAGGACAGCTCAGACACGCAGGGCAGCTCACCCGTCATCCTTCCGATAGGCAAGGCAGCTCACCCGTCATCCTTCAGACAGGCAGGGCAGCTCACCCGTCATCCTTCAGACAGGCAGGGCAGCTCACCCGTCATCCTTCATACAGGCAAGGCAGCTCACCCGTCATCCTTCCTACAGGCAGGGCAGCGCACCCGTCATCATTCCGACAGGCAGGGCAGCTCACGCGTCATGCTTCCGACAGGCAGGGCAGCTCACCCATCCTTCCGACAGGCAGGGCAGCTCACCCGTCATACTTCAGACAGGCAAGGCAGCTCACCCGTCATCCTCCCGACAGGCAGGGCAGCTCACCCGTCATCCATCCAATAGGCAAGGCAGCTCACCCGTCATCCTTCAGACAGGCAGGGCAGCTCACCCGTCATGCTTCCGACAGGCAGGGCAGCTCATCCGTCATCCTTCCGACAGGCAGGACAGCTCACCCGTCATGCTTCCGACAGGCAAGGCAGCTTACCCGTCATCCGTCCAACAACAGGGCAGCTCACCCGTCATCAGTCCGACAGGCAGGGCAGCTCATCCGTCATCCTTCCGACAGGCAGGGCAGCTCACCGGTCATCCTTCCGATAGGCAGGGCATCTCACCCGTCAACCTTCTAACAGGCAGGGCAGCTTACCCGTCTTCCATCCAACTGGCAGAGCAGCTTACCCGTCATCCGTCAGACAGACAGGGCAGCTCACCCGTCATCCGTCCGACAGACAGGGCAGCTCACCCATCATCCTTCCGACAGGCAGGGCAGCTCACCTGTCATCCTTCCGATAGGCAAGGCAGCTCACCCGTCATCCTTCCAACAGGTAGGGCAGCTCACCTGTCATCCTTCAGACAGGCAGGGCAGCTCACCCGTCATCCTTCAGACAGGCAAGGCAGCTCACCCGTCATCCTTCCGACAGGCAGGGCAGCTCACCCGTCATCATTCCGACAGGCAGGGCAGCTCACCCGTCATGCTTCCGACAGGCAGGGCAGCTCACCCGTCATCCTTCCGACAGGCAGGGCAGCTCACCCGTCATACTTCAGACAGGCAAGGCAGCTCACCCGTCATCCTTCCGACAGGCAGGGCAGCTCACCCGTCATCCGTCCAATAGGCAAGGCAGCTCACCCGTCATCCTTCAGACAGGCAGGGCAGCTCACCCGTCATCCTTCCGACAGGCAGGACAGCTCACCCGTCATGCTTCCGACAGACAAGGCAGCTTACCCGTCATCCGTCCAACAACAGGGCAGCTCACCCGTCATCAGTCCGACAGGCAGGGCAGCTCATCCGTCATCCTTCCGACAGGCAGGGCAGCTCACCGGTCATCCTTCCGACAGGCAGGGCATCTCACCCGTCAACCTTCCAACAGGCAGGGCAGCTTACCGGTCATCCTTCCAACAGGCAGGGCAGCTTACCCGTCATCCGTCCGACAGACAGGGCAGCTCACCCGTCATCCGTCCAACAGACAGGGCAGCTGACCCGTCATCCTTCCGACAGGCAGGGCAGCTCACCTGTCATCCTTCCGATAGGCAAGGCAGCTCACCCGTCATCCTTCCGACAGGTAGGACAGCTCACCCGTCATCCTTCAGACAGGCAGGGCAGCTCACCCGTCATCTGTCTGACAGGCAGGGCAGCTCACTGGTCATTCTTCAGACAGGAAGGGCAGCTCACCCACCATCCTTCCGACAGGCAGTGCAGCTCACCCGTCATCCTTCCGTGGTCGATGAAGTGCTGTTCATTCAGTTCATAATCTCATCTATCATTACAGCGCTTAGAAGCTATTTGGAATCTGGCCTGAAGCACTATATATAAAAGAGCTATTGTTATCCATTAACTGCTGCAATAGCATGGCAAGTACAAAATGGACGGTGAGAAATATGATTACATATAGTTAATGTTAATGCTATGCTGAGTAATATGTATCAGGCAGCACTGAGGCTTGCAATGAACACAACACCACGTGACGGAAGCACCATCAGGACAGCTCAGACAGGCAGGGCAGCTCACCCGTCATCCTTCCGACAGGCAGGGCAGCTCACCCGTCATCCTTCCGATATGCAAGGCAGCTCACCCAGTGGCTGTTACTGTTAATAAATAAACACAGCTGAAGTGTGTTGTGAAGCACATGGCAACCAACAAATAACTGATGACTTCATCAATTCCCCTCCCATCACTGCACACTTTCACCCCATCTAAATCAGGTGACAATGGGGCGTATTCTGAGGGCATGGGAGCAGCTGCTGTCATTAATATCATTGATACATGTGGACCCAGTTCAGTCCACGATCTTGTAAACAAATAATTGTTCCACTCTTGACCTGGTGTTCTGCCCCCTCTGTTTACACCTTTGCATGTTTGATGGCACAACATATTACATTAAAGTATTTTCAGGGCCTTCGTCTTCTACTGGTCCCACTCTCTAAAATAAGCATGTGCGGGAGTGTCCCATAGAACTTTGCCATCAGCTACACCCCTTTCATGATTGTTGGGGGCCTGCTCCGGGTCACCGGGCAAGCCCCACACACGTCAGGTGCACCCAACAGGGTTCCGTTGGGCGGCGATCACGCCGCAGATGATGTCGTGGGGATCACCCCACGTGCTCCAGATCACTGGAGGCTCACAGGTGGCTGGGGGCACCCAGCGCACGATGGCCCCGGCTCTGGGTGCACCCAGGCCGGGGTCGCCACAAACAGCCATGGTCACATGGCCAGCCAGCAATGGAGGTTGGCATTGCCCAGCAGGGGCGCCAGCCTCGTGGTGGGCCCTGTCCCTGGTCCTACACCACGCGGTGGTGCGCCAGGCAGGCGCACAGAAAGAACAACACTGGAGCAAGGTTGGAGTGTGACTGACGAGCCGGAAGCGGCTCGTGCATTTTATTAACTTGGTCACATGGGGAACCATGTGCCAAGGAACACACACTGGGAGATACCATGTCCCCCTACAGGGGTGACATGCAACACTCCTCCTTTTCCATAACAAAATAAATGGAACACCATAATACACTTCACACACTAGCTCTACAAACTAAAACTCCCACACACATGCACCCTTTATTAACCTGGGTGAGTGGGTCTCATATCACTAAATGGCACCAACAAAGGATCCTGGCACCCCATAAAGAAATCCACATGTACAGATGTTTACCGCTTTACATTTCGCATTGACTGGGCCATTTTAAACAGGAGTCCAGGTCTGCCGGCTCCCGGTCTTCATCGGGATGTCTCTGGTGCTCATCTAGTGCACCCCGAGGAGTCGCAGGAAACCAGTTTGTCTCCCCACCAAGGTTCCTTTCGGACCATCACATCACAGTCACAGAGGCCGGCAAAGCCGCACCTGGGAAGGCCCAGGGGCCACATCGGCCAAGTCCACAGTCTGGGGGGGTGCACCTGTAGTGGGGGCACTGTCAACACCGTGGCCAGAGTCCACGCTTTTCGCTGCAGTCACTCGATGTGGCCCCTTTGGTGGTCTTTGAGGGCGCTCAAGCACTCCAGTGGGAAGCCGCTACCCCGTTGCTGGGTGATGGACGCAGCCCTCCCTGGATGGAGAGTGCAGATCTTGGCCTGTGTATGCTGTTCCCAGGCCATGTGCCGTTCTATGGCGCTTCACTTTCCTTCCTTGCAGTGCGGGCCGGGGCAACTCCGTTCTTTTATTACTTTTCTCCACTGTGATGGAGCACCACAGCGGATCTCCCTCAGTGTTTCATCTTGGCCTCGCTCCCTCATGATGGCAGAAGGAGGAGGTGCTGCAGGCACTGACGTTCTCCTTAATAGAACTGGGGGCTGTGTCTACCTGCTGTGTGGCTGGGCACTCATAGTGTGCCCCTCTCTGTTGGCTGGCCCGGGGCTGCCTCCCACTGTTGTGCAGCGTGTTACATTTCCCCCCTTTTTTAAAAAAAACGGTTTTATTTTTTTCACTTATCACCGCCGCGGGCCCGGGTTGTTTAGGCCACGCCCCTTTCCTTTGTTAGGAGAGGGCCGCCACGGGACTCTGTGGTTTCACAGTTTTTTTCTTTTCTTTTCATGGCTCTCACCGGAGCACTTCTCGTGTCACCATGGGGGGGGAACATTGTTGCGCGGCTCTTGCCGCTTTCCTTGCGGCCTGGTGAGTGGTGACGGCAGGCATGCGGGGGAGGGCCAGCTCACCCCTCGATGTGGCAAATGCTGCGCAGCTTGCAGGGAGGGCCGGCTCGCCCTCCTCATTTGTTGTGGCTGACGCCTGAGGGCAATCCTCCTCCTCTGGGGGGGCTCCGCCTCCCCTTATCTGCGGCGGGCGCCACCTCCATTTCACTGTGGCCGATGCCGTAGGGCAGCCCTCCTCCTCACGGGGGAGGGGGAAGTGTGCCGTCTGCATCCCGCCAGTAGCAGGATCGCCCGGCTAATCCTCTCCTCCTGGTGGGGCCTCCTCCCCATCGCAGGCGAGGCGAGGACCCGCGTTGTTTTGTAGCAGCTGGGGCCGCCAGGCATCTACCTCTCTGTAGGGAAAAGACACCTCCCTCACCTTGATTCGCGGGGTGCCAGCATACTCCTTCTTTTCCGCTCTGGATTGCGGCCCGCCTGGCAGTCTTTCTTTTGCCTTCTGCGGCCAAGGGCAGTCCTCCCCATCAGATGGGAGAGGGGGGGCAGCTCATGCAGCCCCTCGTCGCAGATCCTCCTTCACACGGGGGGGGTTGGCAGCAGCTCCTCCTCCCGGGGCCACCACTATTCCTCATTGTGGCACAGCCGAGGACTTATTCCGCCTCGTCTCCCTCAGGGGACGGGCAGGCAGCTCGCCATTCTCGTTGTCTTTGCGGGCCCAGTTGTGGTTGGGCCCGCCTCACCAATACTTCTTCGGGGAACGCAGGGCCCGTTTTCCTCGTCGCCATTGTTGGGGGCCTGCTCTGGGTCACCGGGCAGGCACCACACTCATGTCGGGAGCACCCGACGGGGCTCCGACGGGGTTATACCGACGTTCGTCCCCAAAAGTCCTCCATTCGATTATCTGATGGTTCCGTCTGTGTGTTTCGAATTACACTGACGTTCGTCCACAAAAGTCCTCCATTCGATTATCTGATGGTTCTGTCTGTGTGTTTCTAATTACACCGACGTTCGGTGTAATTAGAAACACACAGACGGAACCATCAGATAATCAAATGGAGGACTTTTGTGTAATGTGGAATTAGGGTCGGAGGCCATCCATATGTGAGGCCATATATATTTACATGTCAAAACATCTGATACGAAAAAGCAAAAAACAGAATGAATGGTAGGAGTGACTGAGTATGAGTGGAACTTGTAGATACTTGCCTGTGGAAATGTTCTAGTATTTTATATGAATTTGATATGCAAATAAAATCTTTTAGAAATTGAAAATTGAACATTTATTGGTATTTATGAAATAAATAAATGTATTGAGAGGCTATTCCCGGTTCCATAGGTCCAATTGTTTTGTTGACTGCTATTTTCAAACTTAGCTGTGCCCAGTGGCTGCATTGGGTTTTCATTCTGTCCTGCCATTTTCAAACTTAGCTCTGCCCAGTGGCTGCCTTTTCTTTCATTCTGTCCGGCTAATTTTGAACTTAGCAGTGACCAGTGGCTGCATTCTGTTTCATTCTGTCCTGCTATTTTATGACTTAGCTGTGCCCAGTGGCTGCATTGTGTTTCATTCTGTCCTGCTAATTTTGAACCTAGCTGTGCCCAGTGGCTGCATTGTGTTTTCATTCTGTCCTGCTGTTCCTGTCTTGTTCCGTCTCTCCTGTTTGCACCCCTGTGTTCTCCCCCAGTGTCTCCATCCCCCCTCTGCTCTTCACTCATTCCCCACCCACCCCCTCTCTCTCTCCTCTCCCACCTACTCCACATCACCTATGGTGCTCTCTGTTTCTCCTATCTTCTCCAACTGTTTCTCTATCGACTTTCCTACCCTTCTCACTAAGTCTGATAAGAAGAAGTTAAAAAAGGATATCCTGGTCTCCAACCAAGGCCTCCCCATCACTGATACCTACACCAGCGCTTCCTCCAGATAGACCCTCACCGACATCCTCTTTGTAGTTCCAGCGCCAGACCTATGGACTCTTCATATGGTCTCTGTGCTCTCTCCTTTCTTTTCCTCTTCCATTAATGGTGGCACCCGGTGGGAGGCCCTGCGGCTTCCTTCCACTCCTCTAAGGTCATTATCAATGTTTACCTTAATGTCACTGTCTTCATCCAAGACCCTCTTTGATAGATGCTTCCCGTGCTTTATCAATTTCCTTTCCTCTCCTGCTGTCCCTTCTCTCCCTTCTTCTGCTTCCTTGCCTCCACCCTCTGCCACTTCTCTAGTGCCCACCTCGGCTACTTTGCCCGCTCCTCTTACCTCCTCTGCCCTCCCTCGTACGCCTTCTACACCTCTGCAGGGAGTACCTCTGATTTGTACCCCTCTCCGGAAGTCTTTCAAGGATGGCAACCTTTTCCACCTCGCCACTCTTAACTCTCGCTCAGCTGTCAAACACTCCTCTGACATCTGGCATCTCCTGGAAGAACTCAACCTTGATGTCCTTGGTCTCACTGAGACATGGTTCATGGCCAGCTGTGTCACAAACTTTGACACTCTCCTTCCTGATGGCTACAATACCCTCTCCGTGCCCAGATCCAACCATTCAGGTGGGGGTGTAGCCTTGATCTTCCCGGAATGTATTCCTGCCTCCATCATTCCTATGCAGGCCTACTCCTCCTTTGAATGCCTGGTCTGTCGGCTTTCTCTCTCCTGACCACTCTCTCATAGTGGCTACTATCTACCATCCTCCTGGTCAGATCACCTCCTTCCTCTCCGAGTGTGCGGACCTCTCTTCCACCCTTCTGGCCTCAACCACTTCACTTCTCCTCCTTGGAGACGTCAACATCCACCTCAATGCTTCCTGTCCCACCACATGACTCTTTCTCGACCTTTGTGACTCTCTCCCTCTCTATTCTTCCCTCTAGCCCGACTCACTCGGCAGAGTACACTCTTGATGTTCTGATCTCCTCAGACTTCCCCCTCTCTAAGTCTCTCACCGCGCCTCTCTCCTGGAGTGACACTTTCTTCTCTCCTCTCATCTCTCTACCCCTCAGGCCAAGCCTACCCCCACACTGCCACACACCTTCTCAGTCAATATACCCAGGAAACGTCTGTCAGTTGAGGCTTTTGGTGCATCTTTCTCTCCCCCACCTGCACCTCTGTCTGACGCACACCCTGACACAGCCCTTTCCATGCTCCACTCTTCTATCTCTGATACTCTCGATGTACTTGCCCCTGTCATGAGGATCAGCTTAAAGCCCAAAGCTAAGTGCAACTCCTGGTATGACTCATACCTCATCACCCTTAAACCCAAGTGTAGGGTGGGTGAGAGGAAATAGTTGGTATCTTGTACATCCTGTGACAAACTGGCCTGTTGCCTGCTGCAAAGGCAATACTGACTCTCTGACCTCACTAAGAAGAGAGCTCACATCGAAGCACGCATTTCTGCGGCATCTAGCAACTCGCCCAAACTCTTTAAAATCTGCAAGAAGCTGGTCCTGCCACAGTCTCTACCTCTCCTGTCCCTTCCCAGGCCCTCTGCACAGCCATGGCTTCTCACTTCATCTCTAAAACCCAGGACATCCTGTCCACCCTCTCAGTCTCTCCTGCTTCTCCCTCCACTCTCTCCTCTTCCTGCAGCCACCCCATCCCTTCTCTGCCTGTCCTCTCTTCTCCCCTGACGAGGAGTCTGATCTATGAAAACCTCATCTAAACAGGTTCTTCCCTGTTCTTCCAAAACCATCAAGGACCACATTGACACCCTTGCTCCAGCCTTGGCTGACTTCTGTAACCACTCTTTCACCACTGGAACCTTCCCCTACTCCCTGAAGCACTCTCTTGTGCACCCTCTTCACAAGAAACCCTCATCCGAGCCCTCCCTTTTGGCTAACTATCGGGCGATCTCTATTACTCCTTTCCTGGGAAAACTCATCTCCCAGCTTAATCTTCACACTGAATCTGTTGGTTGTCTCCATGATCATCAGTCTGGCTTCAGAGCAGCCAGAAGCACGGAAACTGCTCTCCTGAACATCTGTGAAGACTTTCTCTCTAACCTTGATTCTAATCTACCCTCTGTCGTCATCCTACTTGATCTCTCTTCTGCCTTTTTACATGGTCAAACATGACACCCTGCACAAACGGCTCCATGATAACCTGGGTATCACTGATCAGGCGCTGGCCTGGTTGACTTCCTTCCTCTCTGACCGACCCTATCTCTCTCTCTACCTGTTGTGTTCACCAAGGGTATAACCGGTCTCCCTGGCTGTTCAACCAATACCTGGCACCTCTCGCCCACCGCATTACTGCTCTCTGCTCCAACATCCAGTGCTATGCAGATGACACCGAGCTCGCGTTTAGGGTCCCCTCTGCCTCATCTTCTCTTACTTTCATCCTTGATTGTCTGTCTGCAATCCAGGAGTGGTGCGCCGCCAATGATCCCTGCCTGAATGCTAGTAATACAGAGATCCTCCTCATCGGCACACCTGCACCCCTCTTTCCTGCCACTCTCTGGCCGGCCTCCCTTGGCCCTCTTCCTGCTCCCACCTGTGAGGCTATGAACCTCTGGGTTATCTTCGACTCTGCACTCTCATTCTCTCCTCACTTTTCCGATGTCTCTAAGAAGTGAAACTACCAACTGCACCTCCTCAGAGGTATTCTTCCTTTCCTCTCCTTCCCCCAGAAGCTTACTTTCTCCAGCGCTCTGGTTCTCTCTAGGCTTGACTACTGTAACAGCCTCTTTTGAAATCTTCCTGTCTCTACTCTCCGTCCTCTGCAACTCATCCAGAACAGGACTGCAAGACTTGTTCTTGGCCTCAAGCCCAGGGATCGTATCTCTCAAGCACTGACATCTCTCCATTGGCTCCCAGTGGCTTCAAGGATCAAGTTCAAGACCCTTTGCATTGTCCACAAGGCCTTCAGAAGTATCTTCCTACTCAAGCTCTTCGCTCCTCCACCTCCAACTCCAACTCCCAGAGGGTCATTTGCTTTTCCAAGCAACAAGTTGGGGGCAGATCTCTCTCTTTGGCTTGCGTCTCCCTCTGGACCAGCCTCCCTTCCTCTCTGAAACTCAAACAGAACCATCTCCGGTTCCAGAAGCACCTCAAAACTATCCTCTTTGCTTCTGCCTTCTCTCCTCCTCTTCCCTGCTGATGTCCTGTCTGATATTGCACTGGTCACTTGGCTACCCTCTGAACCATGGGCCATGTCCCTGCCCTTCCAGTTGCACACCTGCACTGCCTCCTGGTAACCCTGCACTTGGGGCTGTATCTGCTGCACTTCTTGTTTTTTCAATGTTTTGATTCTTTGTCTTGCACGTGCCTCTCCTCCCCTTCCCCTGGCACGTTTCCCTTTCCATCTCGATCTCAATGTCACTTGGCCTAGTTAGATCGTTGTGTTGTCCTCCCTTTGTTCACCTCCCTTGTCTCGTCATGTGTCATGCGTCATATCCTATGATATCATATCATAGAGTGTCCAATAGAACCTTTACCCTCAGCTCCTTCATGATGACCTGTGTGACATAGAGTATCCCATATGTCCTTTACCCTCTGCTCCCTGATGATGGCCTGTGTGGCATGGAGTGTCTCATAGGACCTTTGTCCTCTGCTACCTCTTCCCTACCCTCTATAATGACCTGTGTGGCATGGAGTATTCCATATATTTTCTTTATGCTACCCTTCATGGCATGGAGTAGCCCATAGGAACTTTAGCCTATGCTTCTTCATAATGACCTGTGCGGCATGGGGTATCCCAAAGGGCTTTTACCCTCTGCTGCCTGATGATGACCTGTCCGACGTGGAGTATCCCATAGGACCTTTTTACCCTCTGCTCCCTGATGTAAGTGATTTCAATCCGGCACTTCACCTAAGTCAACGCCTAGCGTGTAATGCACAACTGGAATCCTTATTTATTTCACGCCCCACTCCTGTAAACCCCCCCCCCCCGGTCACACTGAACCAGGAATCAGGCTGGTTTGCAAAGTTAAAATATTCATTTATGTAGTTACAAATTAATCACACTATGTTTAATGGGTATACAATAATCACCAATGGGGTGATGTTACACTAAGAAATCTCTTTAAGGCACAAGGAGCAATAGTGGGCAAAACAATTCAGCACAGAAATAATACCTGTGTGTGTGTTCAGAACAGATAGCAGTGTGGTTACTATTTCCCCCTGCACATCCCTCTACCCCTCAATAGACAATGTAAATAGACAGGAGAGAACAGGTTTCAGGAATGGCAAAATTCAACAAAATATCAATCCCACTTTCCCCCAGCAAACACAAGAGAGAAATGGAATTGATTGGCAAGCTGTCAAAATGGTTTTAAAGTTATCTTGAGAATGGATTGGGTAAAAACACTAAATATTGTTTACATTTCTGAAATTGTTTAAATTCTTTTGGCAGCTGTTTTGGATAGTTCCACACAAACACACTAGCAATGATTTGATACTAAGGAACTATGTAAAATTGAGGTGAAGAGCAATCAAAAGCTGTTTTACACGTGTCAGAATTTCCCGAAAACGAAATTCGCTGCAAACTTCTCAGTGCGCAGTAATCGTGGTTACGGGAGAACTGTATGGATTTGGATGCAGAATAAAGCTGTGGATGTTAGCTACAAGCAGAAGTTGAAATTTTGTTTCTAACACACAAACTGAGGAAGGTATGGACGTTTTAGTGGAGGTCGAATTTCGAGATAGGTGCAAAAACGGAAAAACGGGAATGCACTTTTAAAAGACAAATGTGATTTCTTACACTAGATTATGACGATAGAAAAAGAGAATGCCACACATGAATCTCCATCAGTTCCTGGCCAGGGAACCCTTCACGTGGTGGATACTCAATTTCTTTCTGGGATTCACTTTAGTTACTCAAAACACTAATGACTTAGGATTTTAGAAAACAAATGAGAGAAACTCAGCGCAAGAAAAGTTGTGACAATACTATGATTCTGAATTTGCGGATAGGATGAATTGAGATTGGGATGACACTATGAAGTACATATGCTATGTGACACAGTTCTTTCTATAGATAGGTTTTTAAACGGAACCGTCAGGATTCTGGTCAGGGATTTTGGTCAGGACAGACTGCTGGGCACACCAGACTGGACTGGGTCTGTTCACAGCACGGCACAGGACTGGATTGGGTCTGCAATGACTCTGGTCACAGCCCGGCAGAGGACTGGATTGGATCTCTTGGTTCTGATGATTATTCTTTCAGCAGGCATCAGTACAGCACAGCCCGCTGATCGTTTGATGTTTCCCTTTGGTGGTGGGATTCTGGTTCTATAATTTAAGGCCTAACTGAGAATGGTTCAGCTATGCAATGGGCCGTTCTCTGCTTTGCCCAGTTTCTGGAGTTTGGAGCAAGTAAGATGGATGGTTCTGCTTCAGGGTGCTCCGCCAGCCATCGGTTAGTGGGTGAATCTGTCTCTTTTTTGAGTGCTCAGCTGTCTCTATTTATGCTTATGATAAAGAGGTGTGTGTGCTGGTTTATCCCAAGTGCGCCCCTTGGACAGGGATTGGTCAGGGTCTCCTCTCTTCCTTGAGAGTCCACCCCAAGCCTCTTGAACACAAAATCTACTTTTGACACAATACATATTTACACCTATGCAACCTCTATAACAACCACATGTATGGATCACATATTTTGAGTAGCAGATACTCCTCCAAGCCCCGTCGCTGTAGGATCTTGTGTCTGCTTTCCACTGAATTTCGCCCTTTTTATCAGGAACACAATGTCCAGTTTATCAGAAAATGTGTACAAATGTGTGCGTTGAACATGGGCATAAGTGTATGAAGTTTCATGCTTCTATCAAAAATACATTTTGTGTAATATCACATTTTCCGCTGTTTCTTCATAGAACATGTCACAGAGTTCTGGCGCCTTTTAAAATGTGCAGTCAATATTTATATTAACAATGCTGTTATTTTTGTGTTTATGACAATGTTACACTGTAAGTTATCAGTCTTTTTAAAATGTGTCTTTGGTCCTGGCTAAGCAACAAATGGTTGTTTGTCTCCACCTTCTTCTGTCTCTCCGTTCAGAAGCAGTCTCCTCCTAGTTCCTCCTGGTCCCAGGCCATTGAACGACCCTTCACACTAGACAGTTCCTGTAGCTGGAGGATGTCCATTGTCTCCTTCCCACTGCAGCCCAAATTCTTCTCCCACCCTATAATCATAGGTGTGATTTCCTGGTGGAGGGAAGCAAAAGGGAGAGGCCTGGCCTCTGTGGGGGAAGCCGTTGTACTGGTTTGGTTGCTTTTAGTCAGGCTTAAATTCAAATCTTAATCTGTTGTTTTTTTTTCATTGCTTAAAGGATAGTTCCGGGACTTTTTTTTTATTGTCCCTACGGGTCGGCCATGTGTTTGTAAGCATAAATCGGTAGATCGTAGGAAACTTTCCTATGGACCTTACCCGACTTTTCGCCCATTATCGCACTCGAAATCAGCCTCCATTTTGTGATAATCCTATCATTCCGCCGCATCGACCTGGCTCACCTGCCTTTGCGGCACTAAATCAAATCCCCCGCCCCTGAGCCTGACATCAGCAGACGCGTACTGCCCATTTCAAGCACGTCTCGTGTCAACAATCGCTGCGCCTCAGCTATTGACGTGTTGCCATGGAAATGGCAGGACGCCTCTTTCCCCAATAAGTATAAACAGACCG
Source organism: Ambystoma mexicanum (assembly GCF_040938575.1). Taxonomy (NCBI): domain Eukaryota; kingdom Metazoa; phylum Chordata; class Amphibia; order Caudata; family Ambystomatidae; genus Ambystoma; species Ambystoma mexicanum. The sequence continues at coordinate 103,780,786 of NC_090935.1, read as the reverse complement.
TTTCACAACATACAGCAGCAGATTTTCGATTCCATTCCTCTCTCTGTGTTACTTTGAGTATTCTGTGACTCGTTTCAGTGCTCTGGTCAGCTACCTTCGCCGCTTGTAGCCCGTGTGAACACCTGTACCATCTCTGTAAATTATTTTACTATCTTTACCGCACAATGGCCACAATAATGCCGTATATGTACGAGCCCGAGTACACCGAGGAGGAACTACTGGAAAGGCAAGCACGCGAAAACGATGGGGATTCGGACGGCAGTTGGGAGGACCAGTCAACGGATGAAGAGCCTGGACCATGTCGCATGGACGGCGTCTCCACCTGGTGCACGTGCAATCGGTGCGAGCTAATGCCAACTGAGGAGGAGAACTGCTGCTGCCGTGAAAATTCTGGGTGCTTGGCCTACATTTCGGAAAGCGAGCAAAGTCTGCAGGAAGGCGAGCAAAGTCCGCAATGCATCACCGAGCTGCCAGAGTTCAGGGAAGCCTGCCTCTCACGGACAGTGTTGAGGATGATGATGGTGCTTATGCACGAACTTCGTGGCACTGTTCGTCCGCGTAATCCGAGTAACGAGTAAGTATACTCTGTTTGTGATGTCAGTGATGCCACCACTATTTCATGGTCGTCTCCCACATATAAAATTACATTTACATATCATTCGAACGCATGTAAATTGGTTCCATATAGTGCATTTTCTAGATATAATTTTTTTCTAAGAAAAATGACATGTGTTACCTGAATCGACATTGATAAGAAAGTTTGGTCAGTTTAATACAGTTTGCATCTTTTTTTTTCACAGGTGGTACAGGCTGGTGGCCTATCGTTGCTTCACTTGGTGGCTTCACGGGAGGCTCGGACACCGCGTTCGGAGAGTAATACCTGCCTGTGCGGTACTTGCCATTAGACAACATTTCCCCAGTGACAGTGGACAATACCGCGGATTTTCCCTCGATGTGCTGCAACCTCAACTTTACAATGTGTAATGTTTATTATTTATGTTTAATTAAAATCTAAAATAAAGCCCAACATATATTTTAACAATGGTTGTTTTGATTTTTTAAATGAATCTAGTGTGTCTCCGTTGAATAGCCTTCCAGTGCCTTGTCTTGTCACACCACATGTCTCCGGCCAGCATCCTCCCTCACGCTGGCCGCACACCTTCAATCCACATAACCGTTGAACCCATATATGCAGCAGTCATACATATATTATTTTGTGGGTTGGCATCAAGCGTTGGCAATAAAAAGCTGTTGGATTTTATTGATACAAAACATGGTTATAGGTAAATAATAAATATGGTTGATCATAATAAATCCTCTTTTTGGGCACCGGGTACAGAGATGACCGCCATATATTCTCCTGGGAGGGTGAGGTATTTATAAACTCACCCCCCTGCCTTCCATGTAGTAGATCCTGCAGCCATCCTCTTACATTCAGTTAGATGGCCTCTCCTTGGTGAGGCCCTGCGGCAAACGGGTCTTGTCTGCACGACCACCGCCCCAATCCACCCCCCGCCCTATCAAAGGCTGTTCGCACCGGGGTACTTGCGCTGCTGGCAAGTGGAGCTGTCAGGGAGCGATAAAGGCCAAGAGGTGCCAAAGACCATGTACACTTCAAAGTGGTCTATAGAGCATGGGTTGTTGTTCCCATGTCTACCTCCAGACCCCGTGTCTCCTGCCAAGCATCCCCCTCACGATGGACGCCCCCCTGCAATCCACATAAGTGTGTCTCCATTCACAAGTCTTCCTGTGTCTTGTCTGCACGACCACCGCCCCGATCCACCCCCCGCCCTATCAAAGGCAGTTCGCACCAGGGTACTTGCGCTGCTGGCAAGTGGAGCTGTCAGGGAGCGATAAAGGCCAAGAGGTGCCAAAGACCATGTACACTTCAAAGTGGTCTATAGAGCATGGGTTGTTGTTCCCATGTCTACCTCCAGACCCCGTGTCTCCTGCCAAGCATCCCCCTCACGATGGACGCCCCCCTGCAATCCACATAAGTGTGTCTCCATTCACAAGTCTTCCTGTGTCTTGTCTGCACGACCACCGCCCCGATCCACCCCCCGCCCTATCAAAGGCAGTTCGCACCAGGGTACTTGCGCTGCTGGCAAGTGGAGCTGTCAGGGAGCGATAAAGGCCAAGAGGTGCCAAAGACCATGTACACTTCAAAGTGGTCTATAGAGCATGGGTTGTTGTTCCCATGTCTACCTCCAGACCCCGTGTCTCCTGCCAAGCATCCCCCTCACGATGGACGCCCCCCTGCAATCCACATAAGTGTGTCTCCATTCACAAGTCTTCCTGTGTCTTGTCTGCACGACCACCGCCCCGATCCACCCCCCGCCCTATCAAAGGCAGTTCGCACCAGGGTACTTGCGCTGCTGGCAAGTGGAGCTGTCAGGGAGCGATAAAGGCCAAGAGGTGCCAAAGACCATGTACACTTCAAAGTGGTCTATAGAGCATGGGTTGTTGTTCCCATGTCTACCTCCAGACCCCGTGTCTCCTGCCAAGCATCCCCCTCACGATGGACGCCCCCCTGCAATCCGCATAATGCCACGACATATACACGTCATTCATTCACAAACACACCCCTGTTTCGAATTCTTTATAACCCACTTCATATTTCTAATGAGAACTTCTTTGCGCTTTGCTAGTCAACCCGTGAAGGTGCTGGTTATCTGCTCTTCGTCTCTGTGAACTTCCGTGACCACTTTGAGCAAACTCGTCAGTTTGCAACCTGTGAACTGCTCCCTGTTCTACGACAAGAAACTACTCTGATCCCTGCATCTAACTGTTTGTTCGTCAAGGTAAGTCCATGTACCATAATCATTTTGCGTCCAATTTTTTTATTTATATCTATTTGCTAGTAGTCATCAAATTGCATCCATGTTTTCTTTTCGTTCACGACAGTACATGCAAGGAACTAGTCACATGTTCTGAGTTTAGTCAAATTACTTTTTCTATTTTTTGAAAGTTATTGAAATACTTATCCGCATGTGAATAACGTGTATAGTTCCAAGAACCAAAACGGACCTTGCATTTAACCTTTTATGTGTCATTTAATGTTTTAACACATTGGTATTCATAGAGAATTGTTGATCTTTACTTTTCAGAACTTTCCATAATGCCTGCCTGTTCCATTGGCGGTTGCCCTTCGAAGACCCATAACAAATCTGAAGATACTATAATGCATGTTTTCCCTAAGACAATAGATCAGATAAGAGAATGGGTCCGATATTGCGGATATCCAGCCTCTGAGCTAGAAAGTAGAGTCCTAGAAGTCTTTGCGGACAAGAGGGGTGATCGATACCGCATCTGCAGCAGGCACTTTAGCCCAGACATGTACTCCACATCATTGCTAATAAAGAAGAAAACACCGCGAGCAAGGCGAAAATTGCTCTCAACCGCTATTCCCACTCTATTCGTCCACATCCCTCCACTGGTGAGTCAAGTTTACGTATTTGTCTCTCGACCTTGCGGTAGTGTGTAGCATTAGCTAACAATAATTTCCCCATTTATGTATCCACTCAATATGAAGGCGGAAGATTCTCCATCCGTGTCGTTATTGCAGTCATCAGCCACTTCAAGCGCCTATCGGGTAATCTTACTTAGCTATTCTGACACTGACTTGTTTTAGGCATGTAAATCAATAGTTTTAATTGATCGTGTAATTATTTTACCTAATGGTACACCACAGTACTCGTCCTCTAGTCTTTGTTTTCAGTTATAATTATTGTTATCCAAAATAATGCAAGTACTGTCTTTCAGGGAGATGCTGAGGAGTCCAACGCATTGACGACAACCGTAGATGTCACTCAGATGCTCGAGGTACGTTTCCGGACAGTTCCATCGATGGAGATCATCAGATCTTGCATTCTTGTAGCGTGATTGTTACACACAATGTTTCTTTCGTTTTTAGCCATTGGTATGTCCTTCTGTCGTCGCCCTCCTATGTGTCTTCTTTTTTCAATATTGTGTTCATTACTAATGAAAGTCCTATGTTTCAGGGAGTCGATGGAGCATTAGTCCAAGAAGAAGGGGGAGCATGCAGTTACGGGTCGGCGCAACAGCTTGCAGAAGTGTGCACTGCAGTTACAGCGTCCCTTGATGTTCTTATGCATTTCGAGGTATGGATACTGACAGATCAATCATGCGAGATCAAATGACGTGATTACATCCGCTATACTTCCTTCTTTATTAACGCAAGTACTATGTTTCAGGGAGCTGACGGAGCTTCTTCAACAAGAACATCACCCCTAGTAGTTGATGCAGATCTCTGGGTGGTGACACTTCCAACGATGGAGCAAATCGAATCATATTTAGATATCCATTATTTATTTTAGACAACTGATCATTTGTGCAGGTCTATTTAGATGAGCCGTTGACGCCTGCAGAAAGTTTATGTTCTTTTAAACAAAATAGAAAACCATACTAATGCAATTACTGTGTTTCAGGGAGTTGCTGAAGCGTCATCTTCAATAATATCATCAATGGAAGTCTATGCGGAGCCCGAGGTATGGATCTTGACAGTTCAATCTAACTAGATCAACAATGCGTGAACTATTGTCGTTTGAATGTTCTACACAATGCGTTCATTCGTGTTTTGCTATTGAGATGTACGTATGGGTATTGGTCCCCAAGTACATTTTGTGTTTTCAATATTATTATACATACTAATGAAAGTTCTATGTTTCAGGGAGTCGATGGAGCCTCAGTGAGTGATGGATGTGCTTATCATGAAAATATAGTCGTTGCAGCGCGAGAGGAAGTGGAGACATGCACACACGAGTCGGAGCAACAGCGTCCAGATGTTGAAGTTCGAGGCAAGAAAGTTTCAAAGAAAAGAAAGCAAAAGAAGGTTAGTGTCCTGTTCACTATATTATGTTGTCTTTCACTGTCAATAGTTCAATACTGTAAGTTGTGTTTAAACTGAACATCCCTTTTCTAATCTGTCCTCTAGTTGCGAGTGGGTGTAAGAACTAGATCTACACAGACAGTGAAGCGAACGAGAGATGTTGCTTGTCAAACCTTTTGGCAGGGACTTGAGACTGGAGATGCATCGTGCCAATGGGAAGAATATGAAGTGATTGACAACGGAGCTATACCACCACCAGCCATTGATAGTGAATGTCCTCCTGGTAGTTTGGATGCAGTCGGAGATCAATTCACAGAATCCACACCCGCAAAAAATAAGAGCGCGCGAAAGTTGAAGACATTGTTTTTTTCTCCCATCTCCGGACAAGGAACAGATGTTGCAATGGAAGAGAATGAAGTGGACGACAATGAAACACCATCAATATCACTCAGCATAGCGGAAGACGATATCAGAGATTGTACCTTTCATGCGAGTGACATGTCCTCAACGTTACAGGCCGAACCAGCTGGGATGCAGAGTGACAGTATAAGGAAAGAGGCCAAATTCATTGTATTCGATAGCTGTTTGATGGATATTATTACGATGATGAAATGTGGGCATTGGGTTGGTGGGGAAGTATGTGGGGAGCCATTGATTAATGTGACTCGTGCAATTCGAGGCACTAACCTTAAAATACATGCCACCTGTACACAATATCATCCGTTCGCATGGTCTGCACAACCCATGCTGGGGCAACTGCCAGCAGGCAATCTACTTTGTGCAGCGGCCGCACTTTTTAGTGGTTCAAGTTTTAAAAAGTTACAGTATTTCTTTCAGTTTGTGGGAATCCATTTCATTGCGAAAAGTCAGTTCTACAAATACCAAACCGATTATCTATTTCCAGCCATCAGCGAAGCTTGGAGAATGGAAAAAATGTCAATGGAAAGTACATTCGCAGGCAAACGCTTCAGGCTAGCCGGTGATGGACAGTGCGACAGCCCAGGATTTTCAGCCAAGTACTGCACCTACCACTTTCAGGACATGGAAAGTAAGAAAATTGTGAGTTCGGTGGTCGTGCAGGTGTCACAAAGTACATCCTCAGTGGCCATGGAGAAAGTTGGCTTTGTAGCATCATTGCAAGAACTACAATCGCGGGGAATGGTGATCGACCTGATAGCCACGGACAGACACGTTTCAATTGCCAAGACAATGAGAGAAGAGTACAAAAATATAAATCACCAATTTGACGTTTGGCATCTTGCAAAATCAATCAATAAAAAATTGTCGGCTGCAGGTAAAAAAAAAGAATTGCAAGGTATTTCACAGTGGTCCAAGTCAATCAGCAACCATCTTTGGTGGAGCTCAAAAACATGTGAAGGGTCGTTGGAAATTCTACTGGAAAAATGGCGGTCAGTAATGTTGCACTGTAGCAACGTACATCGATGGTCGACAAATGAACATTTCCACAAATGTGAACATGGCCATTTGTCCACAGAGGAGGCACGGAAGAAGAAGTGGTTGATTCCTTCATCACCCACTCACAAGGCCATTGAAAAGATTGTATTTGATAAAACTATAACAAAAGCTTTGAGGGGACTCACGGAATTCTGCCACACAGGAGATTTGGAGGTGTTCCACAATATGTGCCTCAAGTACAGGCCCAAAAGATTGCATTTTGGCATGGAAGGCATGATAAATCGGACTCTTTTAGCGGTCTTGGCACATAACCATAATGTTGGCCGTCAACAAAGTAGGACGACCGGAACTTTAGGGACGCTTCGCTACAATAAGGCCTTCACTAAAAGAAGTAAACAATGGGTGATCAAACCAGTGTTTGAGGATATGCAATATGAGTTTATTGAGAGACTTATCGTAGATGTCCTCGATAGGCACATACATGGAGTGGTGAACGAACCTATGCAGGGGACAACTGCATTGCCACCCAACATTGCCTCTGTTCCATGTCCACCTAAAGCAGAGCTCATTGAGAAATACACATCACGGTTTAAATGATTGTAATTTGATTGTCTGTTCTCTCGAGTCTCCTCATGTTGCAGGCCCATTGCAATTAAACCAAACAGTAATATAAATCATTTTTACAAAAATTATAGAATGTTTCCGTATTACAAACACATGGCCGACCCATAGGGACAATAAAAAAAAAGGCACGCAGACAAGATGTCCCTAAAACTAACTGCAGCTAACTAGAAATGTGTGCTCGCTCAAAGTGAAGGTCAGCTGCTTTGATGTTTTGCTCGGGTGGCGGAACGGCCCACGACCCAATATAAGGTTCTATTGTGATTTGACCTTGACAGGCCGGGACCATCCTGAAAGACTAAGAAAAGATAATGAATAAAATTTCAGAAACGAAACGATGAGCCACGTTCATTAGAAGAAGTAACGTCGGCAAAGAAGGAGTGGTGTTTCGGGTCTGCCCTACACAGAGACACAATGGAAAATGCAAATATAATGTAAGTAACTTTTGATGAGTTTATACCGCAATTTCATTACTATACAGTGGCTTTAAAGACGGGTTCAGTTGTACTTGTTCGTTCTATGTGGCATATTGTTTTCTACCGCGCACTATCTTGAGGAGAAACATCTGCTTTTACTGAAGCACCTCAAAACCTTCCTCTTTGCTTCTGCTTTCTCTCTCCCTCTCCCCTGCTACAACTGGTCCACTGTCTGCGACCTCAGTCCTGGGCCCTTCCACTCTCCACCTGCACTGCCTCACTGTCAACCCCTGCACTGGGGGACTGTCTCAGTATCCTACAGCCCCCCCTTCCCAGCACTTGTTCTGCACTTACCTTGCACTTGCCACCAGCTGGCCCTATTTATTTATTATTTTATGCTACTTACCTTGTACTCCACTCCCCCCCCCTCCATGCCTCGCCACGCCTTTAAACACTTGTGTACACCCAGTAGCGCTGTCCTCGCTATGAAATGAATCATTTTAATAAGGATCTGATGGTGAGACTAATTTCATTTTTTATGTTTTTAGGTACATCATTCACTACTGTCTGTGTCACGAGTACCAGACACCGGCGGACGGCTTCTACAGCCGCCAGTTGCTTCTCCGCGTGAACAACGTTACCACCCTGACCATTTTATGGGACGATCGCCAAGTACAAGTATGCCCTTACGCGGTACTAACGGTTAGATGCAACATACCTACCGTTGTGGTGGCCTAGTGCCTCGTTGTTGGAACAGCCATGCGATTATCAGTGCGAACGAAGAGCTTATTTTTATCGTAAACCAACACCCTGTGTACTGCACACGAACATCGCTTCCCTCAAGACGAACTAATTTGGATCGAGAGCAAAGAAAAATGCAAATCGCTGAATATTCTCTAAACATTTGATGTCCAATAAACGTACTTTGCCAAATGTACAATCTTGCCGTTTGCTTTTAAACCACGGTTTCACATTCCGAATTGTGGCGCTGTATTGTGAGATGCTCTAAGACCCTGTGTACAGCAAAGGACCATCGCGTTCCTCAATACGAACTTTTTGGAACATGAGCAAATAAAAATGCAAATCGCTGAATATTCTCTAAACATTTGATGTCAAATAAATGTACTTTACCACATTTACAATCTTGCGGTTTGATTTCAAAGTACAGTTTCATATTCCGAATTGTGGCGCGCTGTATTGTGAGCTGATCTGTGTTGATTTCCGGGGTCTGTGTGGAGTCGCGTAGAAGACGCCTGGGCGCGTTTGCCTACGCAGCTCAGTCACGTCACGGATAGAGGCGGGGAATATGAATGTTTTGATAAAGTCTGTTTCAGGGGCGGGGGATTTGATTTAGTGCCGCAAAGGCAGGTGAGCCAGGTCGATGCGGCGGAATGATAGGATTATCACAAAATGGAGGCTGATTTCGAGTGCGATAATGGGCGAAAAGTCGGGTAAGGTCCATAGGAAAGTTTCCTACGATCTACCGATTTATGCTTACAAACACATGGCCGACCCGTAGGGACAATAAAAAAAAAGTCCCGGAACTATCCTTTAAAATAAACTTGTAATTTCAAACAAGCAGCTAGAACACTGATTCCCGATTCTAAACCATGGGATTAAACCGTTACAACATAGGTTACTCTCGGGAACAGGCCACTTAGTTTTCAAACATCTGATTTCAGTTTGTACAAGTTTAAGTTGGTCATGCAGGTTTCTGATAGCTGTCATTCAGGCGGCCAAGGGTGCTGCGCCCAGATTTTGACAGATTCCATAGGCAGGCAATTTTTGCTGTGGATTTTTTAATGACAAATTCAGCTTTTCAGGATATTGTACGTTCACAATGATTTCTTGAACTAAGTGAATGGTAGCAGCCAGCAAGAATATTGGATGTTTGAGGGTGTTTTGTACCGGCATTCTGCAGTTTCAGCAACCAAGAAAAAGGATTTAAAAGCAAGATTTTGGATTTCTTTCAGCAAAGCACCGCTTTTCCCTCTGTGCTCCATTTTTACTTGTTGTGAAGCCCAGTGACATGTTTCAGGGGTGAGATCTCCGTTCCACCACTGACAACATGCATGGCAGATTGGGCAGCCATCTTTTCTTGTTATAAAGCGTGATTTCCATAGGTTTTGGCGCGCACAAGGGTTTTGCGGCCATTTAAGGATTTTTGGCACCATCAGAATACAGGGATGTTGCATGGCAGAGCAAATGTGGGTCAAGACATCCCACACTGATGATGACCTGTGCGACGTGGAGTGCCCCAATGGATCTTTACCCTCTGCTCCCTGATGATGGCCTGTGCAGCATGGTGTATCCCATAGGATCTTTACCCTCTGCTCCATGATGATAACCTCTACAGCATGGAGTGTCCCACATGACCTTTACCCTCTGCTCCATGATGATAACCTTTGTAGCATGGAGTGCCCACAGGGCCTTTGCCCTCTGCACCTGGATGATAACCTGTGCAGCATAGAGTGTCTCATAGGACCTTTACCCTTGGCTTCCTGATAATGACCTGTGCGGCATGGAGTGTCCCATAGAAACCTTACCCTCTGCTCCTTCATGATGAGCTGTGCGGCGTGGAGTATCCCATAGGACCTTTACCCTCTACTCCTTCATGATGACCTGTGTGGCATGAATCATCCCATATGACCTTTACCCCTGTGCTCCCTGATGATGACCTGTACAGCATGGAGTTTCCCATAGGACCTTTAACCTCTGCTCCCTGATTATGACCTGTGCGGCATGGTGTGTCCCATAGATCCTTTACCCTCTGCTCCCTGATGATGGCCTGTGCGGCATGCAGTGTCCCAAAGGACCGTTACCCTCGGCTCCCTGATGATGGCCTGTGCGGCATGGAGTGTCCCATAGGACCGTTACCCTAGGCTCCCTGATGATGAGCTGTGCTGCAGGGAGTGTCCCATATGACCTTTACCCTCTGCTCTCTGATGATGGCCTGTGCAGCATGGAGTGTCCCACAGAACCTTTTCCTTCTACTGCCCTTACTGATGATTACATGTGCTGCATGGAATACCACGTCCTCTCCTACCTCTTTTGAATTCACCATCTCTACTATTCCTCTGCCTCACTCGGTTCACATCATCTCCATCTATCGCCCTCCTTGTCCCATTGGGCCAGTCTTTGATGACTTTGGGCAACTCCTTCATTCTCTTTCCTTTAAACATCACCACATTCTCTTAAGTGACTTTAACCTTCCGTCTCCAACTACTTCTCAGAAATCTGAACTTCAGTATTTTCATAGTGACCACACTCTCCACTCTATCCATAACCTACCTACTACCTACCCACACAAGGGGGTAACTCTTTGGATCTCTTATTAATCGCCACCTCTCTCTCAACCACTAATACTACTGTCACAGCATCCATATCTGATCACTCAATTGTTTCCACCACCACCTTCTTTCCACCCTCTAACCCTTCCTCACCACTTGCTTCACCTATTACTAAAAGGAAATGTTAAACTTTTGCCATTCCCCCTTTCTCTCCAGCCTACAGTTCTCACTCTCCACCTTCACACCCGATACCTCTTTCATCAACACTGCCTTCTCCAGCTTCCAATCAATACTATATCACTCATTCTCCTCTCACGCCCCACTGCTTACTTTCACCCTTAAGTCTCAGCATCCGCAACCATGGGTCACCCCATTCATACGCTCTCACTGCACATTCATGCATTGGCGGCAGCACAAATGGAGGCATACCCACTCACATGAGGACCTGCACCTCTACCTCTCTGCCCTGAACTCTCTTAAATCCACTTTTGATAGAGCTAAAAGGAATTCTACCTAACCCTCATTGGCTCTCACTTCAACCATACTCACCGGCTACAAGGGCACACTAAACTTACTCCTCCTAAGTCTTTGACTATCATCTCCACTCTCACAGATAATGACCTAGCTGAATACTTTGCTGCAAAAATTACAAAAATGAGAGACTCTCTCCTGACCTTCCTCACACTCCCTCCTCCTACATTTTGCACTCTGCCTACTCTACCCTCATCCTCCGCCTCCATCTCCCACTTTAGTCACACTAATACTGACACAGTGCTTTCTCTATCGATGAAGGCTAACCCCTCATGTGCCCCATCAGGCCCTCTTGCTCTTCAGCTAGTCAATCCTATTGCTTCTATAGCGCCCATTCACCTCGCTAAACTATTCAACCCGCCCTACGACTCTATTTGCTTTCCCTCAGTTTTCAAAACAGCCACGGTCCTCCTTCACCTAAAAAGGCAGATAACCTGAACTAACGGCTAACTTTCGCCCTGTGTCTCGCCTTCCTCACTACTCTAAAGTGCTCGAAAGGGTTGTGTTGAACTCTCTTACCAATTTCTTAGACATCCACAACCTTCGAGACCCCCTACAAGTAGGTTCCCGCTCATGTCTCTCCTTACAAAAACTACTCTCATGAATGTGTCCAACTTCATTGCCTCTGCTAAGCACTCAAACATATCTTCTATCCTAATTCTCCTTGACCTGCCTGCTGCCTTTGACACTTTCGATCACTCTGATCTCCTTAATACTCTCTTCTTGGGATTTGCAATCAAGCCCTTGCCTGGATTGAATCCTACCCTGCACCATGCCAATTCTCTGTCTTCTTGAGCAACAACACCTCTCAACTCACTCTTCTAACTGTTGGTGTTCCACAATGCTCTGTCTTGGGTCTGCTCCTCTTTACACTCTACACTTCTGCTCTTGGGGCATTAATCTCCTGCTTTGGTTCTCGTACCAACTCTTCGTGGCCGACACCCAAAATGTCTTCTATTTTCCTGAACTCTCCTCTGATCTCTTTATCAAAATGTCCAGCTGTCTCTCTGCCATTAAATATTGGATGGTGTTGCACTCTTTGATGTTAAACTCTACAAAAACAGAGGTACTCTTCTACCAGGCAAAAGTTCCCTCTTATCTCTTCCTCTGCCTATCCAGTTCCCACCTGACACTCTCCCCTACTCTTCAGCTAGAAACCTCAGTGTCATCTATGACCCTTCACACACCTTCTCTACTTTCATCTCCCAAATGGGAACAGCAGCTTGCTTCAACCTCCTAAATATTAGGAAAATCAGGCACCTCCTTCCTTTCAAAACTACAAAGCATCTCTTAACCACTCTTGTCTTCTCTAAACTGGAGTACTGTGCCAGCATCCTCTTTGGTCTCCCCAACCATGCTTTCTGTCCTCGCGACAAGATCATTAGCTTCTCTACCAGGACCCTCTTCACACCTCCCCTGCACTTGCGCGATCTCAATGTCACCTGGCCTAGAAAGAGCGGTGTCTCTGTCTTCCATCTGTCCCACTCCCTTGCTTCGTCGCGCCTTTAAACACTTGTGTATAGGCACATTACAAAGGTCATATCATATCATACCTACTTCCACGTACCGTCACCAGGCTGGATGGATGATGATGCAAAAGAGGGCCAGATTTAAATGTCTTCTCCTGGTTCACAAATCTATCCACGGTAAGGCACCACTGTATCTATCCTCCTCTAGACAACTCTATACGCCTTCTTGTAATCGCTGCTCTGCCTCCTCGACTACCCTTGTGGCTCCTTCCCTCGCTGTGCTTCCTCTTGCTTCTGCTCTATCTTCTTGCTCCACATGCATAGAATTCTCTTCCCCCCGACATCCAAGAAACTGTCCACAAACATTTGTCCAAAAAAAAACGAAAAGCATGCCTCCTTGCCTCTGAGTAACCCTCTTAACCTTCCTCTCATCTGCCCTCTAGCTTACATTTATTCCTTGCCTCTAACCTGCCTCTGTCTCTCACTTCCTCTGCCTCCATTCTAGCACTTAACCCATCATGGTCACATCCCGAGTACAGCTGGCGGTACTGCCTACCTGCACTTAAAAATGTCCAATGATGGTTGTCCTTAATCTATGTATGTCCACTTATGTAATGTCCGCGTTGACCTTTCCATTTACTCCCCTCCACAATCTTGTCAGAATGTCCCTCAAGCTCACCCCATTGTAAGAAGTCCACTGCTTCCCCTCAAATTAGATCTATTGTACGTTGATTTGTGCTCAAAAGATCATTGTTTCTCCTGTATATGAATAAATAAATAACATATTCCATAGGTACCTTTCCCCTCTGCTCCCTGATGATGACCTGAGCAATATGGAGTGTCCTAAAGGACCTTTGCCCTCTGCTGCCCACTATACGCCACTCCCGCCACCGACGATGATCTGTGCTGCATGGATTGTCTCAGAGGACATTTTCCTTCTGATATCCTCTGCACCCTCCTGTTGATGGGTTATACAGCGTTATAGGACCTTTGCTCTCTGCTGCCCCCTGATGATTACCTTTTCCCTCTACTGACTTTACTGATGATTACCTGGGCTGCATGTGGACATTTGCCCTCTGCTGCCTAACCCCTCCCCCCGCTGCCCCTCCACCGATGATGACCTTTGACATTTGCCCTCTGCATATGTGGCATTTATACGACCTTTGTTCTCTGCTGGGGTGGGATTGAGAGAAAGAGAGAGAGAGAGAGAGAGAGATAGAGAGAGGGAGAGAGAGAGAGAGAGAGAGAGAAAGAGAGAGGGAGAGAGAGGGAGAGAGAGAGAGAGAGAGAGAGACAGAAAGAGAGAGAGAGATATTCACACCTATCCGTGAAGTACGGGTTAACATACATCCCACAATCCATGTGGCACAAAGAGGAAAGTAGAGAGCCGTGTAGTTATACCCACTTACATGTTTGTCGTAGCTCATGGAGCGCCCGCTGTTGTCTTCACTTGATGATTGTGTGTCTACTACGTTCACAAATGTTGTAAGACTCCCACTGAGATCCGGAGATGTTTTTGGAAATGCATTGCTGAATACACAGGGTGCACCAAGACTATTTGGGCGATCTTCTGTAGATAGATGTACATTACCAGACTGTACGTGCTGCTGACAAGCAAAAAATCATTGGAGATGGTGCATTGCTATCAATATTCTTACTTTAATATCATAAATGCTGCAATAAAAGCGAAGCGCCATGGAATATATTTGCTGATACATGAAAAGGGTGTAACAGATGCTAGGAAATTAAAAAAAAAGCGTTATGCTGCTAGTATCTGTGTATTTGACTGGAACCTTTTCTGCTCAATCGTAATAAGCATTATGCAATGTAAACTGTTGTTAATATATGTGCATTAGACTGGAACCTTAGCTGCTCAATGGTAAAAAGCCTTATGCAATGTAAACTGCTTTTAATATCTTTGCATTAGACTGGAACCATATCTGCTCAATGGTAAAAAAGCATTGTGCAATGCATACTGCTGTTACTATCTGTGCATTAGAGTGGAACCTTATCGGCTAGGGCGTAAAATGCATTATGGGTTATATGTTGCTGATCATATACTTACATCACTACAGTGTTACATGAAAGACTGGCCCATCTTTCTTCCGGTGCATATCGTGATATTCAGACCATGCAGCATATGCCCCGAGCACATTGCATTGCTAAATGTGGGCGGTAGGTCCCATTTCTGGCTCACAATGTATGGACTATATTGTTCGCCCTCGTGGAACGCTCAGCCAGGAAGCGCCTAGTGGTGGCTGGCAGGACTGAGTAGCACTGGCCTCCTTATGCATTGGATAATCAATGGAAATGAGCACCATACATGATAACATGGGGCTGATAGGGAAGTGTTGTCATTTTCCATGATGCTGATCAGGTAACATTTTTGGAGTGGAAGATGCAGAAAGTGAAAGCACTTTTTATTTCTAATGGGCCTGCACCATTGATCACGTGCAAGCAAGGCCACTTTCATCAGTGAAATATCAACCCTTTGCTTCAAAGATTCAAATGTGGAGAACTGTTATCATCGTATTAATGATACGTTATCAGATTATATGGACATGCAATTGTTCCCTTAATGATGTCTCGATCCAGGATTTATTTTTAACAGTATGGCTTGAACCTCTTGATATGAGTAATATCAGTTCAGAAAGACTATCTTCTTGACTAAATCATTGCAACAGTGTCCACATGCTGTGCACAGGAACGTCTTCTTCTTATTGTTATTATTCAGGTATTTATTGAGTGTGGACCAAGCTTCGGGAAGCAACAGAGAGCTTTATAGTCATAGGTGGAGAAAAAGGGAGTGGGGCAGAGGCATTGCTAGAGGGGGGATGAAGGGGCTATAGCTCCGGGTCTTTTGGTCATAGTCCCGGATAGAGGCTTAGGGACTACAGCCATAAGGCTAGCTAGCCCCAAGTCCAGACGGTCCCAATATTAGAGTAGCCCCAGTTCTTTTTCAGACCTAGCAACACCCCTGCGGGGCGCTAACAGGGGAGGAGAGTGGCAGGCAATTGGCACAAGGGATCTAAAGCAACCGGGGAAGAAGACATTAGGGAGCAGATAACCGAGTTTAAGGTAGAGTGGGGAGCGCAGGGTAGGTGCTAGGGAGGAGCCAGAAATGATCCAGATTGGCGCTGAGGAACCTGTGGAACTCCAAATGTTTTGGACTGCAACTCCCATGCTTCCTCACCATTGAATATTATAGCTAGAGCTGCTGGGAGTTGTAGACCAACACATCTAAAGGGCCGCCAGTTGCCCACAATTGGCTTAAATCCACTAGTTTGTGTACCTGTCAAAAAAAGCATGCCAAAGCTCAGACTGAATCATACTGTTTTACTGAGACAGGGTATAGTGAAGAAGGAGGGACTACACAAAGAACCCTTGTGATGGGCGTGTGGAAAAACTCAGCATTGACTTCCACACAGGTTGTCGGTTTCATCCACAAAAACCCTCTGTACGGCCATTGCAGTTGGGGTTGCGCAATACATTCCAGTCAATAGTCTGAGGTCTAAAGATCTGGGCCTCTTGAAGAAGGAGATTTGCTCCGAGATTATAAAGATAGCAACATTGGTTGGATGCACCCAGTTCCTCTAGATGAAACAGGTGTTTGCATGAAAGCCCTTTTAATTTCGGCTGTCTTTCAAGTTGAGCTTTAATAGAACTTCTGAGTTCTATGTGAAAATGTCCCTTGGGGAAAAAAGTCACCAGGTAGGTGATTCTTTTCCCTGCATCCCTATAAGCCTTCCAACACCTTTTCAAGGATGAGTATTATTTACGGTTCTAACTCCAGTCCTACAATATTTGGGGAAAGTGCTTGACATTTGTGGAAGCGCAAATTTGGGGAAATGTAGCCTTTGGCAACCGTTTTTCTCAGGCAACATTATCCCTGTATAGGAATGGTTTAAATTTTCTTAGTGCTGGACCACTTCTCTCTTCTCTGATGATGGATAGCATCAAGAGACACCTGGCTCTACTCTCTAAAAATTCCTATACTTCACTTGATGGCCAAGGACTCTAATTTCACTACATCAGTGCAATCTGTCGCTTGGTCGACCATGGAGTTGGCAATCCTTTAAGCAATCCTTAGACTCTTTTGGAAGAGGATTTTCAAGACTTGTTGAGACTGGTTATCTTGTCTAATTGTGTTGAGGATGGCGGAACTGACTGGCTGATTAAGTAAAGTTGTGTTAAGTGGTGTGTATCAGAGGGGTATAGAGTTCAGGAGATGCACCATATAATTTAGAATGCAACCAACTCATGACCATTAGTCCAGAGTTTCTCTGAACTCTAAAGCACAGGTTTCTGTAACAAGATGGAGTCGGAGGAGGTTTAGGGAGTTTGACACTACGGCAGAATGAAACTAAGAACATTCAATTAGGCAACTTAGTTAAAAAGGATGCAGTAGTAATAGGAGCATGCATTATAAAAGCAACAGGATGATCATTATTTCATGATTGTGTAAAATATTAGTAGGATATCACCCTGAAAGGCTGCCCATATGCCATGTCAATCTGGTGTTCCTCTGCTTCCTTCATCTAGAGGTCCTGCATTAATACTTTCAGTGTTGCTGGATTCTTGGTTCATTGTGAGTTAGGGGTTTGGTTCATGTTTCTAGGTGTCTGAGGGTTATTGTGTTCTTCTTATAAAACTCTCACTGACAACTGTCAGGTTGAGTGCACTTCGCTTCCTGTGCTATTTTTATTAATCCAGCTCCATAGATATGGTATCCTGTTGGCTAGGGAATTGGCTCCTCTTTATTGTAGGCCACATGTGACTATGGATAGAGGGCGTGGCCAAGATGGCGGCGTTGTGCGAGCAACATTGCTGAGCTCCTCCACACACACTCACCTGGAGGCTCTACTCCCAGCAGTCTTTCTGCTCCGTTGGCCCCGGGTGCGATGGTGAACATCTCATTGAGGTTGGCGAAAACATGGGCAGGGGGTGTGACACAACTGCAACCTTGTGGTGACCTGCGGCAATCCCGAGATGGAGCAGAACACCCCAGCATCACCCAGACGGGTGAGGGAATCATCAGGTACGTGGGAGTTGGGAGGAAGAGAACAGAAAGGCTTGGGAGCTGCAGAGCGGAGGACGGTCTCCATCTTGACATTCCTCTGGACAATCCACACTCCAGGCATCAAAGGTTGATGGATAGCGCAGCAAAGACCCTTTCCTCTGTTGAGGTGAATCAGCGGAGTCCATCTTTGATGTGGGCAGACATCTGTTTTCCAAGTGCCATAGTGAAGCCCATTTGGTAGTAGCAATTTTACATTAGGGCTGACATGTTTTAACAATACAGGGATCTTGGTTTAATTAGGTTGCAGGTAAATTGAATAATTGAGGTTTCTGTCACACCTAAAAGGCTTCTCCTGTAATAATTGTATATCAAAATGACAAAATCAGAACGTCTGGCAACCCTTAAGTTATTGTAAGATTCTTGTGCAAAGTCATTGCCCAGAACTTCTAGTGCTTCCGGAAATGCAGGTTTAAATGACACAGAGAGGGGGAAAGAACACATGGCATCCAGGAAGAGTAAAAGAAAGGACAAATGCATTGGCAGCCTAACCAGCAGGTGTTCATGACGACTTGCCCATTTCAGGGTCCTGTGTAGGCGGCCTTGGGGCATACTGAGACATCAGTGTTGAGGTCTGGGAATACATTTAACAAACTTAGTGAAAAAGTGGCGCATCTGGAAACAAGAACATCCACGCTTGACCTGCGAACAAATGAACTGGACCAGCAGTGAAGCATATGGGAAAAGAGGTGGAGCCAACCATTAAAGGAAAAAGAAATGGAAAACAGACTAGAATATCTTGAAAATGCGATGCAAGCCAAACCGTTTAGCATGATTGGCCGGCCTGTCGGCATTAAGGGGAATGATCCAATTGGCTTTGTTCCTACTTGGCTCTCGACTTTCCTCGACCTGGAGGTGGAAGAAGGACCCATACATGTTGAGAAAAGTTATAGAATTAAGTTGCATGCCATTAGCAAGCATCCAGAATCGACAGTCGGAGAATCACTTATTGCCAGATTATTGGATGCGTGAGATAAGGAGAGAGTCTCGAAAGCAGCAGCAAATGGCGTCTTGAAATACCAATCGCACGAGACACTCATCTTTCCAGATCTCGCACCTATAACTGAGAGGAAAAGGAAGAAACCTAATGTTGTGATCAAAACCTTTCCTGCTCACGGTGCACAGGCGCGGATGGGTAGACTGCTAAGAACCGAGATCCCTTTGTTAACCTATTCTGTTCAAGCTATTATGCAAATGTATAGGTGCAAAAATAATGCAATTATATTAGGGTGCAAAGACATTGTGATACGGTAAGGTGGCATCACTAGCTGGTTTTAGCAGAGAGCACGGACTGGCAAGACACGAAGTAAAAGATTTTAGAAGCCTGTGCCAAGGAAGCCGATACATGGGTGGACCTCCCTACTGATGGCTCATGGATGGGTATTTCTGCACAATAAGAGATGCCCCTTGCTAGGAAGTTGAGTTCTTTGTGTTTGGCATAACCTGCTGTGAAAATATGACAAGGGAACAAATATTCACTTGATGGGTAATAAATGGGTCGAGATCAGGAACATATCTTATTTTGCAGTAAGCACGATGCTGTGGGCCTTCAACTGCCAGGCTATTATGCAACTCTATGCACAAAGGACGAGCATACTCGTCTTTGGCACTTAAGGGGTTAAGCAAATAGTGCCCCCTTTGATGACGAGCCCAGAGGATGTCTCTGCGGCATGCTTTTGCACAGTTTCTTTTTTTATGCGCCACCCCCCTTCCCCCCCAGATGAAACTGATGTTGTTCTTGTTTTATGCGCGGGCTGTAGAGGCCGTTCACATGAACGGGTATGCACTTGTTTTGTTCTGCACTTCAAAATGCAATAAAAAGCTATTACAAAAAAAATCAACGGTGCAAGCCCCTCAGTGGTACCTATTATGCTTAGCACTTAAGGCCGGTGCCTTTACAGTGAATGGGATTACGAAGAGGAGACCTCACGACACTCATTCATTCATGCATGGTGATGTGTTGGGGATTAAGGGTCATTAGAAAGAGGCCTTCAGCCGGCTACAGGTCAGGTCCTGAGTGAGTTCTAGATTACATTCTCTTAGGAAGGGGTAGAGAGAGGAGGCTGGATTCAAACATTACAGAGTGGAAGACGCTCATTCAAGCCACAGTGGTCAGTACAGAGCATGTGTCTACGTAGGTTAGGGGCTCAGAGAGTTCTAGAGGCTTTTCTAGGCGAGGTGAAGATGTCTGGATGTTTGTAATGAAAGCGATGTCAATGCAATTTACATTGGAGATTTGGGGTTTTGTAATCTTGGAAACGTGTTTCCATGTTTTTCTGGGTATGGTCAATATATTGCAGATCTGTGCTTTGTTAAACCTCTTACACTGTTCACTATTGCTGCAGTGACATTTCCTTTCAAGTTAACTTCATGGGGTTACAAGTGAATGTGCAGGTTAAATTGAAGGTGGTAGGGCCATTTTCAAGGTTAATAATACTTTAGTGGGCACTGCTTATAGCTGAATCCTGAATTAAAGTCCCTGGTGAGTTCAAAAGTTAATCATAGCTGTCCATTAGGATTTCCATTTGCTATCATACTTGCTATCCAATATGCAATGAAATTGATGCATTTTCAGCTAATAGGCCAGCACTGTGCACCTTTGCAGTGCCGCTTGAATGTTTAAAGCTGCTTTGGTGGGGCTGAAAAGCATCTAAATAGAGCATGCATCAGTGAATATGCCAGGTGTATGGGCTCTATCTAACATGCTAATGGAGATACACTACAGCAAGGAACGTAGCATAAAAGCTGGCATTAGGAAAGGAGTGTTCTCCAGGAGTGCTGCCAATGGGATCATTCCCATCTTCCTCCCATCCTCAAGAAGATTCAGAAAATGGTTGTCCTGGGTTTCTTGGGCAGTCTTCATGGAACAGCTTGACTGGTCTCTTTGGGTGAGTGGCAAGTTTCTCCTCAAGGTCGTTTACACTGATGTCGTCTACTGTACCTTCCTGATCGTTTAAGGCAATGACGGCCCAGGTCATGGGACCTCCCTGATTCCGCGTACAGCAGGCTGCAGACCAGATATAACCTGGAATATTGACTCTCCCATCAGATATGTAGTTATTTCCAGGGATCACTCCCGTAATGACATACGTCATAATGCAGTTTACTGCTCGTTGACTAAATGATTTTTCATACTTTCTCCATGCCACTTGGTTGAGAACTGGGTTCTGTGGCACGATGTTGGTTAAGGTGCAGGTTGCCTGCGAATCGGATGCATCACGGTGATGTTGACATGGGTTAAGGTGCCCTCGGTCATATCCTGAATTGACGTAATCTTGATTCACAGCTTGGCTGTCACTGAGCAGTGCAGGATCGATCTCGGTTTCGCTTTCCAGTTCCATTTCTGGCTGGTACTCTTGCGACACAAGCTAGATAAAGGAAAAGAAAAACACTTCTGAGGATTTCTGCTCTCATCAGTCACATGCATTCTTTTATGGATAGGAAACATGTTATCATATCTTTGGGTGAAGGTGCAGCATGGGGAAGGTACAAGCAAATATCACATGATGGAGCATATGAAGGTCTAATTAGTGCAGCCAATTAAAGTCAGTCTTGGAAAGCATGCACATCAATGCCATTCCTTCTCCCTACTAATGGCAATGCTGTCCATAACAAACCATTGGAAACAAAGATGGTAATGCCCCAATAACTCGAGGAGCACAATGGACAAATACTTTAAGGACTGACAGCAGGCCCCTGTACGCTCACGTCAGAAATAATACAACCCGCTACGGAAAAAAGCCAAAAGATTTGTTGCAAGGATAACAAAAATAAGGATGCTGGCGAACGTTCCGCAGGAATTAGTACAAGCAGAAGCTTATAAGGTAGCACATCATCATCACTTTACAGTAAAAGCCTGCGTGGATGGTTGGTGAGACCCTATACATGGGCCTGCTCCATAAGGGATGCCAGGCTGTGATTGGTCCCAGCCTTTTTCGTCCGTCTTCCATCATGTGGGGTCAGCGGAGCTCATCTCTCCAGGGCCTGAAGGTCATGCTCCTCGTAAGTTGCTATTACAATGTTACTATTGCAAGATAGTGGTACTCATTATGGCATTATGGCATGCACCTGAGAAAGTCGGGGTCTGGCACGGGGGGGGGCACACACACGATAATTCTGTCCCACATATTCTTTGCTCAGTTCATATCGCACTCTCCGCACCCAAGGCTTCCACCCTCGCTTTGGACTGTCATTTATTTGTCCCTGTACCTCGTATTACAAAGTGTGTCATTATGGGAGAAGGTGAAATGGTCGTGTTTGTTCAGATCTTTTATGACCACTGGTTTTATGGTTGGTGGGCAGAGGTCACCTACTATTGCGGAATTCAGGGGTCTTGAACTGGGTCAGTTGTGGGTGCCATTACTCCTAGTGGGCAGGGGGGGGTTGGAGGTCTGCTGGTGGCCTGGCTGTGATGAATGTGCGCAGCGAGGAGCCTGGTGATGTCTCGTGGCCTTGCAGGGCGCATTCTTTTTTGGGATAACAAGTAATTGCAACAGTTAAGGAACAAAGTGAAGCTTCTACGGAAATTAGCAGCGTAGGTCCGTCTACCATCAGCGTTTGGGCCTGTTCAGGTTTCTCAATTGGCCCTACGTTTACCGCATGGGCATGCAGGATTGGATGTATATTCCATAACTACAAAATGGTGTCTCTTTAT
Organism: Ambystoma mexicanum; assembly: GCF_040938575.1. Classification (NCBI taxonomy): domain Eukaryota; kingdom Metazoa; phylum Chordata; class Amphibia; order Caudata; family Ambystomatidae; genus Ambystoma; species Ambystoma mexicanum. The sequence goes on along the minus strand of NC_090935.1, from coordinate 103,758,463 downwards.
ATGCACACTAAATCTATGCATCTGCAATTCATGCAAAATACTGTTTGTGCATAGTTTCCTAGCATGGCCCTCGCCCCTCGGGTACATTGCATGTTTATCTATGGGACTCACTTCACTCTAATTCGCCTAGGGGGGTGGGACAGGTTCATTTCCTTTCCAACAGAACGAACACTTATTTGCATATTCTTTGGAATAATTATGAAGGCTTTTTGATATTGTAATCCCCACGCATAAAAAAACACAAAAACATATATTAATTCTTTATATTGTGTTCACAAACATATACTTTTTTAGATCAAATATTCATACCGTATCTATTAATGAAAGAAAGAAAGTGTATAATAAAAATGTATTGAAAAACCAACAATTATACTACAATTGATTTTACAGAAACAACAACTAATGTAGTTAGATTGTATTTACAGGACAAAAGTGACATGCTTTCGACACCAAACCTATCAATTTAATGGCTACATCTTCATCAGGGTACACATACAAGATAAAAACTGCAAAAATAACAAAAGTTAAATACCATGTTTTGAATGAATAAGAATGCAAACCTAAGATAGGGAGTCCATACCTGATGACTTTACATGCTCTCTGTTCTCTCTTTTACCTCATCACACTCTTCTATTCTATCTCACCCCACTCACCAACTCACTCTCACCCCTCTCATCCTCACCTGAATCCCTCAATCGCCATCACCTCACACATCTATCTACCTCATCCCATTCACCCTTACCCTTCACATTAAACTCTCCCTCATCTCCCTTTACCGTATCCTGGTCACCACACACTCTCCCTCACCCTGCTCACTTACTCTGCTTGACCTCACTCTGCTAACCGCTCTCCCCACTCTACCTCAACCACTCACCAAAATCTCCTTCACCCTACACACCTACTCTATGTCACCCCACTCAACAACTCTCCCTAAACTCACTCAATACGTTCTTTCTGCTATTTTGCATCTCCTTCCACCTGACCCTGCTCACCCACTCTATGCACCAAGCTCCTCCACTCCCCCAACCCATTCTTCCTCATCATGGTAATGACACTCTCTCTCCTTTCACCCTATGACACTCTACCCACCCAATCTCCTTTACTGTGAACTCCTATTCCACCTCACCATACTCACCAAATCTCCCTCATTCCACTCTACTCCACTCTACCTCGCCCCATACACCCACTCTCCCTTAAGCCACTCACCACATCTACCTCACCCCATTCATCAACTCTTCCTCACCCCACTCACCTTCTTGATCTCATCCCACTCACACACTTTCCCTCACCCCACTTGTCCTGCTCTCCCTCCCACCACTTCATCATGAGTCCATCCCACTCTATCTCATACCACTCATCCATACTATCTCACCTCAGTCTACTTACACCACTCACATAACACATTCTACCTCACCATACTCAACCACTCTTTCCTGCCCGACTAACGTCTATCTCCCTAACCCCATTCAACCTCACTCTTCTCACCTCCTCTACTACACACCACTCACATCATCAGGTTCTTCTTGCTCACCTTCTCTCCCTCATCCCACTCTATCCCACTCAGTTTATCGACTCTAATTCAATCCACTTAGCCACTCTCTTTAATACCATTTTACATACACCAACTTACCCACTTACCCACTTTCATTCAGCTTGCTCTTTTGTTCTACCTCTCCTCACTCATTCACACTTTCTTTCCACACTGATCCCACACTCCCTTAGCCACCACTACCTCGCTCATCGTACCCTACTCTATTTTGCCCTGCTCACCCACTCTATCTCACCGACTGTTAAGGATTTCAATCAGGCACACACCCGGGTCTCGCCCAGCATGTAATGCGCAAATGAAATATGTATTTATTGTGTCTATATGTTCAATATTATGAGTGATATACCACTCATAGCACACCCTTCTCATGTCACAGTGGACCAGCAATCAGGCTGGTTGGTAAAGGTATTATTTATTTATTTATTGAAAATTCAAATGAAACACAAATTAATATATATGGGGCAGCAATCACCAATGTGGTGACAAAACAATTCAGGAAATAAGTAAGGCAATTGAATTCACTTTTGAGCAGCACAGAAGATATAATACAGGGAAAAGAACAGTTTTGGTTTGTGAAAAGATAAAGATAGCCCTTAGGTTAAAGTTTCCCCCTGCAAATGTCTTAATTCACAAATTAGGAATTCTACACAGATGTAAGTATGCCGCAGGTATTCAGGAATAAAATAACAGTGTATAGAGTTGGAATGCAATCTTCCCTCCCCAAACAAGAGAGAAAATCGTTTTGGGAAATTTTACACTTTTAAACTGACAGTTGAAATTGGCTTTGGGAAACAATGAAAAGTGTGCATACATCCTTAAATTGATATACATTTCTACAGGAGCAATACTAAACAGATTCTAACCAACATGAGCTACAATATAAGCAACAGAACACACTTTAAATCAGAATGGGAGTTAAGAAACACTTTGAATGGGAAAAGACATGTGTAAAACATTTGCAAAACTGTGAATTTCCGCCTAATTTTCACTATGCGAATTTTGATTAAAACAGGTCAAATATTTTGCACTGTGGATTTTGGTTGTGGATGTAGCTACAGGTCTTAGGTTTAACTCAGAGTTAAAATTAAGTCTCTAGCTATAAAATTGAAGAAGTAATGCAAGTATGAATGAGAGGTGTTTTTGAAAAAAATAGAACAGAGAAAAACAGAAATTCGGTTTTAAAAATGACAGTTTGGTTTTATTTAAACTATATTAATGACTAAGAAAAAGAGAATGCCACCTGTGAATCTCCACAGTTACACACAGCCAATTGTAACCCTTCACGTGGCGGATACTCTGTTTTTCGTTATGGGAATTACTTTATTTAATCCAAATCACTAATGGCTTATGGTCTAGTAAAACAAATAAGAAAAATCAGCGCTAACACTGGGGATTACAAACAGGGTTGCAAGAATGGTTCTGACACTATTAGAGGTTCTTAAATTAAAGATGGAATAGGTTGAGAGATGGGATAGGACAAGGCAAATATACTATGGGTTCCTATGATTCCTGTTTATACTTACAGCCCACTGTAATTTAAGATTGGACCGTCAGGTTCTAGTCATCACGGATCGGGCCTACAGGCAGCAGGGTACTTCTGACGGGATTGTCAGCTGGGCGGTTCTGGTCAATTGGACTGTACCTCAGGCTGGATTGGATTGGCCCTTCTGGTCACTGGACACTGGAGATTAGCGGGATGGCAAGTTTCAGCAGACAAGCATGAATGGTAGCAAGCCAAACTGGATCAGAATTATTTCCCTGAAGTTTGGGATGGTTCAGAATTTGGGCCTAGCTGAAAAGGGTTCAGCAAATGCTGAGGCATTACTTTGGAAAGAAATCTGGAACAGGAACAAGATGAGGAATTCTGGAACAGGGCGTCACGTGGAAATCAGGATGGAGTCAGGAATCAGAGAGTCTTGTGTGCGGTGAAGTTCCCTTATTTATCATGCCAAGTGACATCACTAGTTTATAGTAGGGGCAGAATTACAAACCACACCCTCACGCTGTGAGTGGTCAGAGGCTCTTGCCTTCTTCTGGTTGGAAGACAGAAAGAGCTGTCATATTTTATGATGTGACTTGGAATCTCCCACAGTGATTTGGACCAAACCTTAACTTTCCCACAAATACCCATTTCTATACTTATGCCCTCTAATAAAATCAGACACATACATTACTTATTTTGTGGGTTACCTTTACGTCCAATTCCCACGTCAGTGAGAGCTGGCTTTGTCATTCTGTGGAATTTTGTCAATTTTAATCATAACGGTTTGGCCTAACAATTCCTAATTCAATAAATATCTATGCAATCTCCCCCACTACACGGCTATACAATATTATATTTGCAGCATCAGTAGTCTTGCCACAGTAATTCTTTTTGTGTAACTTTTGTGCCTTATGTAGTACAGGGGTCAATCACACCTTCAAAGAAAGAACATAAAATTAGATTTACAACTACCAATTTTTAGATTTGTCCTCCTTCATGTTGCAAAGTTAAAGGTTTTCAAAGCTTAATTACAAATATGCCTTTAAACAACAAATGTCCTTTAGCAGATTTTTTTACTTTCCTTTCAACTGGCAACAGCTGTCAAATTCATTTGATCAGGGTGGGGTCCAGAGAGAAGTTTCCTGCCCCTCCCCTGAAGGGATCAGTGTTCAAGCCTGCCATTGTCCTTGGCTGGCCACAGACGAATATCTAATGAGTTCTTTGTTCTGACTATGCGAGAACCTCCCCACATCAATTAAGCCTTCCTGCTAGCAGTAGAGTGTCAACCATTCGCAGGCTGAACTGTCAGCTCAGAATTAAATATTTAATTACTCCAGACTGGGTTACTTTAAGTTTTACCTATTTCTTTCATTAACCATATAAATGAACACAGTTCATAGGGGATTTTGACATTTAAAGAATTAGGTCTTTCACAAAAACATGCTTTTAAACAGGCGATTTTGCACTTTTTCATGGAAAAAGCACATTTAAACTGAATCCTTTACATCAGAGTTTCCTCTGCAGCACACCCATTTTATTCAGCACCAGTTCTTCCTTTGAGTGCTAGGATTTGTCTGCAGTCTGGATGTATGTATCTAGCCTTTGCTTGGAGTACTCTCTGCACAGCTGAACTTGTTACATGTTGCCACCTTTAGCTGCATTTTTCCTGTGGAACTGACAACAATTGTTTCCTGAGATACATTTCTTTGCTGCTGTCAGTCAATGAGGCCCGGTTTCTCTGGCCACACTGGATGATCTGTACCCCTTTTAATTTCAATGGCTCACTGAAAAATGAATAGATCTAGTGCCAAACAGCACCTTGAAGGTTGCAAAGCGGCGTTTTAAAAGGCATTTTCAGTTTTTAGCCCAATTCTGTGGCCTTGCTTCATGTTAAAGGTAACAGTACCAACTGGCATGCTGCTGCAGTGAGTTCTGTTTTCACCCCCACTTTGACTGTGTGTGGCAGGGGTGTGCAGCCTTTTGTGATTGTGACCCACACTCAGTTTTATGCACACGCAGGAGTTAGCACATCAATTTTTGGCTGTTTCTTTCCCCATTTGTAAAGTGAGGCAGTGGGGCACATCGGCATGGGTCAAAATATCCCACACTACTGTGCCTCACCCTGCTCACTGCAAATCACCTCACCTCGCTCACCCACTCTACCTCGCTTCCCTCTACCTCATCCCACTTACCCACTTTCTCTCAACCTACTCTATCTCACTCCATTCATCTATTCTGATTTAATTCACTCACCCACTCTCCTTCTCACCTTTTTCACCCACTGTACCTCAGTGCATATAGTTGCATAAACAACCTTTTACACTGAGTTTAAAACATATAATACATATTAATTTGTTTGTAAAACATTACATAAAACATACATTTCATTTAATAAAACTCCTGTTAGGGCAACATTTAAAACAATATTAGCAATGTATGTTACGAAGTTTGAGTATTTGACATTTATAGAAAGATTTCAATCTAGTGCACATATGAGTCCATGATATCAAAGAAAATATAAAGTGTTCTACCTAATCAAGACTTCCGTTATGCTATCATTGTGCTCCAACATTCTTTAGGCCCTGAGCCATATGTGATAGGCTGCGTATAACATGCTCAAAAATTGGTCTGACTCGTATGACGTAAATTTAGCATAGCCTTTAACATAAAACGAGCTTAAAACTGTGCAGTGAAACAATATGTGATGCACTGTCTCCACTTTGTGCTTGCATAAGCGACAAATACGGTCATCATAAGGAACACAGGAAGAATATCAAATCGCAAATACAAAATAAAACGTATCAAAGCAGGAATATGCAGCTTAACTAGGTACTGCCGGGGACTTTGACTAAACAGCGTTTGTTGCGCATAAACCAAATATTTGCACATTTTTGACAAACTGCCCAAACATAGCACCGGATCATAATCCCAGGTCTTCGGGCCCAATTAACTTAGAAACACAGGTACCTCTTGTTCCGAAGTGCAAGTTAAGGAAATGTCACAACAGTGTGTGAGAGCCATATTCCCCATATCCCTGTACCAAGCACTGTGGGTATAGCGGTGACCATGAGCCATAGTGCAATACAGATTTTAATCATGCTTATTAACCCTGAAAATAATATCAGACCATAGTTCACAATCACGGTAGAGATTGCAGGTGTCATTCTAATCGTATCGCCTCCACCGGTACTGAATTTAATAATACAAATGCGCGCCTTCTCCCTTGTTGTAGTCCTTCCAGGGAGTAGGTGGGACTAAGAAAACTCCTCCAATCCACAGATGTTATAGTTGGGAACCACGTGTTTTGAGAACAAAGATACTTTCAGAGCGCCAGCAAATGTCTGCAAGTCTGTACTCACAGTATGCACTCACTGCTCCCTTCTTATAGTCCTACTGTCGAGTAGATGGGACTAAGTAAACTCATCCAATCCGCAGATGTAATAGTTGGGAAACATGTTTTTTGAGAACAATGGTGCTTTCAGACCACCAGCAAACGTCTGCGAGTCTGCACTCACAGAATGCTGTCAGTTGAGTGCACACAAATCTGCCATTTGCACTTGCAGCTGCGTGTCAACATGGGATACAGTGCATTCCTTCTGGCATGATCAGACCAATTGAAAAATATGTAGTTTGTGACTCTTATTTGTAAATTGGAAATAGTTGTCATGTAGATTTTTTAAGATCATAACTGGAGTGTTCTAAAATAATAATGCAAATGGGTGGAGTCATAACCCCCAGAGGTGTAGCCTATAAAGCTCAGGAGCAATCGGAGGGAAGAGGCAAGTCCTTGTTTAAGGGGTAGGACAATAGATGTCCCATCCGAATCATGAGCCAATAAGCTGGTACATCATAATTAAGTGATTTTGGGGCGTGAATAGGAATTTAAAAGTAGATGCAAAATGGGAAAGGAGGGCTTTGCCCAAAATGATGAGCTGTCTGAAATGATCTGAGTGGTCTCAGCTGACCGGAGCTCTATAAAATCATTGGAAGGAAGACAGAAGGAGGTGGATGAGACCAGGAGAAAGATTACAATCTGGAGGGAAACTGTAGAGGCATATAGAGGGATTGATCCTTGGGGCCTCGATGGCTGAACATGGAGAGGCCACCTACCCAAGTCTCTAATCTTCCCATGAGATGATCCAGGGGCCCTGATGACTTTTCCTGAGCATACAGCCCAGAGAAATTCCAAGTGAGTAAACTTGTTTAAAAGAGCCAAGTATTGGGGGATCTGTTTCCTTCCCCTTTCTGACTGGATGTGCAGGCAGAAGTAAACCCCCTAGTAATTGTGTTTTATTAATAATTTAATTAATTCCCACGTAGCCAAATGACACGGGGTGAAATCTCCAACCTCTCTCCCAGTGTGAATAATGGTATAGTCCTATAAGGTAACGTAGAACCACCTATATCCCCGTTGCAAACCATCAGTGTATAGGGGAAAAGAAAAAGGCTTTCATCATATGCGAAGAAGAATAGTTCACTACAATGTTTGTTATGTTAGAGTGTTGCTAGAAAAGGAAGCATGCAGGGAAATCCAAAATACAGAGCACTGCACATGTTAATCTATTTTGACCAATTGAAGAGTGCTAGATTTTATTTAACTCAGACTCCAAATAAAGTAGATTGTAAAGCACAATTGTACTGTCAGGATCTAGGTTGCTGCATTCATTATCCTTACATTAGTGGAAGCCTCATGAGCGACCAAGTCTCTGAAGTATTTGTTAGAACTGTGTTTTCTTTTTACAGGTTATCACGGGGGAATAAAAAGTAAAATTGGCCTGTCATGTTTCAGGGTGCTGCATAATGATATAATGTGCATTTATAATACGCCTGTACACAAGAGTTTCTAAGCATGACAAGACAAGGAGAGGTAAACAAGGGAGGACAAAAAAATAATCTTACTAGGCCTTGTGTCATTCAGATCATGCACGTAATGGGAAGAGGGATGGATAATAATAATAATAATTCTTGAATGTGATATAGTTTGAAAATAAATTCAACGCTTACACATAATACAACTTACATACATTAATATACCTCATAAAAGAAGAAACAAATCAACAAATATCATATACAAAAAGTAAAAAACATATATAATGAAGCAATTTTTCTTAAAATATTTACAACCTAAAAGAGTCAAAAATCATATAAAAACAATTGTATATAGCTTATTGTCTTTGCCCACATATCAACACAGTCTTAGCTGCACATCGGAGAAATTACACGTTTCTACTAGAGACACCCTTAACCAGAGTGATACGTGCAATCTTTACTCCACCGTCTAGGGATTTTTCAGATCAGGGAGCCCAGCTCTTTTTCAATCTGCTGCCAAACATTATACAGTGCAATGAACAGGTGCATATTGCAGGTGTTGGAGCAGTAAAGCCAGAATGAAGTTTCGCAGATGGTTGCAGGATCGTGTACAAATTCCCCAAGATATTTAGAGATTGAATGATTTAGTGTTAAACACTCAGTTAACAGATGTTGAGCTGTCTCCAAGCATTCAGGGGATTTGCATATACGACAAACTCGCTCATTGACAGGGATCTTTTCCCTGGCTCCTATGTTATACAAGGTGGGCAATTGTTCCAAACGGAACAAAATAATAAAACGCCAGAGCCTTTTGGTGGGACAAAGATACAGGTATGCTTGTGGTTTCATGCAATTATAAAGTCTATATTTTACAAAATGATAGGTCTTTAGGCTGCTCAGATGTGAAAAATTCTCCAGCCAATCCCACAAGTCCACCTTTTTATCAAGCGCTTTTAGGACTTCCATGGAGACAGTTGCCCCTCTGTGCGTCCAGCCTATGTCTATGAAGAACTTGGTCATGGCTTTCTGAAGGGGGGAAGTGGTATATTTTCTAATTACTTCCTGATGCATCACAGCCAATAAAGGATTGGGAAAACTGCCAGTCATTTTAAGATAGAATCCTGCCCTCCTTTTGAGTACCAGTGCTTTAAGTGAGGGAAGGCCCTATTGAAGCCGGATCAGGGCCATTGGAACACTCGGGGTAATCCCAGTATCCGGCGCCAGAATTTACCCTCCATCACTTGCAGCCAAGCCAGATCGAAGGAAAGAAGAGACTCAAGGCCATAGGTAATCATGGGGGAAAACACTTGGATGGATAAGTGTCTTGTCCCCCATAGAGTGAAACCGCCCTGCTTGTTAGTGAACGAAGATATTAATACTATGACTTGCATTGCCCTTGTTATACGTCCTTGCCTACACTGGAGATAGTCGCCCAGCGGCTCAATTTCCACTCCAAGATACCAATATTATGGAGCATAGAGTATATGGTTATTATGAACCCTCAGATTAACTCTGGAGGTTCTTTTCCTAGTGAATCTGAGCACCTTTGTTTTGTCCAGGTTAATGGTCAAGCCATTAATCTTGGCGTAATCCCATAGAGCAACAGCAGAGCGCCTAATTCCAGCTATAGTATTATCAAATACGACCACGTCGTCTGCATATGCTAAAACTGTGCACGGTGCCTCACCAATTTTGGGAGGGCAGTTGTTGGCCTCGGCTAGTGCTGCAGGGATGTCATATACATATAGATTGTAAATGAGGGGAGCAGTAACGCAGCCCTGCTTTACCCCCCTATTCTGGATCACCTTTCTAGTCATGCTGCCCTCCTGATTTAATCTGAGGCAAATAGAGGTATTATGATGCAACTGTCTAAGATAGAATAAGAGACCAGTAGGGCAACCCATTGTTTCCAGCTTAGTCCATAGCCTTGCTCTAGGGATAGAGTCAAAGGCCGCCTTGAAATCAATATAGAGGGCATAAAGCGGGGGCTGCCCCTTGCTGAGCACCCATGTGCGAAGCATATCCATCACCAGAAGATTATGAGAGGTGGAAAAGTCTCGCCGGAAACCTCATTGGAATCTGCTAAGTATATTGGTCTGTTCTGCCCACTTCTGCAGCTCACTAAGCAGTAGTGAGGCAAAAAGTTTGCCAGTGATGTCAAGCATAGAAAGGAGCCTATAGTTGTTAGGGTCTTGCGGCTACCCTTTTTAGAAACAGGGATAAGAATAGCCATTTGCCAGGAATGGGGAATAGTGCCCTGAGCTAAGGTCTTTTTAAAGATAATAGAGAAGAGGTATGCCCAAAATGCAGAGTTGCTCTTAATTACTACATTGGCCAACCCGTTAGGGCCGGGAGCTCTGGAGGACTTGAGGGAAACATTATTTTGTTGTAAATGGCCTCCGCAGAGACATCGAAAGGCGGAGGGGAAGGAGCCTTCTCCCCAGATGTCATAGGGGCCTCAGCCTCTACTGAATTACGACCTAGTAAACATTTTACCCATATTTCCTCGCCAATAGGGTTGGCTAGTGGGCCTTTGACCTTCTGTCTATTCTCATTTATGAGCGACCATATACTACGAGAATTTCTGGAGCAGATGGTTTGCACGAGCCTTTGATATCTGTTATTCCTCTCAGATATTTGTATGCTCTTAATGCTAGCTCTATATCTATTTTTAGCTTTTCTAACTTTCTCGTAGTAGAGGGCTCCCACTAAATTCATGTTCTTAAAACCCCGGATCTCTTCTCTAAGCCATCTCTTGGCATCCCTAATACCTTTATTATAGGGGCGTTTAGTGCTCCCTAGACTTGACATGTGCCCCGTATTTATAGTGGCATGTAAGCCTGAGAACCCCAAAATCCAGTCTTCAATGTCATTTACTGTCATGAGATTGAAGTGAGGAAGACCCCTGAAGCGACAGGTTTAAGAGCTTCAGTGGCCACTGTTATTTTTTTCTCCGACCAGACTATTCTTGTACCTGTACAATTAGTTTGAATACTGTCAGTATTAGAGTGTGAAATTGGGGGGATAGGGAGGCGGAGTAAACAGCAAAGCAACGCATGGTCGCTCCATTTATTGGGAATCACATTCGTATCAGCAACTCTGGTCTGCATCTCAGGACACATAAATATGTAGTCCAGGGTGCTGGACGATGTACCATTAGTCCAAGTGTGTTTCCCAGGCCGATATCCCGGTGTACGACCATTAATCATCATAGATCCCACAAATCGAACAATTGCAGCCAGCCTAAGCCTTCAACCTCCCTTTTTCCGTGGGTCATCAAACATCTTGCACTAAGGTCGTGATTTGGAGATACTAATAAATTACCTGTCATGTTGCAATTAAAATCCCCCATAACAGCTACCGCAATATTACCAGGCCTCAGAGACCAGGAGGACAATAGGTCTTGGATTGCTTCTTGTAAGGGTTCTCTCATCACAGCACCCGGGGGGTTGTAAAGGTTAATCAGTAGGATTTTATCAGTACCACTTTCATTAGAATAATTGACCTCAACCGCCAAAAGATGGTCCTCAACTTTACACTGTATCTTACGTGAGATGACCGTATTAACCACCCCATGAGCAAACCCCCAGAAGGGCGACCCTTATTGCCCCTTTTAGCAGATGATTGATATGTAACAAAACCATCAAGCAACAGATGGTCCAGTGCCCAAGTTTCTTGAAGACAAATGCAACTGTGTTTAGAGAGCAAGTCTACTGAGCCCTCTGGCCTCAAAAGATGTCCAAAGCCTCGACAGTTCCAGGAAATTATAGAGAAACATCAGTGGTTCTCTAATACTCATGGGAGGGATTCCAGGAGTGACTTGAGAGCTTGTTGTATTTCAACCAAAGCAGAATTTTCCCCTTCCACAGACTTGAGCTCATTATCAGGGGGTGGAAGTGTATCAATGACCTCTGGTTCATTAAATGAATCCTGCTCCTGCGGATCAACGTCAATGTCAATGTCAACTGCTCTCAATTCTTCTTTGAAATTTCTGATCAATTGCGCAGAAGCCAGAAAAGTGCAATGTATAGCAGAAACGTGGGAATTTGGTACCTGCAATGGTTCAATGAACATGAAATCGTCCGATTTCAAGACTCAGAGTTGAGGAATGTAATGGAGTCAAGTTAAGAACTCAGACGTGCCAACCTGGGATTTTTACCACTGGGATATAGGTTAATGGAACAAATGTGGTTCTCGTTACACTCCTCCGCTAATCTTTTCTGTCCGTGCAGTATAGGCTCTGGTGATTCTCCTGCTGCCCCCATTTTGAGGGGTTGCTCAGGATGTGAAGGGACACTAAATTCAAGGTCTTGCTCTAAATCTACCAGTGAGGCTTCGTCTAAGTCCACAATTATGGACTTTTCTCCCGGTACCAGCCAGTCAGAGAGGGGACCCTTTGTCATTGCCGCTCGTGCTGCCGCACTCGCAAGTCTTTTTCTGGCTTTTTTCGAGCGAGTTACAGGGGCAGGCCGTGGGTCAACAGGAGTAAGTGGGACACTCGTCGTAGTTTTCTTGTTTTTAAATGCCTTCTTGGCCAATCTACGTTGTTTCCCTGAAGGGGGAGCACAAGGGCTTTGTGCTAGCTCCTGATCCTCTCCGTACTCTACAGGTACGTCCCCCTCTTGAGTATTCCCATGCGATGTGGAATGCTCGCCAGCCTCCTCTGGAGTAGTTTCCTGCTCTTCCGTCTCTTCCACTATGTGCATAGCGTTGGACAGGTTCACTTCCGCATCGTCTCATGGGGAATCCTTAAGATCTAACGCCATGGTATTGGTATTTGTCAGAATACGCCCGGACATTTGCAGAAGTATTTTAAGCGCAAATTGGAGGGCGGCCACCGATGATTGGAGCTCGGCTATTGCACTTAAACTTGAGGGCGGATCATTAGTATCCTCAGCCTCATTGTCCGATTCATCCTCCATTGAGGCCATCGCTAGATTTGGGGATGCTGACAGACGAGTGCTGATGTCCTCAGGATTTTGCACACCCGGAGGAGTGCTGATGTTTTCCTTCAGAGGTGTTAAGCTACTAGGTGCCCTCTGAGGAAGCTGTGACGACATTCCTCTCAGTGTATATTTAGGCAAAGGTCTAGCAATGAATTATTGTCTATGTCGTCAAAGTTAGTGGTGTTTAAAGAGATATTACCACTTAGACCTGGGGCAGCCATTTCCTCATTGATGGTAGAGTTAATTTCGGGGGGAGGATTTACCGCAAAGAACTCTGTGATATCGCCTTGCACCACCGGTTTGGGGTATTTTGCATTCTTCTTGCGTTTGTCCCCTTTCTTATTATTCTCCTTACATTCCTTCACTGGTGGAGCCTTGATCTTCCGCAAGTTGTAGATCGAATGGGGGCTCTTTTCCCCCGCTGCATAACTGCTGTAAGGCTACACTAACCGAAGGAAGAATTAGGTGCTGTTAGTAAAATGCCCAGTAAAATGCCCAAATAGCTATTCCTATTGACAGAGTACAGGTGAGTCAAAGGCACTTGCTCACAGTCCTCACCCTAACTGAGTCAGTTGATAACGTGTACAACTCAAAAAGAGCTGATATGGACTTCAAGATTGGACTTTTTAGGGTAAAATTGACAGGTTGCACAAATTGCACAGAATTTAATCACTGTGCCTTAATTGAATAAATCAAAAGAGTGCCATAATATGTACAGCCGGGATCAGAGGATTAACCTACAGTCTCTCGGCTGTAGCCACTCACAAGGCCTGTGTCCAAACCAATGATCAAGACACCACAGTACTGGGAACCCTGTGCCAAAACCTGTGCCAATGCACACCCAGAGAGGAGCACGAGAAGCAACCTCCAGAGACACGCCAAAACAGGCGTTCTCTGCAACCATCCACAGCGACCACAATTCTATCACAATACTCTTACAGTACTCTCATTCCCAGTGTGTGCAAATCAGGTCTCACTCCAGCCGCTCACCAGAGACCTCTAGACCGCACAACCTGTTACTCCACGCAGTCTCGGTCGCGGTCGGCGGCCTTTGGTGCACACACTGCGTCAGGGGTGAGCGTCCCTCCGCACTCCCTGGTCTCCTACTCCCGCACTCCTACCTCCTCCTCTCTCCTCCTCAGCAGCAGGAACACCCGCGGGCACAGCAACACCGTAACAACAGACGGAGCTGCAGCTTGCTCCCTTCCCGTGGCGAGACCCTCCCTCCTTTCCAGAGTCCCCGGGGCGATGATGAGGCTCGCGTCTCGCGGCTCTCAGGCGCGAGGAAAAACAAACAAAACCGGCACCCGGCGCCCAGCACGCTCACTGTTCTCTGTAGCCTGGAAGACTCTGGAGGACTTAGAGGAAAGGACCTCCCAGCACCTCTCAGAGAGACTGTCAAGCCGCACCGTATTCGCTCGCTCATAATCGCAGAACGGCCGCTTCCGACAGCACTTCTCTGTTACTGGGCTTACCAAAACATTCAGTAAAATAATTACACGATACATAAAAACTATTACTTGACATGCATAAAACAAGTCTGTAGCGGAATAGCTAAGTAAGATTACCTGATACGTGGTAGAAGTGATTGATAACTGCGGGCACGTCACGGATGCATAATGTTCTTGCTTCAGATTCAGTGGATAGTCAAGCAGTTGTAAAGGTAAATAATGTTTGATAATGAAATGCCAATATTAAAAATTGCCATGTAAGATGACAGAATACTTGAGAATTATGCTATTGAAAATGCGCAATATAGCACAGTTCCGTGTGCCCATAAATAGATTTCCTTTGAGGGTTATAAAATTGAAAAATAATTTGATAAATGTCATTATTCAAAAAGCTATACACTCATATCAATTTCGAAAGTATTACAAGGGACAGAACACCTAAAATATCAATTAATCCATTCGGCTACCTACACACTACCGCAAGGCCTAAAGCTAAATCCGGACACTTGACTCATCAGTGGCGGAATGTGGACGAATAGAGTGGGAATAGCGTTTGCGAGCAATTTTCGTGTCGTTCGCCGTTTATTCTTCTTTGTTACCCAAGATGTGGCGTACATGTTTGAGGGAAAGTGCTGGCTGCAGATGCGGTATCGATCACCCCTCCTGTCCTCAAAGACTTGTTGGACTCTACTTTCAAGCTCTTCCGGGGGATATCCGCAAATGTCTGACCCATTCTTTTATTCGATCAACAGTTTTAGGGAATACATGCATGGTAGTGCCTTCAGATTTAGCATGGGTCTGCGAAGGGAAACCGCTAACCGAAAAGGCAGGCATTGTTGAAAATTCTAAAACGTAAATATCAACATTATTTTAAATTCTTGATGAATAAAAATGTGATAAAAAAGTAAATGAACCATACAATGTTCAATGCAAGGTTTGTTTTGGTCGCCGGAACTATACCAGCTCATCAAGTGCAGCTTGGTATTTGCATAACTTTCACAAATTAATAAATGATGTGACTAAACTCTGAACATGTGACTCGTCCCTTGAATGTACTGTCTTGCATGAGAAGGAAACATGCTTACATTATAGACAGGACCTGCGAAGGATGCAATTCGATGGCAATTGACACAGATGGGGCATGCAGATAAGGCACAGGAAGACTGCTCAATGGAGACACACTTACGTGGATTGCAGGGGGGCGGCCAGCGTCAGGGGAGGCCTGCCTGGAGACACGGGGTCTGAGGAGGCCATGTGAGCGAAGGCCCCTGGGCGTGGGATACCTTTTGAAGTGTACATGCTGTTTGGCACCTTGGCCGTTTGTGCCCCTGACAGCCCCCCATGGCAGCACGCAACCACTGGTGCGATCCGCCTTTGATAGAGGGGGGTGGGATGGATGGGCCTGGTGCATGCAGATAAGGCACAGGAAGACTGCTGAATGGAGACACACTTGTGTGGATTGCAGGGGGGCGTCCAGCGTCAGGGGAGGCCTGCCTGGAGACACAGTGTCTGAGGAGGCCATGTGAGCAATGGCACCTGGGTGTGGGATACCTTTTGAAGTGTTCATGCTGTTTGGCACCTTGGCCGTTTGCGCCCCTGACAGCCCCCCATGGCAGCGCGCACCCACAGGCGCGAACTGCCTTTGATACGGGGGGTGGATGGGCGCGTGGGCGTGCAGGCAAGACACAGGAAGGCTGCTGAATGGAGACACACTTATGTGGATTGCAGGGGGTGGCCAGTGTGAGGGGGCATCCTGGCCGGAGACACGGGGTCTGAAGGTGGACATGGGAACAATCACCCATGAACGATAGACAGCTTTGAAGTGTACATGGTGTTTGGCACCTTGGCCGTTATCGCCCCTGACAGCACACCATGGCAGCGCTCATCCCTGGGTGCGAACTTCCTCTGATAGGGGGAGGGGTGTGGCTGGGCCGGTGGGCGTGCAGTTAAGACACAGGAAGACTCTTGAATGGAGACACACTTGATTCATTTAAAAATCGAAACAACCGTTGTTAAAACATATGTGGTGTTTTATTTTGTTTCTTATTTTGATGGCACAAAAATACAAAACTTTACACATTGTACAGGTCAGGTTGCAGCACTGCGAGGGAAAATCTCCTGTACTGACCGCTGTCACTGGGGAAAGTTTGTCGTATGGCAGCAACAGCACAGGCGGGTATTACTCTTCGAACGCAGTGTCCAAGCCTCCCGTGAAGCCACCATGTAAAGGAACGATAGGCCACCAGCCTGTACCACCTGTGAAAAAGAACTGTTTTTAAATGACCAAGGTAAGTTTATTAAACCTTTGTTGTCAATGACAATTCTTGTAACTAATGGCATTCTGCTCGGACAAATGCTATCTAGACACTGCACACTATTGAACAACTTTCATGCGTTATAATTAAATGTAGATGTAATTTTGAATATAGGCTACAACCATGAAATAGTAGCGGCATCACAACCAGAGTATACTTACTCGTTACTCGGATTACGAGGACGAACAGTTGCACGAAGTTTGTGCATAAGCACCATCATTATCCTGAACACGGATCGTGTAAGGCAGGCTGCCCTGAAGTCTGGCAGCTCGGTGATGCATTGCGGCCGTGGCTTGCCTTCTGAAATGTAGGCCATGTATCCCATGTTTTCACAGCAGCAGCAGTTCTTGTCCTCGGTTGGCATTAGCTTGCACCAATTACATGTGCACCAGGTGGAAACACTGTCCATGCAACTAGGTCCAGTGTCTTCATCCGTTGATTCATCCTGCCAACTGCCGTCCGAAACCCCATCGTTTTCGCATGTTTCCCTTGCCAGTAGTTCCTCCTCGGTATACTCGGGCTCGTACATGTAGGGCATTATTGAAGCCATTGTGTGGTAAACAAACTAAAATAATTTAAAGTGATGATACAGGTGTTCACACGGGCTACAAACAGCGAAGGTAGCTGACCAGAGCACAGAAACGAGTCACAGAATACTCAAAGTAACACAGAGAGAGGAATGGAATCGAAAATCTGCTGATGTGTTGTCAAATGGTCTCTTTATACTTATTGAGTAAAGAGGCGTCCTGCCATTTCCATGGCTACACGTCATTAGCTGAAGCGCAGCAAATGTTGACACGAGACGTGCTTTGGTGCTGTGAAATGGCCGGTACGCGTCTGCTGATGACAGGCTCAGGGGCGAGGGATATGATTTAGTGCCGCAAAAGCAGGTCACCCAGGGCAATGGGGCAAGTGATAGGATTATCACAAAATGGCTGCGCCCTGCTGCCTGTTTTCGCGTGCGTTTAATGGATGAAAACTCGGGTAAGGTCCATAGGACATTTTTCTAATATCGACCAACTTAGGCTTAAAAACACATGGCCGACCCGTAGGGACAAGAAACATTTCTGACCAAACCATTCCTTTAAGGGTTTTTCTTTTACCTAGAATCAATATCACATTTGTATGTTTACAAAGACAAGTTGGCTGTTAAAACATTTTGATAATTTTCAGTTCTATAATTCTATTCAGTGACTTGACCAGATTGAAGTGCCCTCGCTTCCCACACAGAAAGATTATTATTTTGAAACATTCCTATATGCAAAATAATTATGGCAAGTGGGCTATTGAGTGTGATGAGGGTGAAGTAAGCAGGGATTCTAATCCTTGGTTGCCTTGTATACATATTTATCAACTGCCACAAATGATCAATGTTAATAGCAATGATACTTTTGATACTTGGCCTAACGGTTTACAATCATCATGGATTGACTTTGTATTGACGTATGCTGAAGGTTTTGAAATAGAATAAATGTTGTTTTAATACCAAATTGCCTTTTTTTTATTACATTTGCTACTCACCCAGACCCTTGGGTAGTGACTATGTGATTATTCTAACTAAAGTCATGTATTTGGATAACCAAATTGCCCGAGACAAAAACAATATGAGTAAACTTTTGCAGACTCTTAGAGAGCTGGAGAAACCTAAGGTTATGTCTCAATAGAAAGATCATTCAGATGCAGATTGTGAGGGTATCCAGAAAGCTTTCACTTTGAAAATATGATCGGCTTTATCGCAAATCTCCACTAATTTGGACAATATGACCCCTACACTTAAACAGGACCTTGGTGTAGAGTTGGCTAAAAATATGTCTCCAACCATCTACTTCAGGGACATATCATAGGAAGTGCTCTTACATTTCATGGAAAAGATGAAATCATCAACATGTGAAAAAGAACTTCTCCCTTCTAAGATTATTTTAAATAATAAACAGCATTTTTCTACCTTTTTTAGTTGGCCTGATTAACGCTAGCTTCAGGGAATCCTGTAGACCTGAGACAGTAAAAAAGGTTTCAGTGACCACATTGTTGAAAAAGCCAGGCCTTGACCAGAATGTGCTGGACAATTTTAGACCTATTTCTAACGTGCCGTTTCTTTTAAAAATATTGGATATGGTGGCTACTTTCCAGCTACAAGAATATCTGGAATCGTCTGAAAAACTGCATCGTAATCAATCCATGTTTAAAACTGGCTACGGGACTGAGAGTGCACTTTTGAACATGAAAAATGAAATGCTTCAGATTATGTGTAGGGGCTAGGTGGAGCTGTTTGATGCCGTTGGATTTACCAGCAGTTTTTGACCTTGTCGACCATGGGAAACTATTGGCTAATCTGGCCCTAGAGGGCTCCTATTCCACTCAGACTGTGACCTGCTTAAAGTCTTTAAATATCGTGTAGAGTGGGGTCATGCTTACTCTCCATACGAATTGTTAAAATATGGAGTCACAAAGGGTGCATGCTTTTCCCCCTCATTTTTTAATATCTTTTGCTGCTCCCTTTGTGAAATCTTAGACAGGCTGGGTGAGCATTTTACAAACCATGCAGATGACACCCAGCCTGTCTTTGAGTTGAGCGGCATGTATAGAGAGGATGCGGAACACATAAACAAAGTTTACTCGGCCATCAAATACTGGATGCCAAAAATGGGATGTGCTTGAACCCCACTAACATGGAGCTCATGCCATTTGGATCTCATCAGGCCAGAGCTAAATTGGATGGCCAGCATGAGAGCTTCTTTATTGATAAACATGCTATCAAAACGGTAGATCGAGTTAAAATATTGGGTGTCATTTTTGACTCCTCTTTGAACTCTAATTTGCGCATTGACCAGGTCTGTAACAAAGCTTAATATCTTCTCAGGCTACTCAAGAGAGTGAAACCATATGTAACAGAGGCTAATTGCAACACCCTCGTGCATGCGCTAATCATGCCGAGGATCATTTATTATAATGTTCTAATGATTGGAGATAGTACAAATTGTATGAGGCGCCTCCAAGTTCTCCGGAACGATGCTGTATGTATAGTCAAGGGGATTCCTAGACATCAGCCTATCATAATACACAGAAAGAGCCTGGGAGATTGTGTTGCAATTCAGCATCATCTTAGATCCACTAGAGTGAGTGAGTCAGTGTGCTTATCTATCCCAATAAGTAGAAGAACGAGGGGCATGGGCAGATCCTTTACTGTCCGTGCCGCCACTCTGTGGAATCCGTTGCCCAAGGAGCTACGTTCCAAGACAAACCTCTTGAGATTCAGGAGGAGGCTAAAGACTATTTGTTTTGAGTAGCTCAGGTGCTGCTTATGCCTACTCGCTGCTAGCTTTTCCCATTCTTGATGGGTTCTCGGCACCTTGATGCCTGTGGGCTTCCATGCCTTACAAATCAAAGCAAATCAAATCAAATCAAATCAAACACATGGTTACTTTTGCGCCCTGTTGTGGTTAAGCACACTGACCTTTCCTATGTATGTAGGGTGTGTTTTCTGAGGAATGGGCATTTGTGGCGTTGAAAAAAGCAGCACAACAATACAAGCTTACCTAATAAAGTCATCAGCTCTGGAAAATCTTGTGTTTTTATGGGTTCCTGCAAGGAGGAATTACTGGGTCCTCCTATGTCGGAATGGCCCGGTAAGTCCTCATTGCAGGAACCCAGTAATGGAGACCGGTTTGGAGGCAGCCATGGTGCTAATATCACCATGGCTGCCTCCAAACTAGGAATGAGGCCCTGTATGTTAATCATGGGTCATAGCAATAGTCATTCAGTATCTTGGATGAATGACCAACTTTCACACATATTTGAAGATTATGTTTTTTTAAAAGACACTTGTTAAAGTTTGTAGCATAAAGATCATTACTCACAAGCCATTGTGATATTGTATGTGTGACTGTCCACAGTGTTCATCTAAACAAAAGGAGAATCACAGGGTATGAGATGTCATAGTGGGATTGATAGTGGGCACTTACTTGGGGTTCAATAAACCAGTCATTGCGACAAGCTTTCCCGGCTTCGTAGATATAGGCCGAGTACACAGGAGTGCGTTTTATCCGGTCATACAAGGTGGCAAACCGATATTCTTTCTCGGTTCTATTAAGTTGCTGGCAAATCCGAGCAAAATGTTGAGTCAATAAGTTCTTGGGTTCTGTATTTTTGTAGAAGAATTCAGCGCAATTCTTTCTAGAAAATGGGGAAGGTAGAACCTCTGCATTCGCCATGGTGTGGCAGTGTAGGACCAACAGCAGCGACGCAAGGTGGAGCATTGTGTAAAGGAAAATCCACTAAAAAACAAGAGAAAATATTACAGGTCTGACATTCATGCGACAAATCGCCGGTCTCAAATATCCAACAACTGACCTTAACATGGTTAGAGTTCTTTTTATCACACTAAACACGATCTTGAAAAAATGTATTCCATGATGCAGTCATCATCATCAATATAGTTAATGATTCGGATTGGCATTTGCAATCAATCCAGCCATCAACAATGACACAATGCAAACGTGTAAAAGCTAAAGATCTACCAATTCCAGTATTCTCCTGCTAAGTCCAAAAGGCCACCATTCAGAATTTGCCACTGGGTAGTGGATGCAGGAGAGTAATTGTAATTAGTTATTTACAACGCGCTTATTAACCAAAGGTTTCTAAGCGCGGACCCGGGGATTGAACCTGTGTTGCTCCATGTTGTATTGCTTCCATGGTGAGCGCATTGCCCCCTGAGCTGTCCTCCTGAGACTTCTTCCCTAAGCCTACATTCAAGGGTTGTAATAGAGTGTGTAAGGACCAGGGGGAGAGCTCAGCGGCAATGTGTTTGTATTGGAAACAAGACAACGCAAAGCAACACCGGTTTGAATCACGGCCCGCGCTTAGAGACTGGTCTCTGATATTAAGCGTGTAATAAAAGATGAATTAAACTTTAGTGACAAGACAAAATACTAGTTGCAAAGAGAAATTCTTATAATTGCTTGTGGTACCTTAGGTAGTTTAGAAATTATTGTAATGTGGCTGAAGTATACAATAATTACAGATTCCAAGGTATATCATGTCTCTAGCTTATATGGATCTGAGAACCAGGATTCTAACCATGCTAGGACAAGAAGTTTAATGGGGAATTATGTTGCCCAGTTTACACTACCCAAGGTGTCTTCTCATCCTACTTGACCTCTCAGCTGCATTGAACACGTCGACCACTGCATATTCACATCTGTCCTCACTGACAGGAGGGGAATCACAGGCACAGTCCTCAATTGGTTTACCTCCTACCTCTCAGGCAGAATCACCAGGCCGTCCAGATGAACATGTATTAAAGGTGCTGATACAGTGCTTTCCACAGGCGCGTACCTACCAGCAGCGGGGGTTAAGGGAAATTAGAGGGAGCACCCCATTCACGGGACATTGTATTATGGATGGCTGTGATAAAGGTGCTTAGGGCACACATGCAACACAAGAACCCAGGGGACGGCAGTGGGGCAGGGGTACCCAAGGGGGACACGAGGGGCTCTGGGTGTGTGGGGTAAGGGTGTGAGATAAATATGGTGGCACAACACCTGGGGTGTCGCCGAGCCGTCAGTGTCAGGTAAACACCACAGGTAAGTAGGTCACATGTGGGTGTTACAGACAGGACCTGCATGTTAGGCCACATGGAAAGAATTGTGCAGACACACTAAGGAAGTGGGGTGCTGGAAGAAGGACTCAACTGGTCATTCCCTGGAGACAGCAGTCACTGTGAACGGAACCTGCCGACACAATCAAGGTCGGCAAGCCAGGATAACAGGCACTCGCTGAGACCAGGGGAAATTAAAATTCACAAGAATATGTTCAGGGCATCACACTCACAGCATCATCAGCGGTTTCAAATCACCCTTTGGCAGGTGGGTCTGGAAAGAAGGATGTAGGATGAAGGGGCATTTCAGTAATATTCAATCAGAAGGTGAATTTTGGTGTGCCCGAAAGGCAACAAGTATACTGTGACCGCGATGTTGTCCATGAAGCCCCTCATTGGTCGGATGCTGTGTGAATGTACCCCTTCCCACCAGCTCAGGGTATCTCATGTTTTTTCCTTGTGTGCTCACCAATGGCAGATAAATAAAGTTCCAGAGGTCAGCATGATTACTTATTAAAATTAATTCATGGGGTGGAGCGGGAAGGAATGTGGCGCCACAGGGGAGGTGATGAACAAGGAGGGAGTGCAGACTGTTTAGCTCCGCTCATCTTCAACTAACCTATGTCTATCTATAGGGGACTGACGGGGTCCCACCAGTCAGCTTAGTAGGATGTTCGATAACTTGAAACACTAATGGCAACTGTTTCCCACTGTGCAAATAATTTTCTAACTGTATAAAAGATTTGACTGCAGTGGGCGGTTTTGTCAGCTCTCATAAATAGGTTCTGGTCCACTGTGCTGTTTGATTTGTGGTTGCCCAGCTTTAATAAACAGAGTTACCTTTTGCCTGGTGTACGCTCCTTCTTGGATTACTTCTGGTATTTTGTTGACTACGTGCTCGTGTAGGATCCCTGAATCAAACACATTGTATTCTAGACTCCATCCTCTCACTGATCCTCTTTTACGTTTATATGGAGCCTCTGAACACCCTCTCCAAAGGTCTTGATATAGTCAACCACCAATACACGGATGAAACTTCAGAGTAAAAAGGCCACAGGGCATCGGTCATCTCCACAATTACCTAGCCATCATACAGTCCTGGATGTCGACTGCCTACCTAAACCTTTATCCCTCCAAGACCAAATTCATCCACATGGGTCCCCCGCTAAACAACAACTCTTCCAACAAAGGGCTCAATGATATGCACATGTATGGATTTGATCCGCAACCTTAAATTTGAACAAAATCCTTCGGCTTCACCACCGACAGCAGCCTGTCATTCCAGAAACACATAGAGAAGAAGGCCCAAATGGCCTAGCTCCAAATCTCCCCCCTTCCCAATATCGCACATCACGGAAGGACATGTCCTCCTGTCGGGGCTCCCAACGGATTACCTGGCTCCCTTAAAAGCAGTCCACCGCACTGCAGCATGCCACATTACTGTTGCGCAGAAATGTGACCGAATCCCTCCCATGCTATGTGAACTATGGTGGTCTTCAATCTGGTCCAGGATACTATTCAAAACTGCTTGTTTCAACTTTAAAAAAAATCACAAGTAGGACACCAGTGTACCAGGCATCTAAGCTCTACATATCTGGTGGCAGCAAATATAACTCACAAATCACCCGCAAATAATTATTTTCACACGCCCACCCTGTGAGACTCAATCCCTGTATCAGCTGAGAATGGAACCACAATTTTCCAATTCTGCAAATGTGGATTTTTCAACCATACTGGACCAAGAACTAATCACGACAGATGCACAGACTGAGGCACAGATCTCAAATCACAGTACTGCGCTAGTGTTAAAAGATGCCAGCCTAACACTGGCAGCCAACACCCTGTATAGTGCTCTGCGGCTCTTGCAAATAGGGCTTACAAGGTAAATAAAGCTCCAGGACCAGATAAGATCCAGGGGGACTTTGTTAAGCACACTGAGAATTCATTGGCTCCATTTCTCCCTAGGGATAAATATGGCCATCGGGAAACAGAAAATCCCCCAAAATGATCCCCATAGTTAAGTAGGGGGATAGAGCCAAGCCATCCCATCTGCTTCTAGACAGCTCAGGGACAGTTTTTCAGAAACTACTTCTGCATATGATGTCAGGCTGGCTGGAGGAAGGGACCACAGGTAG
Source organism: Ambystoma mexicanum (assembly GCF_040938575.1). NCBI lineage: Eukaryota > Metazoa > Chordata > Amphibia > Caudata > Ambystomatidae > Ambystoma > Ambystoma mexicanum. The sequence continues at coordinate 103,734,179 of NC_090935.1, read as the reverse complement.
GAGTCAGGGCAAGCCTGAGCATCCACCGTTGAGCAGTGCTTCAGACTCTGTCTCATTCCGGCTAACTATAATATTCTTAAGCTATCCTCCCCTTTTGACATTTTTGTGAATTTAACAGCAGCTTTTGACACCATAAACAGAAAATTAGCATGGATCCATTAAGGAAAGAAGATATGGGGAAGGGTGTGTGACTGTTTTGGAGACTTAACACAAAACGTAGAATGGCCGGAGTAAGGTACGGCCTGAATGTGGAACTGGCATTACCTATTTCTGCCAGAGTGGGTGTCAGGTAAGGGTGCATCCCGACCCCCACTTTATTTAGCTTTTCCCTGAAGGACCTAGAGGATTATTAAATCAGCTTTAATGTGATAAGGTTTTATGCGTAGATTGTGGGGTGCCTTTTGCAAGTACCATAGGCAAAAGGACCTTCTTATTATTGAAAGGAACCCCAGTTAATGTTGGTGGGAAGAGTCTTAGAGCAAGGTTTGTAATGAACAGAAAACATTTTGGGGTTGTTCCCACTTGACTACTAGCAGTTGTACTTCGAAGAAAATCTACAGTGGAGGAGGGCCGTTGGAGAAAAGTATGAATCAACTGAGTCACTCTGCAGGTGGGGGGCTAAGATTCAAAACAAAGTTTGGAGGAGATTCCCCGGTGCAGGATGTAGAGGTCTAGCAGTGAAAAGCAGCGCTTGTAATGACATGGTGCCGGGATGTGGGCGTGAACTTCTTTCCCTCGGATTGGATCTCACAGAACACATTTTTAAGTCCACTTTCTGTACTATTCAAGGGGCACCTTCTATGTCCTTCCTCCTTGAAACTGAGAGCAACACAGTCACTGATCACATTGCCTTTTTGGTTACTGTATCCTGGATCACAAGTTGATCAAGCCTCTCTTATGGACCTTCTAGGTTGGATTCGCTACTATGAGTAGCCTATGGCTACCATGGATTAGATTCCCTGAAACAATTCTATGAATCCCTTAACATCTTCTGCCGCTGCATTATGCCCACCATGGAATACTCCAAGGTGAGCATACTCTTCCTGCCCACCACCATTTCTGATGGAAGCAATAGCTTCATAGAAACAGCAGCATACAGGAAAGCAACCGAATGGAACAAATACCTTCACAGGATAAGTGTCATCGAAGCCACACACAACGCAAGACAAGGGATAAACAACTTCCCACACTTCGTACCTCCTTCTTGCAAAAGTTACACTCATTCAGACAAATTGACAGGGAATTGTTCGGGCATTGAGAATACCCAGAAATGAGCTGCTTCCATACAGAGAGAGTGAAACCATGGACAGAATACCCTTGGCCATCACATATCATCCAGCACTAACACAGCTGAGTAGAATTGCTAAGGACCTATGAGCAATATTTAACAGAGACAAGGAGTGACATCTTCAAAGAAACCCCTTTAATTTCATACAAACAACCAAAGAATCTTGCACAGTCCCTCACCAGATGTACCTTTTCACTGGATCAAGAACAGAGAGGATAGGGAACAGTCCCATGCAATGTTAGGAGATGCAAAACATGCCAACACATCTGTATCGAATCAGTTGTAAAAACTCCACAGAAACAAACATTACAGATACAAGTGCACATTTTCCAACGTGGCACACCTCATCCAATGCAAGAAATGTCCACACGGAAAGTATGTTGGCGAGACTTGCAAGGAACTACGTCTTGAAATAAACCTGTACAGGTGCACCATCGTGACCCTTAAAAAAGAAACACCTGTTGGCCAACACTTCACTCAAGATGGGTACATGCTGCATGACCTGTCAGTGACAGTACTAAATACCACACAAAGAAGAACAAGGGAGTTCAAGTACTAAAGATTCTCAACCTGAAAAATGCTGGTCTGAACATAGACATGTGATTTATGTCACACTATGGCCTACTTTGACTGGAGATCTTCAAGAAAACCACATCGACAGTACCCAAATTTGACCTGCCGCTGCAACCCCCCACATACAACTTTTAGACACAATGTTTAGATCCCCGAATGGGTCAAGAGCGAGGCACCGTGCATGGCAATCTTAGATGTCTCAGCAGAAAATACTGGTGGCACCCATTATTATAGAATAGGCATGCCGGCCAACAGTGGAAACTTCACCATGGGAACAGTTATAAACTATTTTTGTATTTGCTCGTTGTTTGGGAGACACTGTCCAATATGAAAAAAAACATGGAGGTCCTGATTCACACGTATGGGACAGCGCTATTATAAAATGCTTCTATGAATCAGGCCTCAAGGCAACATTTGGAGATATCGCCTTGGAAACCTGGGGAATCGTTCTGTATGTGCTCCACGATATACATGCACGTAGGCCTAAGTAACTCAGGTTAGCCTATTGTACCACCCTAGCACAGCATGAAGGCTATGGAAACATGCAGTCACCTCTGACTACATTTTAGAACACACACACACTGGTACACAGTGCTTAGTTTTTAGTAAGGTGGGGCATTACAATCACTGCAAGCAATCATTCGGCTGTGACTGCCCGGAAGATGCTTATTCACTTTGTAATTGGAAAAACTTGAGTCTGCTATAACATTGGAAAATGCACACCACTGTACATGTGAAGAACCTTACTGCACAGGGAAGTTGTTAAAAAGGATATCCATTTCCTTATCAACCTGCGTGCCTTTGAATCTAACATTTTGGAATTTGTCTACAATAGCTTTTTTGTGGTGGGTTTCACTCATTAGACACTAGGCAATTAAAAGTTTGGACACATTACAAACTGCCGAACATTTCCTTGCAACGGGGATCCTGCCTCTTAGTCTTTGCGCATGTGTCTGTTTTTTGTTTCCTATTTATGGACCTTCAGATAATGGGGCCCTGCAGGTCTGAATTCCAGGCATCCTTTTTTTCTGCAGCCAATGGAGTTTAAAGGAGGAGAATCCCTTGCTTTTTTCACATGTCAAGGTAATTTCCAGCTCTACATGTGTTTTTTTTTGTTTCCCATTTGTCTTGTAACCACCATATGATTAAGAGGTCTATGGGACTTCCAGAGCCTATGGACCACCATCCGAGCACAATATTTTGTTATTCCAATAACTTGGCTTTTGCAATTAGAAGCAGAATGTTAGTTTTTACTTTAAAATCCAAACAGATTCAACATTGAAGACATGTAAAAGCAACTGGAAGATATCTTGCATTTAATTATGCAAGAAGGCCGTTTTTAAAATGAGATGATAGTGCATGGCCATGTATTATAAGGAATAAGATACCCACTACTGTATGTAAAAAGCACATACGTTTACAAAGGCACTCAGTCGTTGGCCTTCGTTCTTCTAGGTGGTCATGCAACTACTTGCTGACTTGCAGCATCTGCAATATCCTTATAAGGCATGATAGGAGGCACTGTATCCTATATAGAATGACCAGCCTGTATATCTTGCCTAGAATGCATTCTCTGCCCTCCTTTCATTGGCTCTACTTTCTGCGACTGTGCCTTTGTGCAGGTGGAGGCCATTAACGTTTGTGACCTCATTGCTGGAAGTCTAGTACCACCACTAAGCATATTGATTATATAGCAGAGACCATTTTAAGATCAGTGCCTGCGTCCATTTTGACTTTCGAACATCTGTTGCATATTTTCCCATTCAATCTGATGGACTCTTGGCTGAGAGGAAAAACCCGAAAACATGTGTGCCTTAAAACTTTTTTATGTTATATATGCAGTCACTACCAGAAGAGTCGAGAAGTTACTTTTGACCTTTTAACAGGCGTTGCCAACTTCGATTTCACTTTTGTGACCTCTTTCTAAGATCAGTGCTGATGTTAATTTTTACATAGTTTGCATATTAGACCATTAATATGCTTTATTCGTCTCGGGAGGATAGCTCGGGGGCAATGTGCTCATCTTAGAAGCAATACGATGCGGAGCAACAGAGGTTCGTTCCTGGGTCCGTGCTTAGAAACCTGTGGGTATTAAGCGCGTTATAAATAAGCAATTACAATTCATTCTAATAGCATCTTTGCTGCGAGTGCAGACTCATGAACATGCTATTTTTTTTACCCGAAATCACCATGTGTATTTATCAGAGATACTTACAAAATGGGTGGTCATGTTAGTTTTGTTTTTTTAACACCATTTGCATATGTGTACAGTCAATGATGTGGCTCCTTTCTGGAAGAAAGAGCATTAGTTATGACTTTTTCCTGAATGATCATTCACTGCTGCGGCCTCTTTGCTGAAAGTGAAGGCACACAAATTGCTCGTTAAACCCAGTAACCTTTTGATTCTTTATTACGGATCGCTTAAAGAGCTGTACTTATATTATAACATGTTTTACCTACCTGACCATTCTCGTACATGGCCTTTTTGCTGAGATTGAATGACTTTTTAATTTCAGTTAGAGTATTTTACATGTCTGCCAGGTTTAAACACAGTAGTTTATATTTTTTGTTAACTGACCCTTTACTTCCATGGCATGAGGCCTACCTGGCTAAGGCGAGCATGATGCTGATGCAACCAGAAGGCTATAGTCATCCAATCAATATTCTGTGACAGTCCCAGCTGGGATCAGGCAGAGGAACACACCTAGTGGTTAAGTCAGTCCTAGAAGACATACCTACTGGTTAGACCAAGGGCAACATGTGGCCGACATCTCGCTCGTCCTCCATGCAGACTCTGAAATGGTTGACGAGGGGCTCTGGCTCTTACTCGACTGTCTTTCCCATATAGCCATTAGGGATGACACACTGAAATCTGCCACACGTGAGAATGCTTGCCTACCATAGCTTTAGACATCAGCAATAGGTGCCCTGCTGAGTTAGTGCCAGGGCATCTGGAATGGTCCTATCTGGATCTCCCGCTACCTCTTGAAACTTCTAGAAAGCTGGCAGGACTCGGCACCCACCTCCTGTTGGAGGTGACTGGTGCCCTCCGCGCGCATCGCCGTAAGCCCCGGGCTCCAAGAACGGAGACCACACGTCTGTCTGGGTTCGGGCTTCCCGGTCGCACTGACGCGGCCGGGAAATGCCCCGTTTATTTGTACTGGACGCGACGGCGTGCAACGTCACGCAGTCGTGTGCGCGCCCGTCAGCGGCGCCACACTCCTCCTTTTTCGGGGAGAACCAAACGATTATAATTCAACTATACAATGCAAACCAAACAACACTGCAAATAGAATACCTCACAAACCCTGATGCCATGAACACCCCTTTATTCGCATCCACCCGGGTCCCCTTAGTCAACAGTTGTCACCTTTCTGATTATCAGCCAAGTGTCCCAGCACGTAATCGGTGAGGCGAGCAGGTTTCCCTCGCCCAGCCCTCTGGGGGTACCTCCGGCTCGCCTCCGGCACGGGTGATCTGTCCATCGACGGGCCCCGGGCTGGGGACTCCGGCATGCAGGGTTGGTCTCCCTCGTCCTCCGGGGCTCCTCCAAGGTCCGGATCAGGAGGAGGGTCAGTTCTGGGATCCCTAAGCTTCTTGAAGAAGCTTACATTGCGAGTCACTTCCGACCGGCCATCTGATGCAGTTACCATGGAGCCCCTGACAGCCACCATGTCTAGTGGCTCAGGCTCGTACGGCAGGGAGAGCTTCCCATGTGGATGTCGATTGCGAATGAGGACCTCCTCACCCGGCTCCAGCTGTTGTGGGCGGAGCCCCCTCTGCACTTTCTCTTGCTCAATTCTCACTCGCCGGTCCATTTCGACTCGTTGGTCATCAATTACTGCAGGCTCTCGTTCTCCGACCTCTGGCAGCAACCCTCGAGGACACCTCCTGAACATCGCCTCTGCGGGGGCCACCCCCGTGGACGCATGGGGCGTGGTGCGGTACACCCTCAAGAATTGGTAAAGGGCTCTCTGCAGGGACTGCCCCTGTCCTTGGGCGATTCTAAAGGTCTTATTGAGAGTCCTCATCAAACGCTCTGCCTCCTCATTTGCTCGAGGCCAGAGAGGCGTGATCTTCCGGTGCACCACACCACAGCTCACCATTAGTTCTGCAAACCGTTCACCCTTGAATGGCGCACCATTGTCCGAGCACAGCGTGTGCGGAAACCCATGAGCCGCAAACAACTTCTCCACCGCCACAACCACGTGTTCAAACGCCACGTAATCCACAAACTCCACCTCGGGGTATCTGGAGTACTCATCAACCAAGACCAGGAAGTGGGTGCCCATGGTGGTGGACCCGAAGTCGGCATGAACCACCTCCCATGGATGGGTCCCCCTTGGCATTGCCTCGATGACTGGCTCCCGCTGCACAGGCGATGCAGCCTGGCACCAGACACACGCCGCCACAAAGTCATCCACCTTGCATTCCAGCTCGGGGAACCACACCTTCATCCGGAGACAGGCCTTGGTCTTGGCGGCCCCTTGATGACCCTGGTGCGCCAGTGCAATCACATCACCCACCTTTGACTGGGGAACCACAATCCGATCACCCCGAGGCAACAGGCCAGATGTGGAGAAGGACAGTTCTTCACAGACCTTCCATAGTTGCTCCAAACCAGTCCGGGCTTCCTGAGTGCGCCCAGCCAGGGCCTCGAGTGCTGACATCCAGGACCCTTGCTGAATGGACTGCCTCAGCACCTTGAAACACTCATCCTGTGCCGCTGCAGCCTCCAGCTCTTGAAGAGGCATGGCATTTGGCGTGGCTGCTTCTACCAGGACTCGGACATGCTCCTCGGCTTCTTCTTCACAGGCATCTCGGTCCCCTCTTCCAGGCGCCCCGGGGTGTGTGGAGAGGTAGTCAGAGGCGTTATTTGCCCCCGGTCGGTATACCAGAGTCACCCCATACTCCAAAAGAGCCAGCATCCACCTTTCAATACGTGCTGGCGGCTTGGATGACGACCCTGCCATGATGGGCAGCAGTGGCTTGTGGTCAGTTATCACCGTCACTGGGCGTCCGAGTACATAGAGTCGGAAGTGGCAGCATCCCCACACTTGAGACGAAAAATATGTTCTCTTCATCTTCTTCCTCTGCTTGTTCTACGTGGGCCTCCTCCTCGCTCTGGTCCACTTGAGCGACGTTGGACGGCCGACCTTAGCGAGTGGAGCTAGCTCGGCCTTGGCCCCTTGGCACCAATACGGGCATAGTCGCCCTACACACCCTTGAGAAGTGGTCCGGCAACCCGCACTGTCCACAGGTCTTGCCAGCTGCAGGGCATTCTGATTGGTGGGGCAGGTCATACCTGCATTTTTGGCAAATTTCACGTGCCCTCCCAGCTCTGTCTCGGGTGCCGCCACCAAACCTCCTGGTACCTCTTCCTCCTCGCTTCATCACGCAGACCTCTTCAGTCTTGATAGACCGCGACCCGGCCTCCATTCTTGCGGCTCTCGCTTCCGACACCTCATGGCACCTTACTAGCTCAAGGATGCGCTGGAGCGTTATCCCGGGCTCCCTCAGCACCTGGCGCCTGAGCTTGCCTGATGAGCATGCCTGGATAAGCATGGTCCTGATCATATCCTCTGCGTCACCCCAGGCACATGCGAGCGACAGACGCCTCAGGCGGCCATAGATCGTGTCCAAGGTCTCGTCCTCTTTTTGTTTGGCAGAGAGCATCACAAACCGCTCATAGTCTGCGTTGGCAAGGGGAAGAAAGTACGCTTGTAGGGCGGCCTTTGCTTGATCATAAGTTCCATTCCCTTGTGGCAAATTCAAACGTCTCCTGGACAGAGGGCCCAGCCGAGTACAGCATCGTAGCCAGCCTGGTGTCGTCATCAATCACCTGGGCGGCCCTGAAGTACATGTCCAGGCGGTCCACCCACCTTCTCCATCTGGGCCCCAAGATGGAGGGCGGGCCCGACACATCAAATTCGGGGATGGGCTGCAGAGCAGCATGGGCACGTACCTGGGCCATGACAGGTGCTGCTTGTTGAACGCCAGCTGGTGCTGCTGGTTGTATTTGGGGTTGAAGAGCTGGAACCGCTGCCTAACCACCTGCAGGTTGCTGCATTTAAAGCTGTCGGCCCTGCGGGGCCGCTGGGGCACGAGGAAGTAGCTGCGCCGCCGCGCCGTGTGCACCATCCTGGTCCTCGGTGTCACTCATGAGTTTGAGCGCACAGGCACTCCTATACTGTTCACCAGGAGCCGCAACTCAAACACCCAGTCCAAAGTGACTTTCAGCATGAACCACCCTTGGATACAGTCACTTGCAGCACACCTCTGTGATGATGAAGAGGATGAAGGCTGGTGAGGCCACCAGGATGATGATGAAGGGGATGAAAAAGGCACCCTGCCTTTAGTTATTCCAAAAATTGTGCCAAGGACAAATAGGCTATGTAGGCCCAGCCAAGATGGGCCTTCTCCTTGCTTCCACTCGACGTAGAAAACCCAAAATTGAGTCTATGCACTATTTAGGCATAACATCGTGTATGTGTAGCCATCAGCTACCAGGATGTCCAAAAATTGGGCCTGGGGTCGCCTCAGGGCTCAAACCGGAGCCTCCCGAAGTCCCACAGCCTGTTGCACAAAATGGCCACCAGCCGCGTGGGCATCGCACTACCCGCGGCGTGAAACGAAGTACGTGTTCCAACCTCGTTTTGGTGAAAAATTGTTCCTGTGATCACCGCCGGGCCCGGGCATCGTTTCCCCCACTCGTCGCCACTGTTGGAGGTGACTGGCGCCCTTCGTGCGCATCGCCGTAAGCCCCGGGCACCAAGAACGGAGACCACACGTCTGTCTGGGTTCGGGCTTCCCGGTCGCACTGACGTGGCCGGGAAACGCCCCGTTTATTTGTACTGCACGCGACGGCATGCAACATCACGCCGTCACGTGCGCGCCCGTCATCGGGCAGCGCCACACCTCCTACTGACACCCTGTCCCTGCTCTGCACAGCCCGCCTTGGCAGCCAGTGCATCAGATAACTCAGGGTGGTCAGGTACTGCCTATGGTGCAAAATGCCACGCAAGGTGGAGCCCACCCACCGGTCGCTGATGGCAAACTGGAGGCCTATATCCCAGATCGATTCCTGGGTCACTCAGAGTTCACTCATCTGAAGGTCCAAGGTGACAAGAGCGTCAGGAAGGGTGACCTATCATGACAGTATCTGACTCCTAAACGCCCAAACGCTCCCTCGTCGCAGTCACTGCCTCGCCCCTGAGCTACACTTGGCATGTGGCACTGCCCGCAGCTGCAGGACTGCGCGACCAAGGCAAATTGATTCTCAAATGTTGTGCATTAAACGTAGCACCTCATAAAAACCTAACATGTGGCTGTATACCTGGTCTTCTTTAATTAACAACATAATGAATTCCGACTGATGCTCTGTTTACCTCAATGGAAGCAATTGGGCTGAAGTGCCAGATTACAATTGGCTCGCAAAATGGACATTATGCACGGCTGGTCAAGTGGCACAGCGAGTAGCGCACTCACTTTGACATCAGTGCAGAGTCTGCTGATGCAGGTTCGAATCCGGCAGGACCAAACTCAGCCTTTCATCCTTCTGAGCTCGATAAATGAACACCACACACCGTGGGTAGCGCTCAGATACCCGAGGGTTCGTAGCGCTATATAAATGCCAAATTATTATTAAGAGTCGACTGTTTTTTCTAAAATTTGGTATTCTCTTTTCAGACATACAGAACATATAGTGATTTTTATGATCTGCTGAATTGGCTAAGTATTTCCTTGCTGTGCTTATAAAACGTACAATACAGAAATTAATGCTTACCCACTCCTGCGCCCCCTGACCTCTTCTCGCCCTTCCAAACGGGTCTCCTACGTGCACAGTTCAGGGCACGGTATTTATACACTATAGCACCCGGACATTAACACGTTGCACCTCTCTCTTTTCACAGTCCTAACAGAATGAGGTGTGTCACGCCCAGGAAGCAGACAATGACACTGGCCCTACACGTTTAACAAACGTGTTAACCACTTCTCGTTCTCTCTGGGACATAAATCACGTGACCGATTACCGGATTTCTGCTAGTCAATTTCCCGTCATTTCATGCACCGCACACCAGGCTGGGTTCTGCTCAGTGGCTAAGATAAGATCTCTTTGTTTAATGTTTACTTCTATGTTTATTTATTGCTAATGCTTGTATTGCTCCAGAAGCAGGGTTCATACCTCTACAAGACTCTTAGGGCCTGATTCATGGAATTTTAGCACTGCCAACAAACACCATGATTCACAGAGTGTGCAAATTGTATTTTTGTAAGGCAAATTCAACTTTGCACTGCAAAAGTACTCTTTGCGCCGTGATATTTAGGTCTAATTCACTGTGCAAACAGGTCCTTGAAATGAATGGGAGGTGGGACAATGTCTCATCGGGTGCTGCAGGGTCCATCCCCTCCCTTTTCATATAAAGACCTGAGGATGTGTGTGAAGAGTGTGAACCAAGACCCTCCTGTTACAAGTTTATCCTCCCCGCCCCTGTCAGCTCCGGTGTCCGGTCAAATGGCCGACAGACAAATGGTCGACAGGACAATTGGTCGACACAATTTGGTCGACAGGTCAAATGGTCGATTTTTTTATTTATTTATATACATTTTTTAGGTTTTCGTTTAGGGGAAAAAAGGGGTTTTTAGCAAGAAAAAAGGGGTTGGGGGGACCTCCCCCCAAAAACAAAAATGTGAAAAAACACACAAAAAAATTCGACCAGTTGACTTGTCGACCTTTTGGTGTCGACCAATTGCCCTGTCGACCATTTATTTTCGACCAAATGACCTATAACCGTCAGCTCGACCATTTATTTTCGACCGTCGACCATTTATTTTCAACCAAATGACCTAGAACCGTCGGCTCCTACTCGGTGGATGTGCTCCATAGGGAGTGTTTGACGGAAAACATCCACCCAAACCCTTAGGGCTTTCTATGAGGCATTGCAATGAAGATTGCCCTCAGAACTGACTACAGGAGTTCATTTTTTGGAGGATGTGGGATATGAAAATAAAATAAAGTGCAACTACTTTCACTAACACCAAGAGACCCTGGAAAGGGAGGCAGTCTATGAAACCCAGAAGCTTAACCTAACATAAAGTCAGTGGTCGAAGTGAGCGGGAGCGGTCGGGAGCGGTGCTCCTATACTTTTTAAAATTACCTTGTACAGCTCCTGTACTTTTATTTTAAAAAGAAACCGTTCCGGAATGGTTTTCGTTTAAAATAAAAGTGTAGGAAGAAGTTGAAACCTTCACTTTCAGTGCACTGCACTGAACGTTCCCTTAAACATCAGGTGCAAGTGCTTGCGGGGTGTATTGTGTGTGGGAGGGGTTGTGGCAATGGGGTTTGTGGGGAGCAGGGGCAGGCCAGCAGGGAACATAGCTCCACTACTTCTTTTCATACACTTCGACCACTGCATAAAGTAAATATTTAATCTTTGATTTTTGCCTTCACTTTAAGAACCTTGACTTGTCAGCTCTGCCATCACCCTTTCCCTGGTTGAGGAGAATCAGGGAAATGGAAAACCGTTTTGGTTTAGGGGCAACATCCGTCCAGGCAGCTGTGTTTGTGTGGGATCCTAGGACGTGTTCTGAAAGTTTAACTCTCATTTCCCCCTCTGTATTGTAAGTGACGTGTAACTGGAATGCTGGCCATTTGCCATAAACTAAGTGAAAGGAAGATATTCCTGTGGTTCTCAGCATACGTGGCTATGGGTTGCATTGCTCTGTTATGAGACACTGTGCCTTTAAGGCACAGCAGAGGCACCAGACGGGAAGCGGGGGGTGGGGGGCAGGGGGAGAATGGGGTGGGAGGAGCTGGGGATTCCGGAAAAGGGGCAGTTCCTATTGGATGTGGAACAGAGAAGAATAAAGTGAAGGTCCTGTCCCGCTAACCGGTGTCGCATCTGCCCGACTACAAACTGCTTCAGGGCGATCCTGCAGAGAGAGAGAGGACCCTACAAAGCCGGCACAATAACATCAGAAGGCAGCCAAGGACCGAGGTACTGTGCAACCCCTGCAACCCAACGCGCAGCATGCGACCAACAAGGCAACGGCAGAGGTGATGATACGGTACAACGTCCTCACTAGACTCGTGAGAAATCTCGATGATCAAGAGGAGCTCGACAAAGAAACTATATTGAGAGATACCCGGGGAACGTACGGGCAAAACATGACACAGATGTCAGAAGGAGAGCGGTACTCAAAGAGCTTGTGATAGGAGATGAAGTAATGGTGAAGCAGACACCAATCAGTAAGACAGATCCAAGATATTCGCCAAACCCCTTCAGGGTAGTAGCCGCCAAAGTATCCATGGTGACAGCACAGAACGCTGCTGTTAAGATGGATTTCTGAATTCTGACCTGGAGGGGCAGAGGTTCAGAAGGCCAGCCTAGTTTCTTGGAACAGGGTAACCTCTGGACAAGCCAGACCAATCAGGGTAGCGATGGCGGCGGTCAAGACTAAGTCTCAAGAGGGGTGAGGGTGACTGAAGACCTCACTGAGCAGAAAAAGCAAGGACACTTACAAATTACTCCAGACAGGTGTTATATTCAAAATATAGACACATTTATTACAAGGCCTTTGTAACATCGACCATAGCAAAGAATCACAATAATACTAAAGTAAACCAACACATCACAATCAATACAATATATATACAAGACCGAGGGGTCTACGAAGTTATGAGTACGTAATATGTAGACCACCTAGATGGGGAGGAAAACAGGGAGTGCAAGTAATCATTAGACCCAGTTTGACATCAGAAATCCACCTAACTACGAAGAGAGGAGCCTTATGCTCAAAAGTACCTGCACACGCTGGTGCCAATGGATAAAGTAGGGTCTCTTCAAGGGTCTCAGTCAGTTCGGGAAGGTGAATGAAGCGATGCAGAACAAGTCCCCACCACTCAAGCAAGGCCTCCGCTTGTGAGCAGAGGCAGGGTTAGAGTGCGGGATAGAGTCGCTATTTCGCAACAGCGGTAGAAAAGAAACGGGCTCCTGCGCGAGGGGCCCTGGTTGGGGTATGGACTACTCATCGGTCCCCGATGCAGGCAGACCGACCCAGACTTCTTCAGTTCAGTTCACGTTGCTGGCAGGTTCAGCTGCGATGATCTGGTCGTCTCGACAATGTGTAGATTCTGTGTAGCAGGATGCAGGGTTGAGGGTGTCCCAAATGCAGCGGACGTGCACAGGTTGTTACCGCAGCAGGGCAACCGCGTTTACTCTGGTCCGGGTGCACTCGTTTCACTTCAGACCTGAGAATGGCAAGTGTACGAACTTCGGTGTGACGGTGCCGTGGACACAGAACAAGCAGTAGACGAAGTTTCGAGGGCTTCCCCGAAACGGCGGCGGTGACAGAGCAAAGCATCCTGCGTAAGCTGGTCAGCCCACTGGTTGGCCCAGGGACACTTCCGAAGAGACTTACTTGCAGGGTTTGATGAAGGTGCCGGGAATAGTTGATCCCAATATTCCAATGGGTCGAAGCGCCTTCGCAGACCATCTAGGATGATCAGATGCAGAAGGGTCTCGGAGGACGACAACAGTTCAGGGTGCCAAACCTTCAGCAGGTCCCCAGCGGTTCCTCGACTCAGCTTCTTGTTGCAGGATACTTGGCTCCTTATCCCTTGTTCGGTGTGATCTCAGGAGATCGACCTGGTAGTGGTGTTTTCAGCCTCCTCTTATCAAAAGTTCCCTTTGCGCCCAAACGGAGAGGACCCAATGGGAGATCTGCTCACAAACACTCACACCATATGTGGACCTCTCACAGACCACGGTGGTCCCAGGCATTCAGGACACTCCAGACTCTCTGGCACCCAGGATGTGTATTGGGAACATACATCCCAGCCCACATCCTGGAGGCACACACCAGGCATGCAGAAGCCCACGAAAGCTTTGGGGTTTCGCGGGAAAGTGCATGACCAAATAAGGACTGACCCGGGTCGGCTCGACCTGGGGAAGGTGAAGGGGCAAGACGGTCAGAGGACAGGACAAAGAACCTCGTGGCATGGCCATTTTAGGAGCCAGGCCACTCATTTGTACCAAACGCGGTAAGTGCGGATAACATGGCAAAAAAGGGTTCAAAACACAAGAGAAACGATAGCTGCCACCAGTCCTGTCTGTGACACACTTGCACAGTTCATAATAAGTCCAGCAAGAGTTTCTAGGGCCTTTGGAATGACTAGAGACCCAAGAGCATGGTAAAGTAAGTTACAGTGCACTCTTGTTTCATGTTGCACAAAAGCTGCAACATGAGGAAAGGACTAAGGGAAACAAAGTCTCCCGGTACTGACTGTCTTAGGGGCATGTCAGTTTCCCCATAAGAATTGAGCAAAAGCCCAGACGTGTGGGGCGGATGGCTGCACTTCTCTGGCAAAGTCTAGATCAGGGTGTAAAACAGCAGCAAATATTTTGGGGGTTGCCAAATGGAGGGAAAATTACATACAATTATAAAATCTTTCCTAACAGCTGCACTGGAAAAATAATTCACATTTCAAGCACCTTATCAAGAGCAAGGGAAAAAACGCACCCCGATTAGACCAGGAGGCAGAGGCAAAGGGACCCTGTGATGACTTGGGGATGCCCCCAGCGGAGGCGAGGAGGATGCCACCCAGCCATGTCCTGCAACCCAAAGGGCGCAGGGCCGAGTGAATGATGGACTCACCCGCAACGCACCATACGAAAACCCATGCGCCTAGTGGAGGAATGCTGAGACAACCTCAGAACATTTGTCCGGGGGTGATGTTACAAGACTCTGTGCCTTTAAGGCACAGCAGAGGCACCAGGCAGGAATCAGGGGTGGGGGGTGGAGCTTGGGTTTCTGGAAAAGGGGCAGTTCCTATTGTATGTGGAAGAGAGAGGAATAAAGTGAAGGTCCTGTCCTGCTAACCGGTGTCGCGTCCATTCCATGAATAAGTGTAACATGCTCATGATGTATATTCCCGTCTCCCTTAGCTAAGGGCTATGGGGTGCCTTGCTCATGATGTATATTCCCGTCTCCCTTAGCTAAGGGCTATGGGGTGCCTTGCTCATGATGTATATTCACTTCTCCCTTAGCTAAGGGCTATGGGCTGCATTGCTCATGATGTAAATTCCCGTCTCCCTTAGCTAAGGGCTATGGGGTGCCTTGCTCATGATGTATATTCCCGTCTCCCTTAGCTAAGGGCTATGGGGTGCATTGCTCATGATGTATATTCCCATCTCCCTTAGCTAAGGGCTATGGAGTGCATTGCTCATGATGTATATTCCCATCTCCCTTAGCTAAGGGCTATGGGGTGCATTGCTCATGATGTATATTCCCATCTCCCTTAGCTAAGGGCTATGGGGTGCCTTGCTCATGATGTAAATTCCTTTCTCCCTTAGCAAAGGGCTATGGGCTGCATTGCTCATGATGTATATTCCCGTCTCCCTTAGCTAAAGGCTATGGGGTGCCTTGCTCATGATGTATATTCCCTTCTCCCTTAGCTAAGGGCTATGGGCTGCATTGCTCATGATGTATATTCCTGACTCCCTTAGCTAAGCAACTTTGATTTATATGAATCCCAACAGTAATTGCTTTTTAATATCAGACTCAAAACACATCAAAGGAAGAATACAGATCAGCATGGTCCTTTGCCAATGACCCGCAGCACTAGGTACATTAGATGCGGTTCTGCTGCACTGTGGGAAGGTGTGGTGGGGAAGATTTATGATGAGAATGGTGTGAGGAAACACTATGAAGGCAAGACCTGCCTTTACGTGAAAACATCTTAAGTGAGCACAGTGATGTTCATGGTCAAACGCTGAGTTATAGATGGAGAAAGTAAAGTGTGGTGCAAAGTGTATTGGGAGCATTCGGGATAACGTAATGCACCAATTGTTAGGGTTATGTAATGTGTAACAATTGTTTTCCCATGGGAGCAACCAAGGTTTGGACAGTGGACGTAATTAACATGTTTATAAATGCCTACTTCTTGCTTATTGAGTTGATGGATGCGCTTGTCATGTATGTATAAAATGTGTCATTTATGTACGGGTCAAAGTTGACCATTGCAACAGGGATCGTGGACTAGCAAACCATCGCCCCAGGTGTGGGCCGTAGTATTTTGAGATAAAGTAGGTTAGTGCTTGCCAGAGTTCAGTACTGTTGTTGAAGTGGGGCTATGCACTGTCTGCATACCACACACAGGGTGTTGGACACCTGAAGGTAGTTAGTCTGATCTTGGACACTAATGAGTAGTTAAGAGGATACTCACTCAATTTATTGAAGCAAATTTCAGAGTGGTATATTTCACTGCAACAATAACACTGAAAAATGCTGAAAAATATTATATATATATATATATATATATATATATATATATATATATATATATATATATATATATATATATAATATATATATATAAAACGAGGAGGGGGCAGAGGGGAAACAAATGCCCCGAAGATTACCCCGGCCAGATCGCTGCGCACTGGCAACTAGAAAAAGCATGTGATAATATTGAAACAAGCTTTAAGATCATAAACTTGTCGGATCACACTTTGACTGATAATCAAACAAAGTTGCTGAGTATGGGTTTGAATTTGAACCAGCTTCAAATATGTGCAAACTCGGATCGAGTTCGACCAGTACGTTAGAAAATTACGTCTGAAAAAATTCTTTGCCATCACAGATTTCACAGATTTCAAGGCACAGAAAAAGACATTACCGGAAGGAAAAACCGATATCACCATTTCTGAAATGGGAGTTCTTGCTGACTTAGTTGAGCACCAAAAAGGCCGAACAGCCAATGATGGTCAAGAGATGGAATCAATTGATTTTCAAGAATTGGACATTAGAACAGATTGGACAGTTGAAAGCAAATTGAAACAGAAATCAAAGTTCAATCCAATGGTTTACACCGCCAACAACATAGAAGCGTTCCAAACACTGGTAATTGAGGACTTAAAAAAGCTCAGACGAAACAAAAGATACAAAGAGAGAAGCAATTTGACCATGAAGGACAGAATAGCTCTCAATGAACTGTGCAACCTGACAAACTGTGTGATTAAGCCCTCAGATAAAGGACGAAACATTGTCCTAATGACTCATGAAAATTATGTTAAAGAGGCATACAAACAGTTAAATGATAAAAAATGCTATGAAAAATGTGGAATAAATCCAACAAAAGCATTAGAAGAGAAGGTAAAGAAATTGTTAGCAGGTTGGGAACAGAAAGGCATACTAACTGAAGAAAATTGTAAATTTCTACAAACGACCAACTCCATCACACCAACCATATATTTTCTTCCGAAAATACATAAGAACAGTAAAAAACCACCGGGAAGACTGATCGTTTCCCTAGTGGAGTCAGTGTTGGAGAACATGTCGAAATTCATAGATGAAACTCTCCTGCCCTTCGTCTCCTCATTACCTTCCTATCTCAAAGACACGAAGGATTTTCTATTACGAGTTAACAATATAACTTGGGAATCCAACTTCATGATGGCAACTATGGACGTGGTGTCCTTATACACGTCAATTGAACATAACTATGGAAACAAGCCTGTGAAAGATATCTAAATACCAGGTCCCTCAACTATCTGGAACACACGCAAATGATTGTAGCTATGATTGATCTCTGCTTCACTAACAACATCTTTATTTTCAATTAGGAATATTTCAGGCAAATACAGGGCACGGCTATGGGGACAACATTTGCCCCATCCTATCCCAATTTGACTCTGGGGGCTTGGGAAGCTACGGAAGTATGGACAGAACAGAATCATGAATTTACTGAAAATGTGGTTATCTGGCTTCGATATATAGATGACTTATTTGTAATTTGGAAAGGGACAGAGGTTGGTTGGTATGATTTTGTAAAGCATCTGAACCCAAATGAGAAAAACTTAAGATTCACAGAAACTCACAGTTATTCGTTCATAACTTTCTTGGATGTTAATTTAAGACAAGTGGAGCAACCTCTAACGTGTGAATTACACAGAAAACCCACAGTATCAAACTCGCCACTACACGCTAAAAGCGGGCATCCTAAGAGTTTGATCTGGAGTGTACCATATGGTGAATTCATAAGGTTAAGAAGGAACAGCACAACTTTAGAAACATACGATGCAGAAAGCAAAATCCCAGCAAGAGGATTTCGACAACAGTGTTACCCTAAAAAAGTCCTTGAAAGAGCGTATTTAAAAGCCAGGAGTTATGATAGACAAATCCTCTTGGCAGACAAAGAAAAAGCTATGAATAATGAGAACGAGGAAGTATGACTCATACTAACATATGATAGCCAAACCACAGAAGTGAAACATGTGTTACAGAGACATTGGAAAGTTTTAACAATCGATAAGGACGTTGGAGGCCTACTGAAAAAACATCCAGAAATCAGTTACAGAAGAAATACTTCAATCAAGGAGAAAATGGTCCACAGTTTCATGGTTAAAGAAGTAGCCAAGGATACGAGTGCCTGGTTGACCAAGCGGAAGAAAGGTTTTAACAAATGCACAAGATGCAATATGTGTAAATTTGCAAAGAACTGCACCACCTTTGAACATCCAATAACAAAATCAACTGAATATATCAATGAAAAAATCACGTGTGATACTGAATATGTAGTATATATTCTGATGTGCAAATGTAAAAAGTGGTACGTGGGCAGCACCAAATGCAAATTAAAAATAATGGTACAACAACATGTGAGAGCCATACAAAACAAAGATGCCAACTATCCGATGGCAAAACATTTCACTGAATGCCATAAAAGCAATATGGACAGTTTTGCTTTCTTTGGTATCCATGCAATTGAAAATGGCCCGAGAGGGGGAGATCGAGAAAAAAAGCTCTGACAACAAGAAACCCGTTGCATCTTGGACAAAACAACCGAAAGGCCATAACATAGATGAAGAACTATATACTTTCTTAGGGCACTAGTATAAGCATTATCATACAAAATAAGGACTGACTGATATAAAGTGTTTTCATAATTGGGTTTTAAAAGTGAAAATCCATTATTTGTGTGTATTTCTAACTGCATTTTTTTGATAATATGTTGTTGTGTTTTGGGTTTTAATGCACCTTTTTTATATTAGTCACCATGTAGGATTTATTCTGGTTATTGTGAATAGATTTTACTGCAGACTAGAGACGTTGAAGAAAAACCGGGGATGTAACTCAGTTTAAGAGTAAAAATAGATCTCTACACTGAATGGAAGTTGAAAGCACTATGCACTTTATGATAATCGGAGGCTGATATGCACTAAAGCACTAGGCACTTTAGTAAGCTGCTAGCACTAGGCACTTTTTCATGCACTATGCACTTTAAGTACAAAGGCACAAAAATGCACTTTATTTAAAGAGATTGTGCAGATTGGACAGTGTTGAGGGACCTTCTTAAGGAACTAATGTAATGGATTTGTTGGTTGGACAATTTATATTGAGTGAAGAGTAAATCCTTAAATGATTACTTAATCTTGGATTAACCTAGCTTAACTTTGTAGGGATTAAGCCCTGTTCAAAGATGTCCGCCGGCTGTACAAACACAATTAAGTCCCCTCCTTTATGTTCATGGTCGTTGGATCCCCATGTCCCATTTCTATGTCTGCAGGCATGTTTTATGTATATAAACACTATGGTGGCAGCACTTGGGTGTTGTGAGCAAGCGGCAAGTAACGCTCCGAAACGTGTCGACTTTTCTGGGAAGCTACAATGCTGTATTTTAACTAATAAAGAAGCCATTATGGATTTGCTGGTCACGGACTGATTATTGAAGCCTGGTATGAAGGAGAATGCTCCTCGCATAACTGACGTTCAGCCAGTTCTTTTGAAAAAAAAAATAAATATATATATATATATATATATATATATATATATATATATATATATATATATATATATATATATATATATATGGTCGTGGAGTAAGGTGTTAAAATAGGTCGGGAAGGGGTTGGTGTGGGGTTAAAAGGATATAAAAACAGGGGGTTTTGGGAGGCCACCCCAAATAAAAAAAAGAAAATTCAGTATTTTGTCTGTATTTGGTTTGCTTCGATAATATCACATATTACAGTTAAGAGAGGTGTTAGACTCCGGTGTTTAGTTAATGTGGTGTTGGAAACCATTGGGCAGCTAGGAGAGGTGTTGGACACCTGTGTTTAAATATTGTGGTATTGGACACCAATTGTGAAGGTGGTGCAGTCGTGGGAGAGTGCCAGGTGATGTTTTAGTGCTCACTCAGTGGATGTGTCAAGCTGTTGCACTGTCTTGGAGGTATGTTTTGGCGTCACCGCAGCTGGTGTTTAAATTGAGGTGTAGGGCCAGGTTAAGTGAGTATAATTTCCTTTGTATGTGAAGTGCGTGTTTTTAGTGAGATTTGTGATGGCATCCCTTTTCTCAGTTTGAGTGTTGTTAACCTTGCATGTTATTATATGTTATATGTTATTTGTGAGTTTGGAGTGTTTGCCCTCTGTCATGTGGGAGTGTGCTTGGGGTGTCAAGCGAGGACGTCCTGAGGGTGCTAGTCTCTGGGTGGCGTGACACTGAGGTTATGCAGTGTTGTTTTAGGGGTACCCCTGGGAGTGTGGTGACTACCATTATGCACTGTGGAGGCAATATGGGGATTTAGGCTCCTTGTAGTAGTGGAGGATTTTGGAAGTTGTGTGGTGGTGTATCTTTTGCTGTTCTGCATTTTAATGTGCTTTGGATTCTGATTTCTCCTGAGGGGAAGTGTGTTGGAATCAACATTCTTTATGCCTGGCCTGCTTTGCATGAATGTGATGTCATAAGAGTTCTGAGAGTGGAAAGTGGTGTGAGTGCTGCTTGCTGAATGTCCAATGGATGAGAGTTGGAGGAAGGCTGGCTAGCGAGAGAGGGTGTGCCGGTGAATGTTCCCTAATGCACTGGAGTCCTGTGTCCTGAGGAACCTTGGGGCTTATCGATGCTGCACTGCAACAATAAAGATGCCTTACTTTTGTACTGGCGGCTCGTGCTCATCACTGGGAAAGGCCACTTCACCACAGAATGCTAATCTGATGTCTACTTTTTGGTAGTCTACATTTAGCATGTGCTGACATTAGAAATGGCCGTAATGGGATGCATGAAAACCCATTGCATGCAACAAGATGGATAACAGCTTGCTGTGGAATGGAGGTTCCTCTTTTGGTCTTCCAAAGATACATTACTTTCCTTTTTTTCTTAAGGGTATTACAGCTGTGTTTCTTTTCCCTGAATTGGTTCATTCACAAACACACTTTGGGGCTCAATTTGGGGAGGGGCATAATTTGTCCCGACTGCTGAATTTATGTCATTTGCACGGTGAGGTGCAGAAGTGCAGAGCAAAATGCATGCATGCCGCTTTTTATCTTGCACTGTTGTACTCCGCTGTGCACATTGAGTAAATGCTGCCTGTCATGTACCCATATCAGGCAGCGTTTACAATGGATCCCTGTGGGTTCTGCATGCTTTTTCCTTGCATATAAAGCCGGCAGACCACATATGTCTATGTTTAGAAAAGATGGCTTGCAAAGTACACAAACCATAGTAAGGTACGCATACAAATATATAACATGTATATATATTTGTGCGCATACCTTACGATTTGCATACTTTTTAGGCCACGCCCCTCCCACAAGCTATGACCCCAAATGAGGGCCCCCCTCGAGTTCTTACCCCACTTAAAGCCCTGCGTATAGTTCATGCAAATAGAATCAGTGTGAGGGTCCTCCGCTCTTGCACAGCTTGGCAGTATATCTGCAAGAGCAAATATCACAAAGAGTGTTGCCATTTTCTTTCCGTACCCATTGCGCACAGTCATATGGAAAACATCAACCAACAGCGCAGGTGCAGCTCCCAGAATGCATCTATCCAGGGACGTCATTTCACCAAAATGCCTGGGGTAGCAGAAGTGACATCACACGACCATTGACCTCTGATGACATCACAGGAAGTGATGTCATGTGACCCCACCCCATGTGACATCACAGGAAGTGATGTTGGCACACAACCTTCCACCCCTTGACAAAACAGGAAGTGGTATCACATAGAATTGCTCCTCAGAATATTAGGAAAAATATGGTTACGATATAACTGTAATATTATTTATTTATTTTTTATTTTTTTATTGTTGTACCTGAATAATGAACTTTACAATCATGTTGTCTAAAAATGTTCAATTAAGTCAATTCCCAAAATTAATCAAATTTACAATTACTCATATTGAGCCTGCATGTTTTACTTTATTGGGCACATTTAAAATAGTATAAAAACGTATGTCATAATTCATACAACCCTGTCTATTCAGTTCATTAGCTTACATCTGGATTAAACGTCCTTGATGTCATAATACATTTTCTGTTATCCCATTGAATTACATTGCAACACTTCTTCTAAGAAGTTCTTGACTGCAATACAGGTTGTCATACGATTTGATAGAAAAAACATAAACCACCTATCATTTTCATCCCAAGTTCTGAAATGCATGTAGTGTTTATGAAGATGTGACTTTCTTTCTTCTTGTAAAGCTGGACAATTTAACACAATGTGCTTGAAAGTTTCTTTTTGCTCTGCATTTTTGCAAAACCTGCAAAATTCGAGTGTTTTAATAATTAACTTGCGTTTTACTATTACAGCTCTGGTTGGCCAGAGGTTAAACCTAAAACTTATAAAGGCTGATCTCAGCTTTATAGATGGATAACGTATCAGGTATGGTTTGCAAGTTCAAAACTTTTTTTTCAACAAACAGGATTTCACTGGCATCTTTATAAGTCCGGCATTGATGTTGTGTTTTTATCCAGTCATTCAAGTATAATTTCCTCGTAGCTCTATGGATTTTCTAATAGAATATTTACTGTTAGGTCAGCAGTGGCCAATGCATTAAAGATCATTTTCCTCCAGTGGACGACAGGTTCATGTGTTGATGTCCACATATAGGGAGATAGAGGCAGAAGCAGTGTATTGATGTCCTTTGCTACAATATATTTTCTCAACAAGGCAAATTGTCTCCGTTGGTATATGGTTGTTAAAGAAATTAAGGCCAATGTCATAATGTAAGTATGCCATGGGTACACATTGAGGAAGTTGCAACACTTGTTTCCAATATTTACCTTCCAATTTCATCAATATTGTTTTGTTGAGGTTTGGCCATGTTTCCAATCCGTATAATAAGATTGGAGTAGTTTTCAGGTTGTAGTAAATTACTGCAGGACAGATTGAGAATTCACCATATTTTCATAGAATCATTTTGGTCTGAGAGATTGCTGTTGTCAGTCGTGTTTCTATCACTTGTAGTCGAGCCCTGTTGTGTGCTTGATTGCCAATTCTCATACCCAGGTATGTATATTGGTCTACTATTTCGATTTCTAAATCTTGTAATTTTCATTTCAGTCTATTTCGTTTCGTTTTTAGGGCATTGCAGATCATGATTTTAGTTTTTCCATGTTTATTGTAAGTTGATTCCTGCTTAAATAGGAAGTTAGAGCTTGTAGTAGATTTTGTAGACCAACAGGGGTTTTGGAGATTAGCACCAAGTCGTCAGCGTATAGGAGAGCTGATACTTTTTCTTGTCCCAACTTTGGGGAGTCAGTGACCACGTCTTCAAAAATTACGGGCATATCTGATAAGAAGAAATTGAATAGGGCTGAGGCAAGTATGCACCCCTGCCTCAGTCCCCTTGCTGTTGGTAACGGCTGGGAAAGCAGGCCTTCTGCCTTCAGTCTCACTTGTATTGTAGGACCCATATGAAGTTCATTAATGATATCTATAATGGTAATTGGACATTGTGCTTTCTGTAGTTTTGATATCAGTAATTGTCGGTCAATGGAGTTCAATGCTGCATGGAAGTCGATGTACTCAAAGTAAAAAGGCTGTTTCGATGCCTGGAAATTAGATTTAATGGCATAGAGTGTGGACAGATTTATGGCTGTCCCCATTCCAGCCACAAAGCCGGTTTGATGGGGATCCCGTTTGCAATGTTGGGCAGTCCACAAATTAAAGTCTTGCAGTATGAAACATGTAAAAATCTTTCCTGCCACGTCAATTGGTGAGATCAGTCTGTAGTACCCAAGTACAGACCGATCTCCCTTTTTATAGATGGGGATGATTACTGCTTTGCGCCATGCGTCCGGAATGTTTCTCTTTTGGATGATACTGGAGAATATTTTGTGCAAGATGATAGCCCAAGTTTGTGGATGTGCTTTTAGCATAAAGTTACTTAGGCCGTCCGGCCCAGAAGCCCGTGAGCTGCTTGATTTTCTGATGAATATTTCAATGTCTTCTACTGAGATACAGAGGTGTGTTGAAGTTTGATACAGGTCTTGAAAATTCTCCATCCATTGCTGTTCCATTACCCCGTTAATTTGAGCATGAGTTTGGGTATTGCCTGTTGTATTATTGAGCATAGACCAGATGTGTGCTGTACTCTTGGCTGTAAAGGCTTGTAGTGCGTTCTCACTGTCTCGTTGGCATTTAGCTGCCTGCCGGACTCGCGTCCAATTTCTATTTTGGCATTTCAATGTCCGGAGAGACCCTGGCTTTTCTGCTTCAGGAATAGATTTAATAGCCTTTTTGTCTGTCGAAGGTCAGCTTTCTTTTGTTGTTGCTCTGTATCGAAGCAGTGGGCCTTCTGTGTGAATCTGCTGATAGAAGTTGATTTGTTCAACTTGAATGGTATTAGTGCCATGGTGTAGAGGGTATCTCTGTATAAAGATGTATTTTTTTGTAGAATGTAATTTAAGTTTAGCAGCTTTGATTTGTTCCATTTAAAGTGAGTGACAGCATTATTAATGTGAATTTGATGAGTGAAATGATCTCTTTCTTCATCCTCTTTAGTCAGATGACATCGCCATCGCCATGCCACGCAGTATTGCAAGTGCCACAAGGGACACCCACAGTCTTCGTAGTGCCTCTACAAAAAAACATTCTTTTCAGTGCTCTAGAACGAGGAGCGCATCTGTCCATGCTTCCAGAGGAAGAAGTCCATGGACCAAATAGAGTGACACCATGTACAGTTGTGTACAGGCGCGTTATAGATGATGTATCATATCATATCACACTAACCTCGTCCAATGGCATAATGAACACAAAAAAAGATTACCCCTCAACAAATATGCCCTTCGGTATCTATTCCAGGGCAGTTGGCAGGCACTTACAAAATCCCCTTATATACTAGCTCTTATCGTCCGCTATCTGCATCAAACAATGCATGTATAGAGAAATATGATATGTAATATTTCTTTTTTCCACTTTTTCCTGATTTCTTTCATGTATCTTTTAGCTACGATTAACCGTTTCACCTTTTCATTGTAACTGTGTTTAAATTTGTGTCTAAATTTATGAAAGTTAATTTGTGAACTATACCACAAATAAAACATAAAAAAAGATGACGGGAAATATAGTTTGCAGTGTCGAAAATTGCTAACTGCTGTAAATGCTGAAAGCAAAAATGACACCATAGTGTTCCATCCAGGGCAAGGTGGAAGAATGGAAGCACACTGGGAAGGGACACGCGCCATATTCTAAAGTTACTGCAGAGTAATTGCTGTCAAAAGATAAAACTGAAGCATATCCGTGTTCTGCTTCTGCAGAAAGGAATCCACCATAGAAGAAAGAAAAGATGAACCGAGCCTTACCACATCGAAAAAACCTTTCTAAAGAATCTTTAGAGCACAGAAACCCACTCGTGGGTGATGAAAGTAGTGACAGCTGTTCAGATGAAGGCTGTGGGAGTGAGAGCATACTCTACTTGCTCATGAGGCCGAAACACATATGTGTCGACATATTTTGGAAAATAGCAGTGTAAATGTATATACACTGCACAATAAGTCAAGTGACAAGACACATTAAATCAAGTCAGTCCCTTACACAATAGGAAGGGCTACAGTGCGGATGGATAGCCCTCAGAAATGAATTATAAGGAGTACATGTAATGTTTAGCACTTTACTCCTGTGTGTGTATGTAAATGTGAAATTATGTATTATTTATTGTTTTATGTAATATGTTTTAGTGAATTTTGATACATAATCATGAAGAAATAAAAGAATACATCCACACTGTAAAAAGTCAAGAGAATTTAGGTCTATCCTCTCTCGGGCTGCTTTAAATATGTTGAAACGATCAGGGAAAAAGCCAGGTGTTCAACACATTATTATCAAATTGGTCTTCTTTGATCATGGATAGATATCTCGGATACAATTCCTTGGAATCCCCACTGCAGCAATCCCACTCCACAGTCTAGGAGAAGAAACAGGCTACTATAATATGAGTATTTTTTTAATATAAAGTAAATAATTGGGGTCCCCTACATTACAATGCTGAGGAAGTCACCCACAATACTAAATACAGGCAGCTTGACTACAGAAGGGAAAGCATAATCTAAAATGTTCTTTCAAATTACAATATCCAACTTGTTTGTGTAATCACACAAGCTAGCGTACATATATTATCAAATCCAAAATACTCTCCTAAAATGTGAACAGATATTTAATTCTGTATTAGAATCCTCACTTAATAGTGTTTCTGGGTTAGAACATAATGTGCTTTGAGCAGCGCAGGTTTGAACCAATATGGAAAAACAACAATAAATACAATACTTCTTCCTTTAATCTATATATATAAAAGTCAACATTTTTCTGTGGCTTTTGTGGCAGTATTTGTGGGTTTGTCGCTTGGCGAAGCGCTGTTCCTTATACAATTCACACCGTTTTACCAATCAGCACTAAATTTTGCATACTGACCTGTTAGGACCCTTCACACATTACTGGCTACATGACAATTGGACACCCCTTTCCCTGGATTTCAGGCCTGCTGACGAAGCCGTAAACCATGTTCACCAGGAAGGCAAACAAAAAATATATGAGAGGCGAATGGACCTGAGAGGCCAAGGTAAATGCAAGTAGCATTCCAGAAGTTTCCAAATATCTGCTGCATTAGGTGCAATTACTTTTCCAGAGGATCTTTGTGAGATGGTGCCTGCCGTCAAAGCTGTAAACAATGTATACTGGGAAGGAAAACAAACATATTTTGTTTCTCAACTGGATGAACATGAGGAAAAACTTGGGACCTCGAAAACTATGTTCCAATTGATGAGCATGTTATCATGTATGTCTACAGAACCTGATCGGAGAACGGTACTTTCGCTAGTTGTCAATATATTTTAGACAGGGGAGAGAAACTATTATATTAATGGCATTGTTTACTATTCGTAGACATGCAGATGTAAATATTTTATTTTCTGTTTAAATAACAACTAAAAATAAATATTTTGGTGATGTGGAGAAAATAATTCTGTAAGGTGGGTTGTACGGACCTAGCAGTTTGGGCTAAACTGCCTCTTTTGGGATGGGAACAAACCTGGTTTGCACATGGTCTTTCCCCTTGCTGTAATGGCTTGGCAAGCGAAGATCGATGGTCTGGAGGGCTACCCAGAGTGATGCCAGAGGTTAGGATTCATTCTAAACCTTCCAGCCATCACCTCTTTGTTTTGCTTTAGTCACCCCGAGTAGGATGGTATGCCCAGACGTGGGTCCTGTGCCTGCTAGACCTACAGACCCAAGCTACTCCTCACTGATGATGCCGAAACATGTCTGGGAATGCTTGCGGTTTTGTGAAGAAGCGATATGAAGTAGCAGTTTGTCTGGACTGCTCCTTTTGGGTTCTGACCAAGCCTGATTTGCATATGGTCATTTCCCCTTCTGTAATGGCTTGGCAGGTGAAGAACAATGGTCTGGAGGGTTGCCAAGAGCAATCCCGGAGGTTAAGGTTAATGCTAAACCTTCCAGCCATCATCTCTTTTGTTTTGCATTAGTCAACCTGAGTGGGACGGGTAGGCCCATATGCTCATCCCATGCCTACTGTACCTAGAGACTCAAGCTACTTCTCAATGATAATGCCAATGAGGCCAATCCATGTCTGGGGATGCTTGTGTTCGGTTGATGAAGGGATGTGACGTAGCAGTTCAGGCTGGATGGCCCTTTTTGAGGTGGGACCAAGCCTGATTTGCATATGATCTTTCCCCTTTCACTAATGTGTTGGCAGGCAAATAACGATGTCCGGAGGGATGACCAAAGCGATGCCAGAGTTTAAGGTTAATTCTAATCCTTCTAGCCATCACCTCTTTTGTTTTGCTTTAATCACCCTGAGTGTGACTGTATGCGCAGATATAGGCCCTGTGCCTGCTACCCTCACTGAGGACACCCAATGAGGCCAAAACATGTCTGGGGATGCTTGTGGTCTCGTGCAGAAATGATGTGACCTAACAGTTTGGGCTGGACTTTCCCTTTTGAGGTGGGACAAATCCTGATTTGCATATGGTCTTTACCCTTCTGTAATGGCTTAGCAGGTGAAGAACGATGGTCTGGAGGGTTGGCCAAAGCATTGCCAGTGGTTAAGATTAATT
The DNA here is from genome assembly GCF_040938575.1 of Ambystoma mexicanum. Taxonomy (NCBI): domain Eukaryota; kingdom Metazoa; phylum Chordata; class Amphibia; order Caudata; family Ambystomatidae; genus Ambystoma; species Ambystoma mexicanum. The sequence continues at coordinate 103,705,967 of NC_090935.1, read as the reverse complement.
CTAAACTTTCCAGCTATCACCTCTTTTGCTTTCCTTTAATCACCCCGAGTGGGACGGGTATGCTCAGACATGAGTCCTGTGCTTGCTGGGACTAGAGACCCAGGCTATTCCTTACCGATTACCCTCAATGAGGCCACCACATGTCTGGGGATGCTTTTGGTCTCATGTAGAAGGGATGTGACCTATCAGTTTGTGATGGACTGCCCCTTATGGGGTGGGAGCAAGCCTGATTTGCATATGGTCTTTCCCCTTTCTGTGATGAATTGACAGGAGAAGAACCATAGTCTGGAGGGTTGCCCAGACCAATGGCAGAGGTTGAGATTAATTCTGAACCTTCTAAACATCACCTCTTTTGTTTTGCTGTACTTCACAAACAACCTACTGTATATAATGAGAAAGAGATACTTTCCTGATATCTCACAAATCATTTTGTAATCATTTTGACTCAGAGTGGCAAATTGGGTTGAACATATATTGTGATCTGGCCAAATGATTTTAGATCAGCAGTATGTACAAGACGTTTGAAAAACATTCACGTTTTCCTTTGCATTACAGGTTAGAGACTTTTATTTTGGATATTAAAACACACTTATCTTTGAAATGTCACACAATTATTACACAGATGATAAAATCAAAATGGGAGAGGAATGAGCAAGTCAATGTTAGTTGCCATTTGGAATTCACTTAGGGCAGAATCCTTCTATTTCTGGGCATTGTTACTTGGAAAAAGTTGGTGATTTAAATTGACATTATTCTTGGGAATGAAGAGGAAAAGTCAAGCCCTTTTCTATTCCGCTTTTAGGAGTAGCAAAACTCTGTTCAGGATTTCTCTTTGTAAAGTATGGTTTTCACCTGTATAGAACATTTATCAGACCCTACAAATATGCAAGGTAAATTGTACACTGCCCACAAAAATGCATATATAATGTGTTCCTATCAAAAACAAGGGAATTAAATAATGATGCGTTGCTGCCCTGCATAACTGTAGATTTCAGGGCAACATAGTTTTCTATTTCCTCTCATAAAGTTTCATTTACAGGTCCAGTCCCCCTTCTCAGCGCTCTAGAGTTAGTAGAATTATATTAAATATAGTGGTGCATTTTTCACTTACATTTATGATTTGTTTAATAAATCACATGGACAAGATCAGTCTCTGGGAGTTCTTAAGGCCTCTCTCTGAATGGTCTTGCCCACTGGTAGAAATGGGAAAGGCATTAGACAGGGTCCTGTGATCTGTTCCCTTTCTGGATGTGCTCAGAAATCCTATTAAGTGCAATCCTCTACCTTCTGTAAATGTAGAAATCAGTTTTTTCAACCGTATTGGCTGCATGCTGCAAGCAGTGAGAAAATCAAGCCAATCCAATTTTGTTGAAATTCAGAGATTTTCAAGCTAGGGTTTCCACCCACCATAGCCTCATTTGACACTACATTTAGGATTGGATGATCTCTGATTGGTCCCTTGCTAACACCCGACACAAACAACTCCCTTACTTCAATTGGTTAATTAAACTGGATTTGTAGAAAGGGGAATCCTTAGCCAAACTCTAATCCCCTCCACAAGAAGTGCAAATAGTTGTGCTAAAATATTCATTACTGAATAGCCCTTGATGTAAATATGTGAGCATGAAATAAATTACATCCTTTAATATGGCACGATATTCTGAATCCAGAGATAACATATATGTTTCTGCCACTTAATGCATGTTGGGGTTATGAAAATGTGCAAATTATGCATTTGTTGTATATTCTGGTATAATGCTTTTTATATGCTTCGGATTCACTTTAGTCTGCTAAAATGTAAGCATGTGTTACTTAATAGTACTCAAACAATAGGTAGTAATATCAACAGATGTAATCTTATGTGATTTATAAAGAATCTGAGTAGGACACTCACATTCTCTTGCTCTTAGATGATTTTTAGGTGTAGCTAAGATTGTTTTGCTCTATGAATATCCATTAGGTTAGCCAATATTTTACACCTTGGAGACTTGTGAGGTTGGCCATTGTGCTGGACTTGGAATAATTCCAGAGGGCGACCAGGGTGGGTGTTGCTCTCTGAGGATTTTGTGAGGGTAGCCATTGTATTGTACAGATTGTAGCCTTTGCACCAGAGGCTCTCTTGTGATAGCCATTGTATCACACTTGGAAGAGGTTGTGCAGTTGACCAGGGTACAGCACTTAGTCGAATCCATGTTATTGATTCCAGGCGGTTGTAGAATCTGTTGCACTACAGGCAATGCAGGTGTTGGCAGAATGTGTAACGCTCACCTGATATCCACGGGGATGCCACTCAGCCGGTCCGGACTTCCGACCACTTCGAACACTTCCCTGGACTTTGCTCAACCAAGCACTGGGCCTGAAACACAGTATTATCAGAGGTCAATCCCCTATTGGTCTTGCTTGTCTGGCCCCCCTTTTCTTCCGTGGGTCCCAACCTTCCCCCGGACCTCTCCTCACCTTGTTTTTTGATGTGGGGCGCTCTCTGTCCTGCCTTCAGTGCAGGGGTGTGTTGGGTGATGCAGGCTGGAGGGTGCCTAGTTGCTTCACTGGCACGGGCCCGGCGGACGGGGCTTGCTGCGACTTCAGCCTGGCCGGTAAGTGGAATGAGTCTTACAAAAGTTCTGATGGCTCTAGTCCCTTTAATACTGTGTCTTTCTTTCCTTAGGTGATGAAGGTCTTGAGGATGGTGACGCGCTGCCGAGGTAAGTAGTAATGCGGAGCATGATGCTTATTGGCTTCCTTAGCACTAACCAACGTTCGTCTTTTCCATGTCCTTTTAGGTGCCGCAGTAACCCAGCATGGAAGCGAGCTGAGGAGATGAGCGGCGGTGAGAAAGCGCAATGTGCGGCGCCTCTTGAATGTTTTGCACTAACCTGATGTGTCTTTTCCCCTTTTTCAGATCGGCAGGATGCTCCGGAGCAGAAGTTGTCCGATCGACGGGAGTTCAGGTAAGGATTAAACTCTATTTGCAAATTCGTGAGAGCTAAGTATTGCTGAATGCTTACTAACGTCTTTTCTTCTATTCTTCTTCCCTTTTGTAGGGCGTGGCGTGCCGAGATGGAGATGACTCTGCCGTAGGAATCCGCAAGACTGGGAAGAGCCGGACAGAAGTTGGATGCTCTTCGAGGTGAGTATTGGCAACGATGTTCTTGTTCTTGCAGGTGCACTGGCGCTGAAGAAAGAAGTGGGCTTCTTTAGGAGATCTGAGCACGGTGAGTGTCACGCTGCAGGTGCAGAGAAATGCAAAGCATGTTTCTCAGGCCAGGCGTGGTTTAAATAGTCTGTAGGTATCCCAGGTATCCCTGGGCTGAGCCACACCCGAAAGACTAGACTGCTCATCCAGTTCAAGGAACTGAATTACATGGGGGCATCCATTGCCCCATAATACATTGCAAGTCCAATGCTAAGTGGATCTCAGGACTGTGTGTGAGCTTGGTGCCAAAGGCGCCAAGTCTGAGTCCAAGTAGATTTCTGGGGAGATGGAGAGGCCCTTACGGGCCGACTAGGTGGTCGTGACCTGGATCCAGCCTGATATGCCGGGGGGCTGGGGCAGGAATCATGACAGAATGCTACCTTTACTGTTAAGTGGGGTATTGAATGCAGCCTCTTAATGATAGCTGGAAGCATGCATAATATATACACCATAATGTATCAACCCAGATTTTTTGGAATTCTGCCAAATGTACCAATTCCAGGCTTACATTTGATCATAACCAATGCATTTTCCCTCCCGCACTCTGTGCTTTTGGAATTAGCCAAAGGCACTGCCACACTCCCACACTTATCTGTTTTCACATACAACTAGAATGACACTTTGCACAACACTTCTGCCATAAGAATGTAGCTTTCTCTCATGGCGACATATCCAAACTGTAGCTACACATACAACTGACAATCCTCTTACACCCCCGTCCAGCGTATTGCCCTAGTGCCCTAGTGTACATCTCTCCACCCATGAACATGCCAATTAGACATGGGTGGCTAGCAGGGACTCAGAAAATCACTCATAACCTGTAATGACCATTATGCACACACACATACTAGCATCTCCTAACTTTCCCATACTTTGGACTTAGGTCTCTCCGAGGGCGTTCAACCTACAGCGTGTTGCAAGCAGACCCATGGTGAAAGGCGCTATACAAATGACGAAATGAAATGAAATTCAAGTTGCCCAGTTCATCATGGTGTCTTTCACATGGCAGTAAACATGCTGAGGCACATTTAAAGAGTATTATCTTCCAGTAATGTCTACATAGGTAATGATGATGATGACGATGTGTTATTTTTATATAGCGCCTTAATCCAAAACGCTTTACAGAGCACATATTTACATACAATATCACCCAACCGAAATTGGTACTCATTTATCGACCTCGGAAGGATGAAAGGCTGAGTTGGCCTTGCCGGGATTGTAACCTGCGACCTGCAGATCACGCTCAGATCGCAGCAGCAAGCGCTCAACCTGCTGAGCTATCTTACCGGCTTGATAGGTACACCATCAATGTGGTGTTTTGGTGTTTATGTCAATAAAAGTCATACAAAGGCATTGATTTCTTAAGCATACTTCTGGATGGTTAAAGAAAGCCCAAATCCCTGGTCTAATGTGCTGATCCCTTTGGCAAACTGTGATAGACTCTTTAATTCAGATCAAAATAACCTTTCCATGAATGTATCCTTCTCCATTTAATAACGAGGGTGTTAATTACTTGGTGATTCACGCCCTCTCCTGTTTTTTAAAATTAGGAATATTTTTGCTGGAGGCCACAAGGAGGCCACAAGGAGGAGTACCTGTCCTTAATGTTCGATTGTACGTAAGAGGGGAGTCAGAAAGGGGGGCCTAGACTGCTTCCAACTCTAGTTTAGAGATGTTGTATGATAACTTATTGCCTGTTCCACTATTGATCACCATCATCACTTTATTAAGTGCAACGGTGAGAGGGAGGGGGGGTCATCTTCATTTTTGCCAAAGCGTACTTCCTGATTGTTGACCATAGAGTAACTAGCTCCTTCTTTACTGTACAAGAATCTTAGTCTGTTTTATGCTGGATCCTGATGGGAATCAGTTTGAGCGAAGGGTCCCCTTATTCCAGCTGACTCGCTTGCTTATTGTTGACATGTTGCAATAAGAATGGAACTGTAAACACGACGTAGATCGACAAAGAACAATTTCAACAATAATGGACAAGCGCCCTTGTCTAACCTGGCTGTAGGAAGGTCCTAAGCACACTTGTGCCCACATCACAGAATGAAAGAATGAAGGGTTTTTTATCATAGTGGATACTGTAGGACAGATCACTATTTTGGCTTAGCTTGATCCAAATGGGGTCCTGGGTTGGCCCTGCCCAATGCCCACTGTTTCTCTTTATTGTAATCACTACACCGTACAAGCGCCATGATACCTCCGGGTCTGGGTGCTATATAAATTAAAAAAATAAATACATTAAATAAATGCTGCACTGACGTCCATGCAACACAAGCAGAATTACTTGCTGCCAATCATACATCTCTGGACATTGCTTGTTGGAGGGAAAGGATTATGGCCAGAACCTTTCCTCTTGGAATATTCAAGCTGTTTCTGTGGAACCAGATGACTGCTAATTTCCTCCCACACCTCAAAATAGTTGAAGCATCATTAAGCCTATAATACTCTGGGCTTTTCCTTAATTCTTTTATGACAATGGGTCAACACAATCAGCTGGAATTGTCACGTATCTGATGATCTGCCGACTTGATATGGTGAAACTGACAAAAACCTTGGAGTTCCCCTAAAGCGGTACTAATGATAGTCGTGGGCGGTGTGTGTAGTATGTATCAAGGTTCACAGCACATTTTACACTCCTTCGCTTAAAGAAGTGTTGCACTCGTTTTTTTATGGGTACAAACATCTTGGAGAAGAAGCCCATGGCCGATCATAAGAGTAAACACTATTTTATTATTTCCCAAAGCCAATGATAGAAACAAGGAGAATAAACAAATGGCAACACTTTTATGGTTGGAGCGCAGCCATACAGGGTGGTACGGTTTCACCATCTAAGCACAGACTTCCTCTGCGCAGTCCACTTTCCATGGGTTACCAGAGGGAGCTAACCAGGTGAGCAATAGTACGAATAGTCACTCCTCCAGGAGTGGATGTGGTCTAACTGGGTGGGGTCAGGGGGCAGTCTGGATACCCTCCATCATAGACAAGGGTCTCCACTCTCCCTATGCCAGTCCTACAGTGTATTCTGAAGCTGCTTTTCCAAGCATCGGAAGCCGCATAGGGATTATTGCCTGAAGGCCCTGTTATAAATCTTGGATGATGAACGTTGTGGTGCTATCGCTCTTAAGGACCAGGATACAGCAGGATGTCCAGCACGAAGGCACTATCCGTGGCCATGTATACAGCATCAGTTGGTGTACAGTTCTCTGCTGTTTGCTTTTTATCCTGGTAGGGATGAGGCATTTTTATCAAGCGTGTCTTATATATGTGGTGTGTTTGCTGCTAGAGCAGAAAAGTGTTTTACATGACTCTAATTTCATGGATTTACGTTGAAATAATGAAAAAAAACACTAAGGCTGAAAACAACTTTTTGTATCGAATTTCCCAAAAATGTTTTCCTTTTTTTGAAAATGCTTTGTATTTTAATATGGGAGAGACACCCGACACCCACATATCCCCCAAATTAATGTATACCCCAACCCAAGCCCTTAAATATTTTTTTTAAAGGTGAACAATCCAGCAAAAATGTGATTTAAAAAAATTGTTGTTGTTGGCTTAGGTATTTTGCAATTCGTTTTTTTTATGCGATACCAATTTCTCTATCATGTGGGTTTTTGGCAAAGCTCATTGCTAGGTAGTGACAGAGTTTCCCCTTCAGTATCTTAGGTGGATGTGCTCTGGGCGCCAAAGAAAACACACTAGTAGATCCTAGCCATTACCTGGGGCACCTCCTTTCCCCAATCCTTCCCTCCCGAGTGGTCTTGGAAGTCTCAGGCAGGACAGGCTCACCTGGGTTTTCACTAGTCATTCTAGGCAGTGGCTGCATAGGGCTGGGACAGCTTGATTCAGGCAGAAACATTTTATTCCCAGACACCTGTGGGGGTGCAATCAGGTGTTTACTCAGTGGTTGGGAGACTGCAAAGAAAGAAAAAAGAGGGGAAGCATGTGCACACGATTGCCTGTAATGTTATCTCTCATTAGCATAGTGCAATAAACTCATTCCTGGAGAGAAATGCACCTTCTTGTTTTATTTTCCAGTGAAACCATACAGCGGCTCATTATGAGTTCACCGGTCCAGAAAATGACGGACAAAAGGTCGGTAATTTGAGCATCAGCATTTCTTCTGGACCAGGGAAACACAAGTTTGCCGGTGGGGGCAGTGATCGACCGGCACGCCTGGCCTGCTGGTAGCTCAGGCCCCTACGGGCCCCTACGGGCAAATAAATGCATGAATCACCAGCATTGGTAATACCGGTGCCAGTAATTCCTGCAATCCCATCGGGAATGGTAAATGACCAGCATCTCTACTGCCTGTAATATCCCGGTAATACTGGGATATCGGGCGGTGTAAATGGTAAGGCAGTTTTGCCGGTATCCTGGCGGAATTACCGGCAGGATGCCTGGAAAACTGTAATGAGGGCCATAATCTACACGTCTCATGACATTCCAAGTCAGTTATTGATTTTATTATTATTATTGTCATTATTGTGACTAGTAAAATTAAGGACTGATTATTATTTTGAAAGACCTGGAACTCTGATTTCTTTTATCTGTGATTTGCTTTGTCAAAAAAATTACAATATTTTACTTTCAAAATAGAGAGACAGTACTCTGTAATGGCTTGCCTCAACTATGTCCAGCGTGCCGTCACCCCTCTATTCGGGTCCTTTCCCTTCTATCTTTATCATGTTTCCCAACAAATAATGTTTGGCCCTCTTTAGTATATTGTGGGCCCAATTATTGAGGGCGTATGAGATCATGGGGGTCATTACGAGTATGGCGGTAGGGGCTTAGCGGCACCGTTAAGGATGGCGGTGCCGTTTAGCCCCTACCGCCATTTTCCGAGGTCCCTTAGCGAGTCCCAGCAGGAACGGCTGGTCTGACCAGCCGTTCTTTGAGGGACCCGTTAAGGGACCATGGAGCTAATAACGGGCCCCCAATTTGCGGCCCATTATTAGCGCCTTCCCCATTCCCATTGGGCCCTATGAGGGCTCAAATGGGAATGAGGAAGGCTTTACTGAATGGGGACTTACCGGGTCCGCATAAGTCGGAATGTCTCGGTAAGTCCCCATTCAGTGAGTCTGGACCCGGGTTTGGAGGCAGCCATGGCGCTAATAGCGCCATGGCTGCCTCCAAACTCGTAATGACCCCACATGTCTTTATGCCACAGAGTGAAGTGGAGCGCAGGGTTCCCACATAAGGGCTGCCTTCCCTCCCTGCAGTCACACCAGACCCCTTCCTAGAGAGCAGACATGACAAGTGCCATGGCACTCCAAATGAGGGGAGACTGAACAATTCTACAGCTTCAGTACTTCTGTAGTGTGAGGACTGTGTGGATGGCGGTGGCTTGAACACTCCAAGTGTTATTCATATCGTGTGACCATCACCGCCGTGCTGAGCACATCCTGGGCCTCCTCTTCAGGCCTGCTCTGTGCAAACAAAACAGATTGTGAATAAATGCGGAGGTTTGCAGATGAACTGTGAACTGATAAGCACATACAGGATATGTGTACATATTCATATCTTAACAGAATAGCATCCTGCCATTTTTCGGAAATATATATATATTCACTGAAAAAAAGTTGTTAAAGTGATCCTATGGTTAAGTTGTACTAATAAAAACATATGAAAATCAATGAAAAAACGTTGTTAAAGAGACTTTATGGTTAAGTTGCGCTAATACAAACCCATGAAATTCAATGAAAAAACAAACGTTAAATGAACGTTATGGTTACAAGTAAAACCCAAAATCCCCAGAAATTCACCAGTTATTGTAAGTTAAGGAACCATAACTCGCACCACCACCATGCACTGCTAAAACAAACATCCAGGACATTATTCAAAGATGACATCGCTAAAATGATTGATGACGTCACTGATAACATCACATGTTCATGAACAGTCCCTCCAAGGGGAAGTATTTATAATGTTGGTAACAAGATGTCAGGGGTGATCGGGAGATCTATCATAAATTACTTAATCTATTAAAGAATATTCTCATCTAAAGAAAACATTATATTCAAGTGTTGTTGTTAATACAGGAACCTAATCATACATACAAATAGGTAATGGCTGCAGCATATACCCGCAAAAGTGCAATATCTTTAATCTGGTAATTTCCCATAGTAAAATAATAAATGCTATTTTATCAAAGTTTTACGTAATGTTAAACATAGAATAAATAGCTAACAATTTCCAATTTATAACATACTTGTGTTAGCACCAAAAAAATAATGTAAAAACCCAGAATGCATACAAATTAGAGCAACATATAGGGAAACTAAAGTAAGCAAGAAAGAAACAACAGCACCAAAAAATAACAATAACATTATAGGTTTTGTGGTCCATAATTATGGTTGGTGCCTCTTCCCTCATTTCTCTCCCACCTTACTTTCTGACCTCTCCTGCAAAAAAAACAAAAATCAAAGAACACCAAAAAAAAGGTTTCTTTAGGAACCACCTTTCACGGTTAAAAAATAAAACTAAAAAAAAATAGCTCATAGACTCCATCTACTTTACATTTCTCAGTAAAGTAGTAAGAATCAATAAGATTCTCCAACATTTCCATTAGCGATTTGTGTTATGCTAATGGGAATTATTAGGCGATTAACCCAGAGACAGAAGGCCATTACTGCATAAGGTAATTCCCCTGGGGCCCATAGTCACAGGCCTGAGCGTAGTCCCGGGGCATTACCTTATGTGGTAAAGGCCTGCAGTCGAGGGGCTTATTGCCATTAGGACCATGGCCTGTTAGATCAGAGTACTAATGCTAGCTTTCTTTCGGCTAGGATACGCCTTGCGTTTCGCAGCTGAAAATAAAAGGAAAAAAATGTCCACTGCAGACAGGAAAACATGTCAGTTTTCTCTTTCCTTGACGGCCATAGTAAACAAAGAAAATGTCCACCATTGAACGGGAGAAGGTACTACAAATATTCCCTTCTCCCTTTGCATGTCGGAAATTAAAGTAATGGGGATAAAGATCAATGGTAAATAAAGAAAATGGCCACCTTGAAACAATGGCAGACCAATCGCGTTTGTGGGGGAGCCGAAAGAATGAAGGGGACCGGTGCGAGTTTGCTGCCACAACGTGAGCAGGAATACCATACAGTAAGGCTTGGAAAAGGACCCATCAGTGAAAAGAACACACAATATTTACGGTGCGCCAGGTACTAATGGACAATTCAATACTAGAAAAAAATATAGAAGGACAGAAACAATTTTCTGTCCCAAATACTTTTCTCTAGCATACAATAAGCCCCATAAACGATGGACCTTTATGACTATCCGCGGTCTCCACAGTCCCCTTTCCAGGCAATGGATCATTAAAAGACCCGGATGGTACGTGCACCCCATTACACAGGGCATCCCTACTACCCTTTTACATTTTATATTTGTAACACTCCATCAATGCCTGCTTTAAAACAGTCACACATCCATCCATCAACACTTCCAAAAACTGTACATATAACCCTATAATCATATTACCTTTCCACACATCAACTGCCACTTAACAATCTTCTACAAATCTTTTGCATCTGCATTTCCCTTACTTAAACAAAGAAATTTTACACAGTGCTGCTATAAATGCACATATGCATTGTGCAGTGACAGAAGTTCATAAGTAAAAGGGGTAGTACTGATGGACAAGTGCTCATGGGAGCCCAGGCGGGACATGCCAAAGAATCCCAAGATTGGACGCCACTGGCTAACTGCTGGGGCAGAGGAGTCCCAAGGGTGGGCTGTATCTTAACTGTAACATCCCTTTAACATCATTTTGTCTGTCAATTGAATAGGTTTTTATAAGTGAAAATGTTTAATGATATGATATGATATGATTGTTTATTTATATTATTTTTTACTGTACAAGAATCTTAGTCTGTTTTATTCTGGATCCTGATGGGGTTCAGTTTGAGTGAAGGGTCCCCTTATTCCAACTGACTCGCTTGCTTATTGTTGACATGTTGCAATAAGAATGGAACCGTAAACACGACGTAGGATGGATCGACAAAGAACAATTTCAACAATAATGGACAAGCGCCCTTGTCTAACCTGGCTGTAGGAAGGTGCTAAGCACACTTGTGCCCACATCACAGAATGAAAAAATGAAGGGTTTTTATCATAGTGGATACTGTAGGACAGATCGCTTTTTTGGCTTAGCTTGATCCATATGGGATCCTGGGTTGGCCCTGCCCAATGCCCACTGTATCTCTTTATCGTAATCACTTACACCGTACAAGTGCCAAGATACCTCCGGGTCTGGGTGCTATATAAATGAAATAAATAAATACATTAAATAAATGCTGCACTGACATCCATGCAACAAAAGCAGAATTACTTGCTGCCAATCATACATCTCTGGACATTGCTTGATGGAGGGAAAGGATTATGGCCAGAACCTTTCCTCTTGGAATATTCAAGCTGTTCCTGTGGAACCAGATGACTGCTAATTTCCTCCCACACCTCAAGATAGTCGAAGCATCATTAAGCCTATAATACTCTGGGCTTTTCCTTAATTCTTTTATGACAATGGGTCAACACAATCAGCTGGAATTGTCACGTATCTGATGATCTGCCGACTTGATATGGTGAAACTGACAAAAACCTTGGAGTTCCCCTAAAGCGGTACTAATGATAGTCGAGGGCGGTGTGTGTAGTATGTATCAAGGTTTACAGCACATTTTACACTCCTTTGCTTAAAGAGGTTTTGCACTTGTTTTTTTATGGTTACAAACATCTTGGAGAAGAAGCCCATGGCTGATCATAAGAGTAAACACTTTTTTATTATTTCCCAAAGCCATTGATAGAAACAAGGAGAATAAACAAATGCCAACACTTTTATGGTTGGAGCACAGCCATACAGGGGGGTACGGTTTCACCATCCAAGCACAGACTTCCTGTGCGCAATCCACTTTCCATGGGTTACCAGGGGGAGCTAACCAGGTGAGCAATAGTACGAATAGTCACTCCTCCAGGAGTGGATGTGGTCTAACTGGGTGGGGGCAGAGGGCAATCTGGATACCCTCCATCATAGGCAAGGGTCTCCACTCTCCCTATGCTAGTTCTGCAGTGTATTCTGAAGCTGCTTGTCCAAGCATCGGAAGCCGCATTGGGACTATTGCCTGAAGGCCCCGTTAAAAGTCTGGGCTCATGAAAGTTGTGGTGCTATCGCTCTTAAGGACCAGGATACAGCAGGATGTCCAGCACGAAGTCACTATCCGTGGCCATGTATACATCATCAGTTGGTGTACAGTTCTCTGCTCTTTGTTTTTTATCCTGGTAGGGATGAGGCATTTTTATCAAGCGTGTCTTAGAGCAGAAAAGTGTACATGACCCTAATTTCATGGATTTACGTTGAAATAATGAAAAAAAACACTAAGGCTGAAAACAACCTTTTTGTATCGAATTTCCCAAAAATGTTTTCCTTTTTTGGAAAATGCTTTGTATTTTAATATGGGAGAGACACCCGACACCCACATATCCCCCAAATTAATGTATAGCCCAACCCAAGGCCTTACATATATTTTCTTTAAAGGTGAACAATCCAGCAAAAATGTGATTGAAAAAAATTGTTGTTGTCGGCCTAGTTATTTTGCAATTCGTTTTTTTTAATGCAATACCAATTTCACTACCATGTGGTTTTTTGGCAAAGCTCATTGCTAGGCAGTGACAGAGTCGCCCCTTCAGTATCTTAGGTGGATGTGCTCTGGGCGCCAAAGAAAACACAGCAGTAGATCCTAGCCATTACCTGGGGCACCTCCTTACCCCAATCTGTCCCTCCCCAGTGGTCTTGGAAGTCTCAGGCAGGACAGGCTCACCTGGGTTTTCACTAGTAATTCTAGGCAGTGGCTGCATAGGACTGGGACAGCTTGATCCAGGCATAAACATTCTATTTCCAGACACCTTTGGGAGTGCAATCAGGTGTTTGCTCAGTGGGTGGGAGGCTGCAAAGAAAGAAAAAGAGGGCAGCATGTGCACATGATTGGCGGTCAATATTATCTATCATTACCATAGTGCAATAAACGCATTCCTGGATAGAAATGCACCTTCTTGTTTTATTTTCCAGGGAAAACATACAGCGGCTCATTATGAGTGCCAAGGTAAAAAAAATGACGGATAAAAGGTCGGTAATTTGAGCATCAGCATTTCTTCTGGACCAGGGAAACACAAGTTTGCCGGTGGGGGCAGTGATCGACCGGCAGGCCTGGCCTGCTGGTAGCTCAGGCCCCTACGGGCCCCTACGGGCAAATAAATGCATGAATCACCAGCATTAGTAATACCGGTGCCAGTAATTCCTGCAATCCCATCGGGAATGGTAAATGACCAGCATCTCTACTGCCTGTAATATCCCGGTAATACTGGGATATCGGGCGGTGTAAATGGTAAGGCAGTTTTGCCGGTATCCTGGCGCAATTACTGGCAGGATGCCGGGAAAACTGTAATGAGGGCCATAATCTACACGTCTCATGACATTCCAAGTCAGTTATTGATTTTATTATTATTATTGTCATTATTGTTACTGGTAAAATTAAGGACTGATTATTATTTTGAAAGACCTGGAACTCTGATTTCTTTTATCTGTGATTTGCTTTGTCAAAAAAATTACAATATTCTACTTTCAAAATAGAGAGACAGTACTCTGTAATGGCTTGCCTCATCTATGTCCAGCGTGCCGCCACCCCTCTATTCGGGTCCTTTCCCTTCTATCTTTATCATGTTTACCAACAAATAATGTTTGGCCGACTTTAGTATATTGTGGGTCCAATTATTGAGGGTGTATGAGATCATGGGGGTCATTACGAGTATGGCTGTAGGGGCTTAGCGGCACCGTTAAGGATGGTGGTGCCGTTAAGCCCCTACCGCCATATTCCGAGGTCCCTTAGCGAGTCCCAGCAGGAATGGCTGGTCTGACCATTAAGGGACCTTGGAGCTAATAACGGGCCCCCAATTTGCGGCACGTTATTAGCATCTTCCCCATTCCCATTCAGCCCTATGAGGGCTCAAATGGGAATGAGGAAGGCTTTACTGAATGGGGATTTACCGGTTCCGCATAAGTCGGAATGTCTCGGTAAGTCCACATTCAGTGAGTCTGGACCCGGGTTTGGAGGCAGCCATGGCGCTAATAGCGCCATGGCTGCCTCCAAACTCGTAATGACCCCACATGTCTTTATGCCACAGAGTGAAGTGGAGCGCAGGGCTCCCACATAAGGGCTGCCTTCCCTCCCTGCAGTCACAACAGACCCCTTCCTAGAGAGCAGACCTGACAAGTGCCATGGCACTCCAAATGAGGGGAGACTAAACAATTCTGCAGCTTCAGTACTTCTGTAGTGTGAGGACCGTGTGGATGGCGGTGGCTTGAACACTCCAAACGTTCTCATACCGTGTGAACATCACTGCCGTGCTGAGCACAATCTGGGCCTCCTCTTCAGGCCTGCTCTTTGCAGACAAAACAGATTGTGAAGAAATGCGGAAGTTTGCAGATGAACTGTGAACTGATAAGCACATACAGGATATGTGTACATATTCATATTTTAACAGAACAGCATCCTGCCATTTTTTGGAAATATATATACATTCACTGAAAAAAACGTTGTTAAAGTGATCCTATGGTTAAGTTGTACTAATAAAAACATGAAAATCAATGAAAACACTTTTTTAAAGAGACGTTATGGTTAAGTTGCGCTAATACAAACCCATGGAATTCAATGAAAAAACAAACGTTAAATGTACGTTATGGTTACAAGTAAAACCCAAAACTCCCAGAAATTCACCAGTTATTGTAAGTTAAGGAACCATAACTCGCACCACCACCATGCACTTCTAAAACAAACACCCAGGACACTCAAAGATGACATCGCTAAAATGATTGATGACGTCACTGATAACATCACATGTTCATGAACAGTCCCTACAAGGGGTAGTGTTTATAATGTTGGTAACAAGATATCAGTGGTGATCGGGAGATCTATCATAATTTACTTAATCTATTAGAGAATATTCTCATCTAAAGAAAACATTATATTCAAGTGTTGTTGTTAATACAGGAACCTAATCATACATACACATAGGTAATGGCTGCAGCATATACCCCCAAAAGTGCAATATCTTTAATCTGGTAATTTCCGATAGTTAAATAATAAATGCTACTTTATCGAAGTTTTACGTAATGTTAAACATAGAATAAATAGCTAACAATTTCCAACTTATAACATACTTGTGTTAGCACCAAAAAAAACATATAAAAACCCAGAATGCATACAAATTAGAGCAACATATAGGGAAACTAAAGTAAGCAAGAAAGAAACAACAGCACCAAAAAATAACAATAACATTATAGGTTTTGTGGTCCATAATTATGATTGGTGCCTCTTCCCTCATTTCTCTCCCACCTTACTTTCTGACATCTCCTGCAAAAAAAAAAAAATAATCAAAAAACAACAAAAAAAGGTTTCTTAAGGAACCACCTTTCACGGTTAAAAAATAAAACTAAAAAGAATTAGCTCATAGACTCCATTTACTTTACATTTCTCAGTAAAGTAGTAAGACTCAATAAGATTCTCCAACATTTCCATTAGCGATTTGTGTTATGCTAATGGGAATAATAAGGCGATAAGCCCCGAGACAGAAGGCCATTACTGCATAAGGTAATTCCCCTGGGGCCCATAGTCACAGGCCCGAGCGTAGCCCCGGGGCATTGCCTTATGTGATAATGGCCTGCAGTCGAGGGGTTTATTGCCATTAGGACCATGGCCTGTTAGATCAGAGTACTAATGCTAGCTTTCTTTCGGCTGGGATACGCGTTGCGTTTCGCAGCTGAAAATAAAAGGAAAAAAATGGCCGCTGCGGACAGGAAAACATGTCAGTTTTCTCTTTCCGTGGTGGCCATAGTAAACAAAGAAAATGTCCACCATTGAACTGGAGAAGGTACTACAAATAGTCCCTTCTCCCTTTGCATGTCGGAAATTAAAGTAATGGGGATAAAGGTCAATGGTAAATAAAGAAAATGGCCACCATGAAACAATGGCAGATCAAGCGCGTTCGTGGGGGAGGTGAAAGAATGAAGGGGACCGGTGCGAGTTTGCCGCCACAACGTGTGCAGGAATACCATACAGTAAGGCTTGGAAAAGAACCAATCAGTGAAAAGAACACACAATATTTACGGTGCGCCAGGTACTAATGGACAATTGTATACTAGAGAAAAATATAGAAGGACAGAAACAATTTTCTGTCCCAAATACTTTTCTCTAGCATACAATAAGCCCCATAATAGATGGACCTTTATGACTATCCGCGGTCTCCACAGTCCCCTTTCCAGGCCATGGATCATTAGAAGACCCGGATTGCACGTGCACCCCATTACACAGGGCAGCCCTTCTACCCTTTTACATTTTATATTTGTAACACTCCATCAATGCCTGCTTTAAAACAGTCACACATCCATCCATCAACACTTCCAAAAACTGTACATATAACCCTATAAACATATTACCTTTCCACACATCAACTGCCACTTAACAATCTTCTACAAATCTTTTGCATCTGCATTTCCCTTACTTATACAAAGAAATTGTACACAGTGCTGCTATAAATGCACATATGCATTGTGCAGTGACAGAAGTTCATAAGTAAAAGGGGTAGTACTGATGGACAAGTGCTCATGGGAGCCCAGGAGGGACATGCCAAAGAATCCCAAGATTGGACGCCACTGGCTAACTGCTGGGGCAGAGAAGTTCCAAGGGTGGGCTGTATCTTAACTGTAACATCCCTTTAACAACGTTTTGTCTGTCAATTTAATAGGTTTTTATAAGTGAAAATGTTTCATGATATGATAAGATATGATTGTTTATTTATATAGCGCCTATACACAATGTGTTTCAAAGTGCTTCAAGGCAAGGGAGGGAACAAGTGAAAATACAACGACATTCTTACACGCCATGAACAGTAAGGATGTGAAATTCAAATAGTGCAAGAGCTAAGACATACATAAGGAAGCGAGGGGGAGAGTGGGAAGGACATGGAAACAGAGGAGAAAAACAAAAGGTGAGGGGTGCAGAAAGGGAGGGGAGGAACAAAACAAGTGACTATCGTACTAGGTCTGTGACTATCATAGACACCCTTGATCTAAGAGTTGAAAGCAGGACGGAAGAGGCAGGGCTAAGAAGGTGGCTGGTGCTTAGGCTAGGTGACCTAGATCCACTTGCACCTGCTCCCCATCTGCAAAGGAAAAGATGCTGGAGGACTCCTTAAGTAGGGAAAAAGAGTGGCAAGCAGGAAGGCTCCAGGTGGGAGGGGCTTGCTAAGTGGGGAAAAAGAGTTGCAACCTGGAAGGCACCAGGTGGGTGGGGCTTAGGCCAGGTGACCTAGATCCACTTGCACCTGCTGGCCATATGCAGAGGAAAAGAGGTTGGAGGGCTCCTTAAGTAGGGAAAAAGAGCGGAAACCAGGGAAGCACTAGTGGGGCGGGCCTTGCTAAGTGGGGAAAAAAAGCGGCAACCTGGAAGGCACCAGGTGAGCGGGGCTTAGGCCAGGTGACCTAGATCCACTTGCTCCTCATCTGCAAAGGAAAAGAGGATGGAGGGCTCCTTATGTATGGAAAAAGAGCAGCAACCAGGAAGGCACCAGGTGGGCGGGGCTTGCTAAGTGGGGAAACAGTGCGCCAACCTGGATGGTCTCCAGGTGGGCAAAGCTTAGGCCAGTTGACCTAGATCCACTTGCACCTGCTCCAAATCTGCAAAGGAAAAAAGGCTGAAGGGCTCCTTAAGTAGGGAAAAAGAGTGGCATCCAGGAAGGCACCAGATGGGCGGGGATTGGAACAGGTGACCTAGATCCACTTGCACTTGCTCCCCATCTGCAAAGGAAAATAGGATGGAGGGATCCTTAATCAGGGAAATAGAGTGGCAACCAGGAAGGCACCAATTGGGCGGGGCTTGCTAAGTGGGGAAAAAGAGCAGCAACCTGGAAGGCACCAGGTGGGAGAGGCTTAGGCCAGGTGACCTAGATCCACTTGCACCTGCTGGCCATCTGCAGAGTAAAAGAGGTTGGAGGGCTCCTTAAGTAGGGAAAAAGAGCAGAAACCAGGGAAGCACCAGAGGGGCAGACTTGCTAAGTGGGGAAAAATAGCGGCAACCAGGAAGGCACTAGGTGGGCGGGGTTTAAGCCAGGTGACCTAGATCCACTTGCACTTGCTCCCCATCTGCAAAGGAAAATAGGATGGAGGGATCCTTAATTAGGGAAAAAGAGAGGCAACCAGGAAGGCACCAATTGGGCGGGGCTTGCTAAGTGGGGAAAAAGAGCTGCAACCTGGAAGGCACCAGGTGGGAAAGTCTTAGGCCAGGTAACCTAGATCCACTTGCGCCTGCTCCCCATCTGCAAAGGAAAAGAGGCTGGAAGGCTCCTTAAGTATGGAAAAAGAGCAGCAAGCAGGAATGCACCAGGTGGGCAGGTCTTGCTAAGTGGGGAAAAAGAGCGGCAACCTGGAAGGCACCAGGTGGGCCGGGTTTAGGCCAGGTGACCTAGATCCACTTGCACCTGCTCCCCATCTGCAAAGGAAAAGAGGCTTGAGCAGCAACCAGGAAGGAACCAGGTGGGCGGGGCTTGCTAAGTAGGGAAAAATAGCAGCAACCTGGAAGGCACCAGGTGGGTGGGGCGTAGGCCAGGTGACCTAGACCCACTTGCCCCTGCTCCCCATCTGCAAAGGAAAAGAGGCTGGAGGGCTCCTTAAGTAGGGAAATAGAGCAGCAACCAGGAAGGCACTATGTGGTCAGGGCTTGCTAAGTGGAGGGTCAGCAAGAACTTCAAAGCATGGTTTTGTAAAATCCTGTGTTTTATTTTATTTTTTAAAGTGTGAAAATGTAAGAACACAACACAGTGATATAACATTGGTGCCTGGGCAATGGGCCTGGCCATCAACAAGGAGAAATGTGTATTGTAAGTTTGTTATTTGGGCATGCAGCATGGACGAAGCAGTAGATTTGAATGGGAAATAATATTGTGCTTGTGGTTACAGCATGAAGTGGTGGACTAGATTACAACAATCTTGCGCTACAAGCATTAGCAAGGACTTGAAAGCATGTTTTTGGAAATATGTGTTGTGTTTTATTTTTCCAAAGTGTAAAAATGTAAGCAGAAAAACTAGTGATATACATTTGTTGTCTGGGTAGGGGGCCTGGCCTTCGGCAAATGCAAATGTGTACTCTGATTTGCTCATTGGGTAATGCAGCATGGCCGAAGAATATGCCCCATGGATTTTGAGACTGGCCATTGGTGCAAGCCATGAGCACTGGCCATTGGTTACATTATTAGGGTATACTGTGAACTGAGCTAGGATGCAGGGTAATTGCAGTGAATAATAGAGGTGGTTGTGTTGTGCTGGGGTCATGGTTGAGCCTTATGCTGTAGGCAATTGAACGATGATTTGTTTCCCCAACATGCGCTACTGATAATGACAGATATAAGTATGTGTTGCAAAAAATATGTTTCTAGAAGGAGGTTTCTTGTTCTTTCATATACATGAAAAGAGGAATTATTAATAACTTATACACAGTGATGTAACATCATGAAACATTTTCACTTATAAAAACCAGGCTAGTCATTCCATTTGTGTTTGCACTAGGTCCCAGTGATTGGCAACGCTTGTATCTGAGCTGTAGAGAATCAGGTATATTGCACTAGGAGCTGTTTTTGACCGCTATTCTTTTCCAAAACTTATTTTATTGATTTAAAATTGTTCCAGTTACATTGATCATTTGGTTCACCTCTTATTTGACTTGTACTGTCCCATTCCGATCACATCACTAAGGGCCTCATTTATAGTTGGGTGGTTGCTAAAATCCAAGAGTTTTCCGCCAGCGGAAAAAAGCATAGCACCATCTTTACACCGTAATATCGCCAGCGGAAAGCTGGGTAGGGGAACAAAGGCCTCCCCAGCATTTAAACAAACTTGGGATAAAAAATTATTTGGTAAAGAAATATCAGTAAACACACATGGGGCCTCATTACGTGTCTGCTGGTAACCCGCCAGTGCTACCGGCAGACTCGCCTTACTGTTACTGGTGCCCGATATCCCTGTGTTACCGGGATATTATGTGTGCCAGCATCGGCGGTAAGTTCCTATTCCATGGTGTTCCATGGAATGAGAACCACTGAAGCACTGGCACCGTTGCAAACAGTCCCGGTGCGTCATGGATTTTTCTGCCAGTAGGGGCCTGAACTCCCGGTAGTTCACTGCCCCTACTTGCGGTCTCAGAGTAATCTGGTCCAGAAAAAATGCCAGATCCGGCAGTACCGGCCTTTTTAGCAGCACTCGTTCTGGACCGAATTATTAGTAATAACCCCCATAGAATCCTTCCAGCCATGGAAGTGGAAAGTCAAAAAGATACACAAGGAACTTTGATGAGATCTAGGTATTGACAGAAATGTAAGGTCTTGAGTTCCTTCCTGAACTGCAGGAGTCTTGGCACAGTCCGGTTTGCCACTGGAATTGCGCTTCAGTAGGCAGAGGCACAGCAAGAGAAGATCTGTTTCCTGTTTTTATCCTTTCACGCTAGTTTTGCCTGAAGCCTTTCAATGGCCTGCCTCCTGGAGGAGTGTGACCGCCTGAGCTACAGAGTTTTGAAGCTAGATAGTCAGGTATGCAAGCAATAGCTTCCCTTTGTGGGGACCCAAATGCTTTGTCTTCTGTACCTCCATTTCTTCCATTTTGCCTGGATCCTAATGTACTCTGTGTTGAAACAAATTCCTCAATTGCAGGCTCCACTCGATCAGTAGCGCGTGAAGTAGTGATTGAAGAAGTTGTGCTGTGCTCTTAAAATGTTTTCCCAGACTGGGCTTGCCTATTGAACTTACCTCAGACATCAGTAACAACAGTAGGGTTGGCAGTAGTGTGGACAATTGATGATTGACCAGCGATCGCTGCCAATGTGCACATCACTAGTAAAAGGTGTGATCCGATGTGTACTTTTAGAGCTCTGGAGGCCGAATCTTCCTATGAAAAAATATAATTTATAGGCATGTTAGATTTGGGGACTGCAAGTGGTGCACATATAGATCAACTAGTTTATAAGTAAGGGTTCACAAGTTCCATTCCACATTTATCAGAAAAGAGCAATCTCACAGTACATACAACATAACATATAACATAACATCACATTGGTCAAGCACTTTCTCTTCAGATCTCCTACACTAAGAAGCAGATTTATCCACTAAATGCAGTACATTTCTGGACAAACATTACTTATACATGTAAATTGTATGCCATGGTATATAAACAATGAAAGCTAAAAGGCAGCAACAGGTCTCACAACATGACAATGGGGATAGACACGGTACTGCGCTTTTACATCGCCAGGTCATTTTCCGCAGAATTTTTTGTAGAAAAAATAGGGTGTGGCGGTAAGGGATATGAGGGATAGGGGGCTCTGGGGAATAAGGACTAAATAATAGTGAAGGGGTGGGGTTGGGGGCAACCCCCACGTATATTTGTTTTAAAAATGGATGTTTTTTTTCGGCCTAATTATATTCGGCAAAAAACTCAGGGAAAAAATACCTACTGATGTAAGAACATGGAACTGACAGATACAGACACCTGGAACACATAATGCAAAAACACAACATCTCAAATCACAGTGTTAGAACCAATGTTGCATGAGAACCTAAAAACTGTGCAAATGTCATTGTATGCAGATTTATTAATATCTGTATGCTGGAAGATGGAACAAAGTTATATATATATATATATATATATATATATATATATATATATATATATATATATATATATATATAAAAAGACAGTCATTTCTACATGAGAGGAATTCAGACATCTCCAGTCAATCATTCTTGGTGGGCTTACCCGGGCCTGTGGCAATTATTTCACTGTATTTGAACTCCACCATTATTAATACACCATTTTGCCCTTGATGCTTACTGTGATAGTCCTGTAACAACTGGCTAAGCTGATCTGCCCCCATGGTGCCCTGCTTAAAACTTACACTGACGACACTCAGTTAGTTCATCTTTGAATCCAGGTGGAACCAGTTCTCACAACAGGCCAATGCAAGCTCTGAATCACAGCCCTCAAGGTTGGCATGTGGCTTAAACCCAATACTCCTTAAACCAACATTATTGTTATGGGTAGCAGAGGAATTCTGAGGTTGCTGTATAGTGGGTGCCAACCCCTCCCTCTTCAACTGAGTATAGATAACATGATAGGAAGATCAAATGGTTCTATTATTTCAGAAATCAGGATTATAGTGCCTTTAAGATAAAAAGTGCACATGACACTGCGCATATTTGGGTTATGATGACCCAGGAAATGAAGGGTGCTTTAAATATCACACACATACCATACGTGTATAAAGATATATTATGAATAAGGGAAACAGAGTGAGTGATGCTTACATAAATAAATAATAGCTCTCTGAAGAATAAATACAAATTTAAAATGGATAACTCAAGTACAACATGGTTTCCAGGTGTGAGAGACTAGGACTCATGCCAAGAGTTTTCAGACAAGCAATAGAGGCTGATACATTAGAGATAGTCTTTGGCAGCATCTCACAGTGAAGTCATTTGGTTTGTGAAGATAATATTACAACTTGGCAGGAAAAGCAGTCAAGATTAATGATGAAGCCAGATAAAGCAAGGGAAACTTAGGTACATTTATCTATGTTCTTAATGAGGAGGGCACAATGTGCGTCATGCAGACCATTTTGAGAGTACAGCTGTATTAATTGGTGCCATATAATAGAGTTTATCTATTTTTCCAACAGTATAAGGCCCTAACTAACTTGGCAGGACCTTGAAAACCAGATAAATAGTAGATAATGGTGTGGTGAAGGTGTGCTTTGTAGAAGTTAAGAACTGTCATAGTCATCTAGCCAAATCTAAAATATGCTTATCAGTTTTGTGTGTCAGAGAAAATTGTGGATGCCAGCTATGCCAATGTGGGCTTGGTGTACACCAGATAAGCCATTCAATGATATTGAAGGATGTTTTTTCTCTGACTAAGAGGATCTATTCTAAACATACTCTGACCAAGGTAGTTATTTCATCTGCATAAGGATGTTGCATCATCCAAATAGCCTATGTAAGCAGGTTGAAGGCGAAATGTTTTTGAGTGTGTCCAGAGCGTGTCTTTTAACCACAGCTAATAAAGACTGCTGTGAGACTTCCAGGTGCCTGATTTTCTCTCATCTTTCTCTCTCTGAAGAATGTTCATGGATACCTGGTGTTTGATGGAGGATGGGGACCAGGGCATTCAGTTCACTGCCAAGCTAAAACCAAAAGATGATGGATGAAAACTTTCAATTAATCATAACCACTGGCATTCCTCTTTGATGCCTACCAAGCCATTCTTGAAAAATGAGTTAAATGCAAACGTAGGTTTGATAAGGAAGCAATGATCGAAAGAAAGATCTAGTGGATCTCTCATCCCCTCCCAAATAGAAGATTAAAATTAAAAGGAGTGAGCATTGGCAGGGCTGAACTGAAGCAAGAAAAGAAAGATCAGAGGTTGATCAGTTTGATAGACCTTCTTTTTGTCCTTGGAGGAGGCCTGAGGTGTGGGGCTTCCCGGGACACTCATCATGGAACAAGCTGACCTCTCTGTTGAATAGCTTTGTGAGCCTGGCTTCTAGCTCTGCAACAGTCATGTCAACAGCTACCTCATTTCTGGAATTCGCTGCAGAATCTGTCCAAGATTTCACTTTTCTATCGCTGAGGACACAGCAGGCCGATGCCCAGATATAGCTATAACAAGGGGGTTGTCCTACCCTCTATGAGTTAAGGAGAGTGCAACCATCAATGAAATGCAAACTGATTATGGACCCTTATGAATGCCCATACAATTGGGGCAGCCATTGTGGGCAACAACACACTCACTGTTGTTAAACACCAAACTCTTACTCATACGAAAAGTGTCAGCTTTTTATTATTCATAGGCTGATACTTTATCTTTTTAAAGATGTTGAGTATTTATATATGCACATATCAATACATGATAACATTTCATGGTGTACAAACACCTAGCTATAATGAAAATTCAATGTTCCATGTTTACAGATGGCCTGCAGTGCAAACAATACACTTGAATATTTAACAAGCACCCTCATACTCCTGAGTTCAGAGCGCTATAGAAATAAACAAACAAACACACAAACAAACAGGCAGTTTGTTAGTAGGTGAGGTGTGCCAATATAATTAGGTGCAGGAAACACAGGGTGAAAAATGCAGTTTATGGGAGTCATTGGTTGTAAGTCTCCTAAGCCCGGCTAGTCTGACCTCGATGCCCAGATATAACCTGGTACATTGACCCGCCCATTTGATATGTACTGGTTCCCAGGGACAGCTCCCGTGAGCACATAAGTGTCAGCACAACCCAGGCTGTTCCTATGCATTGTCTGCTCTTCAAATATTTTCCACCCACCCTAGTTGAGCTTATTGTACTGGGACACAATGTTTGTAAGGGTGAATGTAGCCCTTTTGCTGTCTGTATTGTTGTGGTGCAGGTTCGGGTTGAGATGGCCTCGGTCATACGTTGAAGAAGTTGCCTTGTAATCTTGACTAACAGCTTGACTTTGTGCAAGTTCAGTTTTGCTAGCCGTGCTCTGCCCATCTTTCACCATGGCCTCATGGAAATGCTGGGAATTCACTAGCTACAAAAGGATGCACTGGGATTAGTTACTCTTTCGATGTAATACTAGTTATCAAACTCTTTGAGCATATTAAAACAACTCCAATATAGACACATTAGATCTGAATTTGTTTCCAGCCACAACATTGAAGTATCATTATTATCCATCCCTTGACTGCTTTGACTCCACCAACTAACAAGAGTCTATTGATTATGAATCTCCCAGCCTTTCTTTCCTTCCTCCTGACTGGCGTTTGCTATGTTGTTAAATTTACTGTATGATCATTCTTCGTTAATAAAAAGATTAACATTAAAAAAAGAAAGAAAAAAAGAAAAACAAGTGACAATTGTGAGATTCCATGGCTGCATGAATGATAACAGCAAGTGCATGGAGGAAGCTCGGTAATATGACAGTATAAGGAACTGCTGAGGGGATCATGTATTCATTGATCTAGAGCTAAAATCAGCTTCATCTGAGGGTCTTTTCACTATTGACGTTCACATGGACACCAAGCCCATATTGCCAATCACAACAAGAAATCTACTAGCTTTCCCTCCTTATAAAAAGAAATACGAGAACTGATGTAATTGACCGCACGACAAATGTTATTTAAACTTCCTTTAATTGTACACGCACTTCTTCATAAGTATTTGTCCGGCGCCCCGTACAGCAAGCTCCAGCCTCACTCGACATCCCTTTCTCAACCGTCCTCCCCCACGTCACCCGTCTCCACATTCTAACACATACATTCTAGCTGGAGGCCACGAGCTGGTACAGCCGCGAGCCTTCACACTCTGAATCTAACTCTAATTACTACATCACCCCCCCCTTAAACATTTAAATGAAATAAGGAAACTTTAGATAAACTAAACTAATGTACATAAGAAAATACCACAATAGCATAACTAAAAGAATGATATTTGTAAATATTGAATTAATACATTTACATTGTATGGGAAAGGAAAGATAATGCTGTGACTATAATACAGGGTGGGTTACATGTCATAATCCCTTGACCAAACCGGCAATCTCCTTTCTCTCGAATTTCGCACATTCCTGCTTCCAATCACATTCCTGCTTCCTATCTTCCCCTCCCTTTGTTGTCGCTGAACCACATCCTCACCAGCATGTCTTCCCAAAGTACCATCCACAACATCATTGCTATTTAGAATAGTTTCATCACCAAACATGTCACTTACTGACCTCTCTGCTTTGACTTGTAAGTGTCAATGCTTGTCACCTTTCCACATCCATTTACTAACCCTATCCATATTCCATACAGATCCTCCTGCTACTCTAACCGCCCTCTTGAACACTTGTATTACCTTGACACGCCTGCTGTATTTAGAGTCTCCCTTCTTAACTTTCCTTCCAAACTTGATTCGTACTAAGTCACCCGGCATTATCTTCAACTTAAACTCTTCAACATGCATTTTACTTAATTTATGTGATTCCTGATGTTTCCCATGACCTTGTAACCCAGTACACACACCCTTCCTCCGATTAACCCATTCGGGATTAAGTAACGTATTGGGAGCTCTTCCCCTCATTAATTCAAAAGGTGATACTTCCATTCCTCTTTTGACTGACATCCTAGTACTCCATATCCTTTCCTTAAGAACCTCATCAACCGGTAAATTGTTACTCAATGCCAATTCTACTGCTTCTACAATTACACGGTTGTTCTCTCCACCAACCCATTGGTTTGTGGGTGGTATAATGACGAAAACCTCCATTCAATGCCTGTCCTTTTGACAAATTCCTTCATTTCATTACTTCTGAACTGAACTCCATTATCACTTATTATTACTTTAGGAAATCCTTCCCTTCTGCATATCTGCATTAAAAATTTAATTACCTCATAAGTATCAATTTTCTTCACTGCCTTGACTTCCACCCAACCTGAGTAATAATCCACTAATACAATAAGGAAGTTTTTTTCTCCAAACAATTTCAAATACGGTCCGATGATGTCAATCCCAAGCATCTCCCATGGCGCATCACCTTTGTCAACGCTAATTGGTTTGGACTTGACAATCCTACAACTCTTATCACTGTTTTGACACGGCCAACAATTCCTGATAAACCTTTCAATCATAATATCCATGCCTGGCCACCAATATTTCAACCGTACATTATTTTTAGTGCCTGTGATGCCAGGATGGCCTTGGTGCGCCTTTTCAATTAGTTCATTCCAAAACTTGTGTGGAGGAATTAACTTATCTCCTCTCACTAAAAACCCATCTTCCATTGACAACTCATCCCTAATCTCCCAATATTTCCTACAACCTTCGCTTACAACCTTTTTTTCAGGCCAACCAAATTCTGTGTATTTCCTTATCTCCTGCAATTCCTCATCTTTAGCCAATTCTTCTATCCACATCTCCTTGGACGTGACTTCGAAAATAACTGCTACTATGTCTTCATCTGGATCTGCATTCACTTCTTTATTCTTTAATGGCAATCTAGATAAATAATCAGCAATTATATTTCTCTTCCCCGGCACATACCTCACAGAAAAATTGTAATCCTGCAATTTTAAACTGAGTCTAGCTAATCTTGGGGATGCTTTACACATTCCTCTCACAGTGAGAACTTCTATCAATGGCTTATGGTCAGTTTGAATTACAAATTTGTTTCCCCACAAATATTTTCTAAAATAATTCACCGACCATGAACATGCCAATAATTCCTTTTCAATTACTGAATATCTGCTTTCTGTTTCTGAGATTGCTCTCGAAGCATGACTGATGGTCTTTTCATTGGCATCTTCATCTACCTGTGTTAACACTGCTCCTAGACCATTTCCACTTGCATCCACTGTAATCTTGGTGAGTCTCCCATAAACAAATCCTCCCAATTCTACAGAATTGCAAATCCCTCCTTTTATACTCCTGACTGCCTCACCACATTCATCACTCCAAACAAACTTAGCATCTTTTTTCAATAATTTCCTCAGTGGTTCCGTTGTACTAGCAAAGTTTCTCACAAATCTGTTGTAATATTCACACAAACCCAAAAACGATCTTAGTTCGTCTTTGTTTTTTGGCTCTGGTGACTTCTTGATAGCTTCTAATGCATCTCTTTTGGGTTTATAACCTTTACCATTTACTGCATGACCTAAATATTCTACTTCCTCTACCCCAAATTTACATTTGTTCATCTCAATTTTCAATCCAACTTCTTCCAATCTTTTCAACACTTCCTTCAATCTCCCATCATGCTCTACTGACCCTTTTCCAAATACTATTATGTCATCTTGATATACCAGCACTCCACTCAGACCTTTCAACACATTCGTCATAATTCTTTGAAATACTGCGGCTGCAGACGCTAGTCCAAATGGCATGCGTTTGTAACGATACAATCCATGAGGTGTAACAAATGCTGTAATGTCTCTACAGTCTTCTGTTAATGATATCTGATGATATGCGCTCGATAGGTCCAAAGTGGAGAATACATCAGCATTGTCAATACGATTCAACATCTCAGAGATGATGGGAAGAGGAAACACATCTGTTATAATGTTTTTGTTGACATCTCTCAAATCCACACAGATCCTAAGTTTGCCACTTTTCTTCAATGCAACTACAATAGGGCTCACCCACTCATATGACTCCATTTTTTCTATAACTCCTTCCGTTTCTAATGATATCAATTCTTGCTCCACCTTTTCAGCAATGGCAAATGGAATGGGTCTGGATTTCGTGTGCCTAACCGGTATCGCTCCTTTCTTGAGTCGTATTCTGTGTGAAAAATCCTTTAACAATCCTAATTTTGTAGATTTGCCTTGCTCCTTTTCCTTGACTTCCTTCGTTCTTCGTTCTTGACTCTTATTAACCACCAAAACTTGCTCTTCGTTACATGGATCCAACCTGATTCTTAGTCCAGCTTGATCTCTCCATCCCAAAACATTTACTCCTTTTTCAGCAACATATACCTTAACTTGAGATCGTCTGTCTCTGAATTGAATAATACTCGGGAACCAACCAATCATTTTGATTCTGGATCCTTCAAATCCTCCAGGATTTATTATGTCTGATACTTCCTTCTTAGTTTTTAGACCACGTTTTGTTAAATTTTTCCAAGTTTTCATTGTGATAATTGTCCATGGTGAACAACTATCCACCTTCACCTTGAGTTTCCAATTGTCCAATAATACCTCACAACTTGGGCATTTGAATTCTCCATCAGGTGGTTCTCGTATAAGGAACACTCTTTCTTCATCTGATTCTTCTTTTTCTTCAATTATGGCAGAAACTTTCTTCCTCCTTCTACACGTAACCGCAAAATGGCCTCTTATCCCGCAATTTCCACATTTTTGTCCCAATGCAGGACATTGCTTAGCATAAGCATAATGGCCAGTTCTGCCACAATTATAACATCTGTCTCCATCCTTCTGTTGGTAGTACTGACCCTTTTGATCATTTTGAACCCTGGTTTCATTCTTCATCCAGTTCTTTCCTCTGTATGAGTTCCCCTTCTGGTCAAAATTCTTCATTCTGTTGTTCCGTCCTGCATTAATTTCACTTTTCTCTTTATTCTTGATATTCGTCCCACCTCTGTCTTTGGGTCGAATTACATTCACCTGACCTTGCTCCTCAGTTTCCTTCTCTTGCATCTCCTTGTTGCCCTGGCTATGTTTCTGCAAACTCTGTGCAGCTTCTTCTTTCTTGTTTTTCATCTCTCTCGAACACAATTGAGTGTGTTCCACTCGCTTTGCTATGGCTATAGTTTCTGGTAGGGATGGGTTGCCCACCATCCATAACCTATGCTGAATAATATTATCTTTCGAGTGGATAATGATTTGATCTCTGATTAACTCATCCAAAGTCATGCCATTTCCAAATTGGCACGTTCTTGACAGTATTCGCAATGCAGAAACATATTCTTCAATGCTCTCCTGTTCTTTTTGCACCCTGGTGTAGAACTTGTACCTATTTATAGCTACATTGGTTTCTGGAGCATAATATTTATCCAATTGTCTAATAGCTCTGTCATGTTCATCTGCATCACCAGCTTCATCCACAGTTAATTCTGGCAATTCTCTGAACTTCCTTTGTCCTTCCAACCCCAATGCGTGTAACAGTAATAATTTCTTTTTGTGAGCTCCTCCTGTTCTACAGCCTGAATATAATTTAACCAGAATTCTTTCCATTCTGACCACAAGACCACTGGTTGACCAGGAGTTGGAAGGAAACTTGCCGGAGGTTGTATAGTGATGCCTTGCAACATTCTCAAATTTAATTGTATATCTGTAACGCTCACCTGATTCTCGCAGAGGCGCCGGTCTTGACTGGGCGACTACCGTATCTCCAAAGGTGATGTGTAGCACCCGGTTGGCTCTTGGGCTGGACCTCTGTGCACTGTATGCCTGACGTGTAGAGTAAGATGTCTGCAGATAGAAAATATGGGGTTAATGAACGGGTTACTGGGGTGTCCCTATCTCTTTCCTCTTCTCCTCTCCTGTAGACCCCCAAAGGTTAACGCTCTCACCTTAAGTAAGTGAATGCCGAGCTCTCCATCTGCCTCAGGGCAGGGTGCTGTAACCAGTTTCTTCACTGGATAGGTAGCGCAGGCCTCTTGACTTCAGAGGACTGCTGTCCGTCGTTTACTGCACGAACGGTAAGTTTCGAGTCATTCAAATGTCTTTAAAGTCTTTAGTAATGATGTCTCTTGTTTTGCAGGGTTCCGGCGATGGCGGATGATGGGCTGAAGTGAGTTGAAGATGGAGCCCGTGTGATGAATAGAAGCGCCTGGAAGCACGTAAGTAAGCGCTTGTTGCCTGCTTCACAATGCGCTCTAACTGTCTTTTTATTTTGCAGGTACGAGTTCGGAGCGGCTGCAGGGTGCCGGAATACCCACTGGATTAGATGTGGAAAGGAGTAATGGCACGTGAGTATTAAAGTTCCCCAATGTCTTTAAACGCACCTTGTTTTGTCTTTCAGATGCGGGATGCAGCGCCGAAGGCCTCCGGAGTGTGCAAAGAGTTGGTAAGCTTTTGTCTTTCAGATGCCGGAATGCAGTGTGAAGACCTCCAGAGCGCACGAAGAGTAGGTAAGCCTTTGCCTTTCAGATGCCGGAATGCTAACCTGTTCTTTCTTGTCTTTATAGGTGTTGCTGAAGACTGGATTCAGGATGGTAAGCCTTTGCCTTTCAGATGCCGGAATGCTAACCTGTTCTTTCTTGTCTTTATAGGTGTTGCTGAAGACTGGATTCAGGATGGTAAGCCTTTTTCCTTAGGCCCAGGACCGGATGCAGAAGACACGATGAGCGTTCTGCTGCAGAGGTTGCAGAATAACGCAAAGCAAGATTCATCCACCGGGTGTGGTTTAAATAGCCTCCTGTAGTGCTTCGGTGTCTCCTTCCACAGCCACGCCTAGTTGAGAAAAGAGTTCCTGCTTTCCAGAAGAGTTCCAGTGTTCTGAATCTAGGGAGTGGCTCCAGCCCCACCCAACAGGAAAAGTAGTTCCAAACAGAAGGGGATCAGAGGCTCAACTGGCAGGCAAGTAAGCAGCATGGTCTGCTGCAGGTAAGTCCACCCAAGCAGTATGAGCCCGGCGCTTCCAGCGCTGGGACTGGGCATATTTATGAGCCTGGTGCCACTGGCGCCAGGACTGGGTCCAAAAGGTCCCAATTGGGACTGGTTGGCACTCGGAACCTGGGTTATGGATCTGCTTCCAAGGGAGTTGGGAAAACCCTGACCTTTTGGAAGCAGAGATCATGACAGTACCCCCCCTCAAGGCCCCTCCCAAACCGGGCTTCTCCGGGGGTTTTGGCTTGTCAGGAAATGTTCGGTGAAATCTTTTGATTAGGCGAGGAGCGTGGACATATTCAGCAGGTTCCCAGGATCTCTCTTGGGGGCCGTAGCCTTTCCAGTCAATTAGGTAGAATAGTTTAGATTTGGAGATCTTGGAGTCCAGAATGCTTTTAACTTCAAACTCGAGTTCTCCATCAACTAGGATAGGTTTTGGAGATTTGGTTAGTCGGGTTTGAGGTTGCACGGGTTTTAATAGAGAGACGTGGAAGACCGGATGTATCTTCATGTGCGGGGGCAAGTCCAACTTGACCGCTACTGGGTTTACTATGGTAGTGATGGAATAGGGACCAAGGTATCTTGGGTTGAATGTGCGTGGCCATTTTAGAGATAGATATTTGGTGGATAACCAGACTTGATCCCCTACTTGATAGTGAGGGGCTTCCTTTCGATGTTGATCTGCTCCTTTCTTGTATTGTTCTTTAGCCCTTTGAAGGTGAGAAACAGCTTCCTTAAAGGCTTGGGTGATTGTAGAATGCAGGTAGTCTACTGCTGGTGTTTCAAGATCTTGGAGGGGATCCAACTCCGAGGTTTGAGGGTGACTGCCGTACAAAAGAAAAAACGGGGTTTTCCCAGTTCCCGAATGGACAGAGTTATTGTAGACATATTCGGCTATCCAAAGGATATCTTTCCAAGTTTTTTCAGTTTGTTGCAGCATGCAGCGTAAATACTGTTCCAGAGTTTGATTGGTCCTCTCGGTTTGTCCGTCGGTCTGAGGGTGGTGACTGGTCGATAGTCTCACATCAATTTGAGCCGACCGACAGCAACTTCGCCAAAAATGAGAAATAAATTGACTACCTCGATCCGAAATTAGAACCGAAGGAAAACCGTGCAGTCGGACGATGTTTTCGAGAAATTCTCGGGCCAGAGTTGCTGCTGTTGGCAAGCCTTTGAGCGGAATGAAATGCGCCATCTTGGAGAATAAGTCCACGATTACTAGAATCGTATTGTATCCGGAGCATGGAGGTAGATCGGTGATGAAGTCCATAGAAAGCGTATGCCAAGGGCGAGGTGGGATGTCAATAGGGCGTAAGAGGCCTGCTGGTCTTTCCTTTTGACTCTTGTTTTGGGCGCATACTCCACAGGACATTATAAAGTCTCTGATATCTTTCTTCCAAGACGGCCACCAGAAGTAGCGCTTGATCTTTTCTGAGGTCTTGGCCATACCGGGATAGCCTTCCATTCTGTAAATCTGTGCTGGGTAGGTATAATCGTTCTTGGAAATACAATAAGTTGTCCTTTACTGCAAAGTCCTTTCCCTGCAGATGCCAATTCTGTATGTCTGCTGGAGTTACAAGTTGCCTGGCTTTATCCTTAACTTCCTCTATGGATTCGGTGGCGATTACACCCAGAATTCTTTGTTCGGGAATGATTGGTACAGGTTTGGGGTTGATCAAGTGTTCTTCCACTCCCATCCGAGAAAGGGCATCAGCTTTACCGTTCTTTGTACCAGGTCGATAGGTAATTATGAAGTCAAACTCGGCAAAGAATAATGCCCAACGGAGTTGTCTAGAGGATTGGGCTTTTGCGGTTTTCAAATATTGCAGGTTTCGGTGATCCGTAATCACAGTAACGGTGTGTCGGGCCCCCAGCAGGTAATGCCACCAAACCTTAAAGGCAGACTTGATAGCCAGAAGTTCCTTGTCAGTAATCGTGTAATTGATTTCAGGAGGCGAGAATTTGCGGGACCAAAATGCCACGGGATGCAACTGATTGGTTACCGGGTCCTTTTGTGATAGAACTGCCCCCATGGCAAGGCTTGAAGCATCAGTTTCCACGATGTAGGGGAGTTCGGGGCGAGGGTGTTTTAAGATTGGTGCAGAGATAAATTTAGTCTTCAAATCCTGGAAAGCTTGTTCCGCCTCGGTAGACCATTCAAAACGTTTGTTTTTCTTTAACAAGGCAGTGATGGGCTGGACTATTCGAGAGAATTCGGGGATAAACCTGCGGTAAAAGTTAGCAAAGCCTAACATGCTTTGCACACCTTTTACGGAGGATGGTGATGGCCATTTGAGAACTGCATCGACCTTCTTCGAATCCATACGCACTCCGCCAGGTGATAATATGAATCCCAAGAATTCAACTTCAGTCACGTTGAAAACACATTTTTCCAACTTAGCGAAAAGTTTGTGTTGACGCAATCTTTCGAGGACCATTTTCACGTGTTTCCGATGTTCAGATCCGATGAAGAATAAACGAGGATGTCGTCAATGTAAACAACAACACATACATCTATGAGCTCTCTGAGGACATCGTTCATAAAATATTGAAAGGCGGCCGGGGCATTGCAAAGTCCGAAGGGCATGACCTGATATTCAAATAGCCCATACTTGGTGCGGAAGGCCGTCTTCCATTCATCGCCCTCTTTTACTCGTACCAAGTGGTAAGCTCCTCTAAGATCCAGCTTTGTATATATGCATGCTTTTCTGACTTGGTCCAGGAGTTCAGGGATCAAAGGTAACGGATATCTATTCTTAACGGTGATCTGGTTCAGGGAGCGATAATCGATACAAGTTCTAAGGTCTCCTTCCTTTTTTGGAACGAAGAACAAAGCTGAAGAAGCAGGGGACTTGGAAGGACGAATAAACCCATTTGCCAGGTATTGATCCAGGTATTGTCGAAGGTGAAGGTTCTCAGGCTCGGTGAGTGCATAAATTCTACTACAGGGAGGAGTAGATCCAGGTATCAGGTCTATCTGGCAGTCATAAGACCTATGAGGAGGTGGAGAGTTAGCCTGATCCTTCCGGAAAACATCTTGGTATTCTAGGTATTCGGGAGGTAACTGGGGAGTCTCTGAAGAAATTGCGGACAGTGCAACACCAGGTGGAGGGTGACAAGTAGAGACACATTCTGGAAACTGGACCGTTCTTGCTCGCCAATCGATCAGAGGATTGTGTTTCTCTAACCAAGGTATTCCTAGAATAATCTGAAACTGAGGGGCCTTGATCACATCGAACACGATCTTCTCATGGTGTCCATCTTGACTTACTAGCGTCACCTCTTGAGTGGTATGCGTTACTGGCCCGGAGGCTATCTCCGTACCATCCACCGTAGTAATGACTTCCTTTACAGCCTTGGGACAAAGAGTTAGATTCATCCTCAAAACCATTTCATGATCCACATAATTGCCGATGGCACAGCTGTCGACGTAAGCTTCAATTGCATGTAATCGATCCGGGTTATCAGGGCTAATGAGGACCATAGGTATCACGAAATGCGAGGTCACGGAACTGGTTTTCACGCTCGGCAAGAGGACCTCTATTCTTGTCGGGCGAGTTCGTTTCCCTGCTCAGGGTTTGTAACTTTGGTAACTGCAGCTCCTACTGCCTTCTTGGCAGGTTTCACCGGACAGTCTCGAAGAAAGTGCCCTGAGTTTCCGCAATATAGGCCTAATTGCAACTGTTTCCTCCTTTCCCGCTCCCTTTGTGTTAGAGGACCTTTCAGACCCCCTATTTGCATGGGTTTCCCGGAGTCTACTCCTTTGGAAGGAGTTGGCGGTTTGGAAAATACTGGAGCATCAAACTTGGAACGATCGGCCTTCTTGTTCTGCAGCCTGTGATCTATTTGAACGACCAAGTCTATATAATCCGAACAGTCTTGTGGGGGATTCACTACTTGGGCTAAAACGTCTTTGAGCTCTCCACGTAGACCTCTATAAAACAGCGTAATCCTTTTGTCCTCAGGCCATTGAGTTTCCACTATTAGTCTATTGAAAGATGCAATATAAGCCAAAAGGTCTTGATTACCCTGTCGCAACGAAAGAAGCTCATTGTCCAAGGCCTGCCCCTGTGAATGTCTTGCGAACAGTTTTTCCATACTAAGCTGAAAGGCTTGAAAATCATGGAGAACCGTATCATCTTGATGAACTAGAGGGATCGACCAGTCTGCCGCATTGCCACTAAGGTACGAAAGTACAAAAGCTACTTTTGCTTGATCAGTTGGAAAGGCTGCTGGCCGGCATAAGAAGTGCAACCGGCACTGATTGATAAATACTGCAAACCTCTTTGGGTCACCAGAAAATCGTTCGGGCGGAGCCAGAGGTACATTCCCAGGTAGGTTGATCTGCACTGGATTCATAGAGGATGTTGAAGGAAGATTTGCCCCTGATGCGGGTAACGGGGTCTGTCCGGCTTGTGACTGTAGCCTTTGTCTAGCAAGATTGTCTGTTCTCTCCTTGGAAATAATTAGTTCCCTTCTTAGAGCATTCGTTTCCTGACGAGCTGCATGCACTTCTGCCCTTAGTTCCCCAAGTAACTGGGCTAGGGGGTCAGTATCCGAGGTTTCCATAGTGCCTGGGCGAGAGTTTTGCGGTGGGCTTTGCGTTCTGTAACGCTCACCTGATTCTCGCAGAGGCGCCGGTCTTGACTGGGCGACTACCGTATCTCCAAAGGTGATGTGTAGCACCTGGTTGGCTCTTGGGCTGGACCTCTGTGCACTGTATGCCTGACGTGTAGAGTAAGATGTCTGCAGATAGAAAATATGGGGTTAATGAACTGGGGTTACTGGGGTGTCCCTATCTCTTTCCTCTTCTCCTCTCCTGTAGACCCCCAAAGGTTAACGCTCTCACCTTAGGTAAGTGAATGCCAAGCTCTCCATCTGCCTCGGGGCAGGGTGCTGTAACCAGTTTCTTCACTGGATAGGTAGCGCAGGCCTCTTGACTTCAGAGGACTGCTGTCCGTCGTTTACTGCACGAACGGTACGTTTCGAGTCATTCAAATGTCTTTAAAGTCTTTAGTAATGATGTCTCTTGTTTTGCAGGGTTCCGGCGATGGCGGATGACGGGCTGAAGTGAGTTGAAGATGGAGCCCGTGTGATGAATAGAAGCGCCTGGAAGCACGTAAGTAAGCGCTTGTTGCCTGCTTCACGATGCGCTCTAACTGTCTTTTTATTTTGCAGGTACGAGTTCGGAGCGGCTGCAGGGTGCCGGAATACCCACTGGATTAGATGTGGAAAGGAGTAATGGCACATGAGTATTAAAGTTCCCCAATGTCTTTAAACGC
Organism: Ambystoma mexicanum; assembly: GCF_040938575.1. Lineage (NCBI taxonomy): Eukaryota > Metazoa > Chordata > Amphibia > Caudata > Ambystomatidae > Ambystoma > Ambystoma mexicanum. Next base: position 103,669,322 of record NC_090935.1, on the reverse strand, counting down.
ACCTTGTTTTGTCTTTCAGATGCGGGATGCAGCGCCGAAGGCCTCCGGAGTGTGCAAAGAGTTGGTAAGCTTTTGTCTTTCAGATGCCGGAATGCAGTGTGAAGACCTCCGGAGCGCACGAAGAGTAGGTAAGCCTTTGCCTTTCAGATGCCGGAATGCTAACCTGTTCTTTCTTGTCTTTATAGGTGTTGCTGAAGACTGGATTCAGGATGGTAAGCCTTTGCCTTTCAGATGCCGGAATGCTAACCTGTTCTTTCTTGTCTTTATAGGTGTTGCTGAAGACTGGATTCAGGATGGTAAGCCTTTTTCCTTAGGCCCAGGACCGGATGCAGAAGACACGATGAGCGTTCTGCTGCAGAGGTTGCAGAATAACGCAAAGCAAGATTCATCCACCGGGTGTGGTTTAAATAGCCTCCTGTAGTGCTTCGGTGTCTCCTCCCACAGCCACGCCTAGGTAAGAAAAGAGTTCCTGCTTTCCAGAAGAGTTCCAGTGTTCTGAATCTAGGGAGTGGCTCCAGCCCCACCCAACAGGAAAAGTAGTTCCAAACAGAAGGGGATCAGAGGCTCAACTGGCAGGCAAGTAAGCAGCATGGTCTGCTGCAGGTAAGTCCACCCAAGCATTATGAGCCCGGCGCTTCCAGCGCTGGGACTGGGCATATTTATGAGCCTGGTGCCACTGGCGCCAGGACTGGGTCCAAAAGGTCCCAATTGGGACTGGTTAGCACTCGGAACCTGGGTTATGGATCTGCTTCCAAGGGAGTTGGGAAAACCCTGACCTTTTGGAAGCAGAGATCATGACAATATCCTTGTTATACAGTTGTTCCTTGTACAGTTGTTGGAATTTTCTAAATTCTGCAATTTAATCTTTAAATACTGTGAGGAGGAAGAGTGGATCACTGTCTATTCCTTATTCTGCCTCAATGTCAATATGTCATGTGATTTGTGCTTTTGCATAGGTCCTTTCTTCTACTTTACTGTATGTTTAATATATATATAACCTGTCACACGGGGTGGGGAAACAATTCATGAAAATACGACCTTCTCAGCACAAACCAACGTCATGCCAGCACGTTGATTCGGAGCGTCTGCTCTCCTTCACCGCACAAGCCTGCGCCGTGTGGCACAGCTGCTCGGAGCGTCCGCTCTTGCGTAGTAAAGTGATCCTGTTCACCTTTCCAACACAAGCCTGCACAGCGTGATGCAGTAGCTCGGAGCGTCCGCTCTTCGTAGTTTTTCTTTTTTTTTTTTCCACCCGATTCGGCCCGTGGGTTCTCAGGGCGCCGGCATAATCGTCGTCATTTGATGTAATTGACCACACGACAAATGTTATTTAAACTTCCTTTAATTGTACACGCACTTCTTCATAAGTATTTGTCCGGCACCCCGTACAGCAACCTCCAGCCTCACTCGACATCCCTTTCTCAACCGTCCTCCCCCACGTCACCCGTCTCCACATTCTAACACATATATTCTAGCTGGAGGCCACGAGCTGGTACAGCCGCGAGCCTTCACACTCTGAATCTAACTCTAATTACTACAAGAACCCTTAAGATTGGTAATTAATGTAATTTTGCAAACAACGCTGTAGTGTATTACAACCAATTTCACATACTTACTCAGATTCTTCACAAGGTCACAGTCGACCCATGATTCAAGTGTTTTACTTTTCCTCAGGACTCAGCATTAATCTTACACACAGATTGAAAATAAAGGTTTATGATGTCAGTATTGGTCTTGTGCATATGGGGAGTACTTTGAAAAAGGTGTGGTGGGGTCTGGTTCCCCAAGGGTACCTCTTAAAATGGCTGAATACAGACTTGTGTCTCCAGCTGTGTCTGCAGTGCAGCACTTATCTTTTTTTTTTGTATTGTGCATTATGATCAAAATAAAAACCTTACGCACAAAGATACATATTACATGCAACTATTTAAAAAATACATTAGCAAAGACAAGACATACATCTTAATATCAACAGATTCATCACAAAAAACAACATTAAAACCAATAAACATGGCTAAAGTTAGATAATATTCTATACAAGTCCTACAAAAATTCATTCAAGCTTTTCAAATTTCTTATGATCTAGTTTTGTAACACTAGTTGGTGCACAATGGCCCTTCTGCTTGTTCATGAGACCTGTTGTCTTATCGAGTGACCTGTGGGTGATTTCTTTCTTTTTCCACTATCGTGGATAGAACTCAGAGAAAAAGTGACTGCACTTCTACACTCTATCTGTGGTGTGGCACTAGATGAAAACTACATGGCCCATGCACAAGATTTTGCCTGATCCAATTGCATTGTTAAGTTGGGCACGTGCAAATTCACCTATGCGCTCCTCCTGACTTCCCCTTCACACAGTTTGTTTCAAAGTGATAACATTAGTCACCTCTGGTTCAATATTTTTAAATTGCCCTTTTCTAAATATTTCTTTTGGTTCTTTGGTTTAATGTTTCAAATAATACAAATATTACATATGAAAATACAATCTAAAAACACAAATAGGCAGTACGTCGCTTTAGTATGCAGTCAAGGCTCATGAACGATTAGAGCTGCAATCAATGTCATACTTGATGACTGAGGGGTTCCGTGTTTGCACTTGCACACACCTGCAGATGGTACAATCCAGTTTCATCACTATGCCCCTTCATATCCAATGCCAAATTTATATAGTTTTCTAAAACACTAAAAATTAGCATTCGATTGTCCATTTTGTTGACCTATTTCATTCATTAAAGTATCAAAAGGCAATGTATGGTCAAAGCGTACAACTCAACCAGTATGAAAGATAAAGAAAAAGGCATGCTCTGACTCTCTCAGTCACCAACATCTATCCATGCTGTGGTATGTCTACTTCATCTTCTTCAACTTCGATTCATGCTGTGGTATGTCTACTTCATCTTCTTCAACTTCTATCCATTCTGTGGTATGTCTACTGCACCTTCTTCAACTTCTATCCATGCTGTGGTATGTCTACTCATCTTCTTCAACTTTTATCCATGCAGTGGTATGTCTGCTCCATCTTCTTAAGCTTCTGTCAATGCTGTAGTACGTCTACTGCATCTTCTTCAACTTCTGTACATGCTGTGGTACGTCTACTGCATCTTCTTCAACTTCTGTACATGCTGTGGTACGTCCACTCCATATTCTTCAGCTTCTATCCATGATGTGGTATGTCTACTCCATCTTCTTCAGCTTCTACCCATACAGTGGAGTGTCTACTGCATCTTCTTCAATTCAGCTGCTGATCTCAATACTGTGTTTGAGTTGCTGTGTTGAGGGTTGGCACACCACTGATATGGAAAGTTAACCTCCTTTCAGAGTGAAAAGGTGGCAAGCCTGAAAGCAGCCCATATGAAGGCACTCGATTAAACAAGTAAGATGCATACTTGGATGTGTCTTGTGTATCCATACTCCTAATTTTGTACCCCATTTAAAGAACCCTGTCATGAAGAAATGCTTGCAGTTCATTTTTGTGCATTACAACTCATGAGCTACTTCACCTGCTGGACCTGCTTTGCATACTGTCCCTGCATTGCTTGAACACATGAGCCCAGAATGCGCAGACCCATGAGCCTGTAGAGGAGCACCCAGCTGTGAGTGATTCATGGAGCTGGTTATTCCTTTACAGGAATTCAACACTGGCTTGTCACTCTCAGGATTATCCCATGTGGCATTCCATCTTCTACCACATCAGCAGGAATGCACCCCCAGAGAAGAGGTGATTTAAGCATGAGGACTTGTAGGTGTTGTACAGTTCTTCATACTCTTGCAGGAGGCGAGGTGCTGTTGGGTTTTGCATGAAGACTTTTTGTAACACTTTTCATTCTCTTTGTGGACATTCTGGAGGTGGGGGTGTCCATACAAAGCACTCTCTGTATTGACTAAAATGTTGCTGTGTTATGCATATTTTTAATAGCTGATGATGTGCCGCTGCAGTACCATTCGCCCTTGCTTTTGCTTCAGTTTAGGCATCAGTGCAAGACAGAAAATGAGCTGCTTCTGCAATAAGCCAATGAGAGGACAGTGTTACAGCTAAGGCTGATACTTCTGCTAGGTCATGGAATCAAGGTCAATGCATGTGTAATCATAGTGATCATTGTGATCACTGGGCTCTGGGCTGGACGTGGATCAGTGCACGTTCATTTACCAGAACAGTCTTTCTTTCTTTTATTATCACTTTTCCTCATCCTAAATCCTGCCTCCTGTGCATCAGGTTTGGATGGTAACCTGAACAGTGTTAGTTTCTTTCATTATTTGCTTTAAATTGAAAGTGTTTGGTCACAAATAGAAAATCCTAATATGATAAATTTGTTTACATTTCATCAATTATAAGAGAAAGAATAAATAAATAATCATTCTATTAGTCCCAAAAAATCACATACAAATGAACACAACCACAAAGTCAACTTGACCGAGTATCCCGTATAAGCCTGAGCCAGAATATGTCAGTCAGTAACACATCGCAGTTGAGGCTGCCCAAAACCAGGGCAAGTCAGGATAATATGTTTTAGTGTTTCAACAGTGTTGCACTTGCAAAATCTACAGCTGTTGTGTGTTATTGACTTGCCCCACTTTGACCTCCTTTCCTGGTTGGAAACTGATTTAGGTGAACACGCAGATAACTAGCCTGTATTTTTGGGCAAGGAAATAAAGACACATACATAGGATTAACCTCTTGCTTTCGTCTAAACCTTGCGTACTCTCTACAGAGCGATACATTTCCCAATAAGTCAGCAGTTTCTGCCCAGTGCAAAGAATATAGTTTGCGCTTAACACCTCCTGGTATCTCCCTCAGCTCGTCCAAAGAGGATCCTATCCAAGTGAGTATGCCATCCATGCTGTGCTTAAACTGTGTCAAGGTGATAGCTGATTGCATGTCCGATGGTTCTCCCAGAAGTTAAATATAAGGAATTAGTCAGTGGCCTCAACATTTTTGCATATTCGGCTAGCTTTCTTCATAAAGCTCTGGCCGCCAGGGAGTTTAGTCCCAGCTCGTTTCTAACCACAGCATTTGGTACAAAGTTGTGTAAGCACAAAACTCTCTTCCATAATTGCCCCTGTAAGATATTAACAGGGGCCCCCAAGTCAAATGGGACTATACCCAAACCATAAAGTATTACAGGTTTTAAAGATAGAACTTAATCAAGGGATCCAGGGAATAACAACAAAGTTGGGAACAGATACGCTTCATTTTAGCCAGTAGGGTGGCAAATCCCTCTTTGAAGAGGGTAATCCAGGCCCCCCTGGAAAGGTGATTTGAAGATTAAATCCCAGGTGCTCATTGATGCAACCCTTGGGATAGGATGATCTCCCACCTTCCAGCAGCAAGTCTTGGTGCTCTTCTTAGATGAAAAAACAACCACTTTAGATGTTTGCCCATTGACTTCATTATTCTGTACAGCGTAATGGAAGAAAAGTTGCAGTTTCCTGTGGAGGCCAATTGGTGTTTTATCGAATAGAATAATATCATCGACAAATGCGAGCAATCTAAAACTAGGTTGCCCATCTTTACCGGATTGGTGGTACCCGCCTTCCACAGAACTGCAATATCAGACACTTACAGATTGAAAAGGGTTGGCGCAACGACACACCCCTGCCTCAGCCCCAGACACGTGAGGTCTGGGGCAGAAGTTGTTCCGTCTCTCGTCAGCCTAACCCTCAAAGATGACTCTCTGTGCAGTGCTGCCAAGACAATTTTCAAAGGGACCTTCCAGCTGAGGAGCTTGCTCCAAAGAGTCTCTCTGCTGACCGTGTCCACCCCCTTTGTAATGGCCTCTGAGAGATGCGGAATGATAGTACCATTTAGAGAGGTCCCCATTCCCGCTCTGAAATCCACCTGGAACTTGGACAAGAGATTGAATTGCTTAACAAATTTGGAGAGGTCGCTCAAAAGAACTGAAGTGAAAATTTTACTGGAAGCGTCAAGGAGGGCGATGGGTCTGTAGTTCTTAGGATCAGATACGTTGCCCTGCTTGAAGATGGGAATGATGATAGACTGCTTCCAGGGAGTGGGAATAGTGGCCAGCCTGTAGAAGTTGTTGAAAAGAGTCAACAATGGGCCCACCCAAAAGTCTGGATCCTGCTTAAAAGGCATAGGTGGAATTTCATCCAGGCCCGCAGCCGCAGATGACTTGGCCTTTCCAATAGCCCTTCTAACATCTCCCTCATCCCCAGAACAGACCCCCCCAATCCTCTTGTTTATCCATATTTGTGTTTGGTCATTCAAGCTCATCACTAAGACGTTCACATTTCTTCTGCAAATAGCCCACCCAGACATGCTCTGCTATGTCACAGCTTCTATCAGCAATAGGTACTTTAGATGTTGTTCTAATAGTTGACCAGAATTTGACATAATTGTGCCCTACCAAAGATGTTATTATTGCCTGATTGGCTGAAATATGTGCATGTCTCTTACTGTGGGTAATATCCCCACTATAGTGGGCTTCAATCAGTTTTTTTGTGGCCGCATATTGTAGCATCTGAAGGGAGGCTAAGTGAAGCGTACACAAGGCCTTCCTCTTTTTGTTCTTTGCTAGGGCAATGGAGGCATCATAATGGTGAAGGTGCTTTTTCCCCAGATTAGGTTTTCCCTTGCCTGGTAGGGTGGCCAAACAGTGTTGGATTGTAGCACTAAAAGAGTCAACCCCCTTGTTGCTGCTCAAGCTGCCACCAGAGTTTGTCATTTGGGTATAGATGTTAAGAAATGTCCTGTGGTTAGAAGCATTCCACTTAACTGTCAATCTGCAGGTGGTGTTTACTGTTATCCAATTTATTGACACGTCAATCTCTGAGTGTCTGCCCAGCCCTGATGAATGTGGCCTCTACCTCGACAATGCCACTGAAACCGGTAGGCGTTTTGTGGCTCCTTTACCAGCAATAACCCAGACAAGCAGCTTAATTGCTTGAAACTTGCTGGGTCTCCTGGTTTATGATTCCCCCTAAATAAGATGGGAACCATCAAAAACTTCTAACTGGACTCTGGAATAATAATGAAAAAGACCAGAATAGAAAAAAAATGGGAGATTTGAATTTTTAAGAAACCTTGAAAGCACTGGATACTACACCTTAAGAAAAACGAATATGAACATTCAGTAAAATACATATATATGTATCCAATTTTTATATCCTGTGGATAGAGAAATCTAATAAAAACCTTTATTCATCTGTGAAGCACTTTTAAAGGAATTTAAGTAGCTCACAAGAGGGCGAACTCTCAATTTAAAATAAAATATTTGATAAAAATACCCCGTAATGGCCATTAGTCCAGCTAGGGAACGAGTCATGATGCCCTTTATCCATTATCTGTCAGGGTCCAGATATGAACCTTTGGTCACATCCTTTAGCTACTAACATGCCTGATTAATATGCCCCTTCAGAGAAATACATGTCAGGTGCCTTTACAACACTGCAGCTTTCCAGTTTACCCATATATCATCGAAGGGAGGACTTTCATCTACCTTTCCCTACCCCGCGAGCTCGTGGCCTGCCGATGTGGGTGCAGTTTTTGATAGTTTTGGCCACATTTATTTTGTGTGGTCACGCCCCTAGAACCTTCTCACTACTCACATATCATGTCACACGTATCCACGGGCAGAGGCATACACTAGTCTGTTTTCTATGTCCGGTCCTGGTTGCCACTTACGCCACTTTGCGGACGCACAGTAATCTACATCACCAATTACAACCGTACGCTTCTCCACGTACAGCCATCGAAAACCTAACACTAGTCGGCAGCATCTACGAGCCAGCTCACTGGGACTCTTACAAAAGTATGGAAGGTAAGTGCTATCTGGATCCACTGGGCGGATCTACGTATCGGCTCCTACTTACGAGCTCTCACACAATCTTTGGGCATTTACATACAGACACTTAGTCATCTCTATATCTGACTAGCCAAAACGGGCTGTTTAATAAAACAATATTACACCTGTTCGCGATGCTCCTTCCCAAGAGCATTTAGCTCTTTAAGCCTATGCGAAAACAACGAGGGAGCAATTCCAGCACACTCCCTTGAGTTTTCCTAAAAAAACACGTGCGATTCCGTTTTTCGGAATCTTATGAGAACATTTTTGCCATGGGTACCCCTCATTTCTAACTATTTTTAACTGTTCTTTAAAAGAGACTACGCATTGTTCGCCCCCTCTGATCCTAGACCTAAAACATTACCTCTTGTTTCAGATTCCAGAGCATGAGAAGTTTTCCATGTCCTTCTGGGAAGTCCATTATTCTACCTTTCCAACCACACGGATACATGTGGGGACCCCTATAACTAGGTAAGTCCTAGTAAATATCACAGCACCTCTGTAACACCTCTGTAATTATGCTACCTTTCCAACCACACGGATACATGTGGGGACTCCTATAACTAGGTAAGTCCTAGTAAATATCACAGCACCTCTGTAACATCTCATCACAATATTGGTAATCGATTATAATGGTGCTCCCCGTTGTTTTTACCCCCCCCTTCATCTGCAGGTGGTGTTTACTGTTATCCAACTTATTGATACGTCAATATCTGAATGTCTGCCCAGGCCTGATGATGTGGCCTCTACCTTGACAATGCCACTGAAACCGGTATGCGTTTTGTGGCTCCTTTATCAGCAATAACCCAGACAAGCAGCTTAATTGCTTGAAACTTGCTGGGTCTCCTGTTTTATGATTCCCCCTAAATAAGATGAGAACCATCAAAAACTTCTAACTGGACTCTGGAATAATAATGAAAAAGACCAGAATAGAAAAAAATGGGAGATTTGAATTTTTAAGAAACCTTGAAAGCACTGGATACAACACATTAAGAAAAACGAATATGAACATTCAGTAAAATACATATATATGTATCCAATTTTTATATCCTGTGGATAGAGAAATCTAATAAAAACCTTTATTCATCTGTGAAGCACTTTTAAAGGAATTTAAGTAGCTCACAAGAGGGCGAACTCTCAATTTAAAATAAAATATTTGATAAAAATACCCCGTAATGGCCATTAGTCCAGCTAGGGAACGAGTCATGATGCCCTTTATCCATTATCTGTCAGGGTCCAGATATGAACCTTTGGTCACCTCCTTTAGCTACTAACATGCCTGATTAATATGCCCCTTCAGAGAAATATATGTCAGGTGCCTTTACAACACTGCAGCTTTCCAGTTTACCCATATATCATCGAAGGGAGGACTTTCATCTACCTTTCCCTACCCCGCGAGCTCGTGGCCTGCCGATGTGGGTGCAGTTTTTGATAGTTTTGGCCACATTTATTTTGTGTGGTCACGCCCCTAGAACCTTCTCACTACTCACATATCATGTCACACGTATCCACGGGCGGAGGCATACACTAGTCTGTTTTCTATGTCCGGTCCTGGTTGCCACTTACGCCACTTTGCGGACGCACAGTAATCTACATCACCAATTACAACCGTACGCTTCTCCACTTACAGCCATCGAAAACCTAACACGGGTCGGCAGCATCTACGAGCCGGCTCACTGGGACTCTTACAAAAGTATGGAAGGTAAGCGCTATCTGGATCCACTAGGCGGATCTACGTATCGGCTCCTACTTACGAGCTCTCACACAATCTTTGGGCATTTACATACAGACACTTAGTCATCTCTATATCTGACTAGCCAAAACGGGCTGTTTAATAAAACAATATTACACCTGTTCGCGATGCTCCTTCCCGAGAGCATTTAGCTCTTTAAGCCTATGCGAAAACAACGAGGGAGCAATTCCAGCACACTCCCTTGAGTTTTCCTAAAAAAACACGTGCGATTCCGTTTTTCGGAATCTTATGAGAACATTTTTGCCATGGGTACCCCTCATTTCTAACTATTTTTAACTGTTCTTTAAAAGAGACTACGCATTGTTCGCCCCCTCTGATCCTAGACCTAAAACATTACCTGTTGTTTCAGATTCCAGAGCATGAGAAGTTTTCCATGTCCTTCTGGGAAGTTCATTATTCTACCTTTCCAACCACACGGATACATGTGGGGACCCCTATAACTAGGTAAGTCCTAGTAAATATCACAGCACCTCTGTAACATCTCATCACAATATTGGTAATCGATTATAATGGTGCTCCCCGTTGTTTTTACCCCCCCCCTTCATCTGCAGGTGGTGTTTACTGTTATCCAACTTATTGATACGTCAATATCTGAATGTCTGCCCAGGCCTGATGATGTGGCCTCTACCTTGACAATGCCACTGAAACCGGTAGGCGTTTTGTGGCTCCTTTATCAGCAATAACCCAGACAAGCAGCTTAATTGCTTGAAACTTGCTGGGTCTCCTGGTTTATGATTCCCCCTAAATAAGATGAGAACCATCAAAAACTTCTAACTGGACTCTGGAATAATAATGAAAAAGACCAGAATAGAAAAAACCATGGGAGATTTGAATTTTTAAGAAACCTTGAAAGCACTGGATATTACACATTAAGAAAAACGAATATGAGCATTCAGTAAAATACATATATATGTATCCTATTTTTATATTCTGTGGATAGAGAAATCTAATAAAAACCTTTTTTCATCTATGAAACAGTTTTAAAGTAATTTAAGTACCTCACAAGAGGGTGAACTCTCAATTTAAAATAAAATATTTGATAAAAATAGCTGCTAAAGGACCTAAAATGAATGGCACAAGCAAAGGTGTGGCTAGAGAGAGGAGAAGACTTTGAGGGTGTTCTCTTCATGGATACGATTACCATCACCCCAAAATAGTTTAACAGGATATCCTTCAGGAGAAAAGGACATCTTTCTCACTAGTTTAGAGGACTATTGACTGCCAGTGTACCAGCCACTCGTCTGTGGGAGGAGAGTTCAGATGGGAACACTGTCTGCTGTTGCATCCACAAGAATGCATTCACTTTATTCTTACACAGCTGGGTTTGGTCCCCCTCGAAACATGCATGCACAAAGGCGAGGAAGGTAGCCCTGCTGAAGAACAGGGAGGCCCACCGTTTTGTATGATCTATCAAGGTTCTCTCACTTTCATCACTGCTCATGTTCATTAAATGTAACCAAATGCTTGAACAGTATGTAGACCATATTGCATGGACAATGCATGTAAGTATTAATAATAACGTTCTCATTCTCTTCTGAAATATTTTTTGGTGTGCAGTCGGGCAACGGGGACTAACACACTTTTTCTGCAGAGCAAAAAGGCTGGGTTCAGGGATGTGAGGTATCAAACTGGGAAGTAGTTGGATGTTATTGGTGCCACAAGGCTATAAACTGGGGCAGTAGTGGGTATGCCGGATGGATGTTGTGGGCAATCCAGGTGCTGTCCGGCATTGTGTCAGGCCTGTTACAGTCCCTGCTCAAATACCCAATCCAACGTTATCCTCCTGATTTTTCTCGACAAAATTAAACACAAATTTAGGAGCATTGTGTGGGGTTGGCAACAGGGGAAGGAGCCTGTGGGGCCTGTCTGAGTATGGGTAAGGAGAAAGTGGGGGGGGTCGTCCTATTACAGTGCCCTTTCTAGTCCCCACCCCATTACCCTCCTTATGCTCCTCAACAAACTGAAATTCAAAGTTGGGGGGGCACACCCTTTCTTTCCATCAGCATGTACACAGCGTTAATGAGTCCGTTCACTCCAACAAAGAGGGCACAAAAGCATCCTGTGCTCTCACAGCTTAGCAAAGATCCTCTGCAATCGCTGTCAGTGATTTCTCTTTTCATGTCAAACTGAGCTATTGATTGTATTAAAGCGCATTGATGCTCCCGGGCTTAGCACGCTCTATAAATGCTAAAATATATACTCACATTCCTAGTCACTCTTAGAGACTCCATCTACTGGCCTGTCCTGCTCTGTAGCTGCAGGATGATGATCTCTCCTCCCCTGCTCTATATTGGATGCTCCTCACCAGCTCCAGTACTTGACTCCATGCATTTGGGCGAGTCAGCCCTGGGTGACCAAACAAAGGGCAAACAGCAAAGGGCCAACCTTCAGCTTCTTCTCAAGCCTCTTTGCCTTTTTGCTTTTGAGCTATTGCTTTGTTTTGTTTCCTGCTATTTGCTTGTGAGTACCAATAACGTCTTTGCTCAGCTCTATCATCACCATTCACTGTTCTTACTATCTCCTTCTTTTGTCTTCTTTCTTCATTCTAGTCTGCTCAAAACCATTCCAACTCTCTTCCTACTCCCATCATCTCTTCTCCTGGATGCCACCGCTCTAATTGCTCACCTTCCCTATCTTTTCTCAAAACCTCCAACCCTAACATCCATCACACTTCTTCTCGTTTCTACACCCAGTGCCTCTCTACTTCGCAGACTCAACATCAGTATGCTTCTTCATCTCAATCTCTTTGTATTGCTCTTTGGAATGTATAATCTATCTGTACTAAGACGTCCTTTACCTCTGGCTTCCTTCTTTACCCTGCTCCGTCTATTGACCTTGTTTTGGATTCCTCACTTAGACTCTGCAACCCTAGCTTCCTTTCATGACCCTGCCTACACCTTCAACAGCTCTCCCCACCCATCTGGTAAGGGTGGGTGGTTGTGTAGGCATGTTTGCATCTTCCTGTCTACCCTACTTCCCTATCTCCCTCTATTGACTCTCTCTCCAACCTTGATTCCAACACTCCCTGTGTCCTCATCCTATTTGATTTCTCTTCAGCCTTTCACATGGTCAACCATGCCATCCTTCTGAACCGTCTCTGTGATAACCTGGGTATCACTGATCAGGCCCTGGCTAAGCTGACCTCTTCTCCTTCTCTCATCTCTGACTGTCTGTCTGCCATCCAGGAGTGGTGTGCCGCCAATGATCTCTGCCTTAATGCCAGTTATACCGAGATTCTCCTAATCGGCACATCTGCTCCCTCCTTTCCTGTCACTCTCTGGCCGGCCTCTCTTGGCCCTCTTCCTGCTCCCACCTGTGAGGCTAAAAATGGTGGGGTCATCTTCTACTCCACACTTTCCTTCTCTCCTCATATCTCTGATGTCTTCTTCCTTTCCTCTCCTTCGCCCAGAAGCTCACTGTCTCCAGAGCTCCGGTTTCTCTCTAGGCTGGACTACTCCAACAGACACTTTCTAAATCTGCCTGCCTCTACTCTCCTCCCTTTGCAACTCATCCAAAACAGGACTGAAAGACTTGTCCTTGGCCTCAAGCCCAGGTATCATATCTCTCCAGGACTGAAATCTCTGCACTGGCCCCCAGTGGCGTTGAGGATTAAATTCAAAGCCCTCTTTATTGTCCACAAGGCTTTCTGAGGCCTGGGGCCAAAATACCTTCATCTATCCCCCATAAATACATCCCTTCTTGAGCTCTTCGCACCTCTACCTCAAATTCCCTCAGGGTCAGTTGTTTTTCAAAGAAACAATCTAAGGGTAGATCTCTGTCTTCGGGTGGGGCCTCCCTCTGGAACAGCCTCCCTGCCACTCTGAAACTTGAGGACAACTATCTCCGGTTCTGGAAGCACCGCAAGACATTCCTCTTTGCTTCTGCCTTTGCCCCTCCTCTCCCCTGCTGATCTGTTCTCTCGGCACTGTGCACCTGACCTACTGTCTATCGTCTTCCGGGCCCAGGTACCCGCTCACCCTGCCACCCACCTGCACTGCCTCCGGGCCACCACTTGCACTGGGGTCTGTATCTGTAACCATACAGGCCCCCTTTTTTTTTGCCTGCACTTATCACACATACCCTGTCTGCTGCCTTAAACCCAGCACTTGCCACTTCCTGGCTGCACTACCACTGTTTTTGCCTTTTATTATTTATTTATTTTTATTATGTATCTGTTTTTCCTTTACTCCGCACTTTCCACTTCTCCCCCCTTCCATGCACTTTTCCCCTTTCCCTCTCCCATACACTTGCGCTGTAGGGTGTCCTGACCCACGTTTGAGCTATCATGCTGCAACATTTGGTGCTGTGGGCTTAGAAAATCCAAGATGGCCAAAAAGCCCACAAGTGCGCCAGAATCCAGGAGAACCACGCAGTTTGTGCGCACACCCAAAATGGTTACCTAACTCGCCACCCACTAGTGTAAAGAAAGGTCTTTGTAAACAAAATCCACTGTTACTGATGTCAAAAAGTTGCTGAAATCGTGACTCATTGGACCACTTTAAAGATTCAACCCTTTTGTGGGGTTCCACATAACTATTTTACTGTAAGGAGCCCCATCAAAACAATGTTAAGCAAGGATTTACTACCATGTAAGAACCATTCCTGTTTAGAATGCATTAATCCAAGAAAGATCCCAAAATTGCATGCAGTACCAACAAAATCCTCAAGGCGGCGCTAGCGGTCTAAACTCTGACAGGAGAACTGAGTGCAGTTGCTGACAAAGGGATTTGACTCAGCTGACTTCAAAGGCTGCATTTTAATTAAAAATTAGCCACATGCTGTTCCCAGAGGCCTGAAGCCTGGGAAACCCTCTCACCTCCAGAGCTTCACACCAGGAGTTAGAATCTCACATGACCTCTTGATTGATAGAAGGCAGACTGGCTGGGAGCCTCCTGGAGACCACACAATAGGCTCTTGCAATTGAATAGGATATGTTGATTTTGACTGTTTCCTGTCAACAAAGGCCTGCCTGCCAGAAGACACATGTGACTGACCCACCCAAGTCTTGGAGGCGGACTCCAACACTCTGAGAACTGAATTTAAAGCAAAATATATATTTTACAGAAACACTGATAACTCTTTGTAATCAAATGACAGAAATGTATAACTTTGAGAGCCTTAATTAAAAAAATGTACCTTCAATTCAAGCCCAAACTCCAATTTGTGTGATGTTCTGGGGGCAAACTAGCAGTTAAGAGGATATTACTTAAAATGTATGCATGTTAAAAATCTGACACTTCATCAATTAATGTCCATACTCCTTGCACACATGTGCATAAATCTGGAGAAAAATCTGATGTTGCGAAACCACTAAAAAACACAAAATATTGCCATTTCTGAATGCAAGCTCCCAGGAAGAGCAGAGTTGAACAGGGGCTACCATCAGTAAATGCATGATGGGTGCATGTCATTTTAAACAAATGTGTACCTGTGCAAATATGTATTTGGTTCAAATCTAGATTTGTGTGCAAGTTGACAGGAGGAGTGGACTTTCTGCAGGCTGTAAAATGACATCACCCTGACACAACTTAGCTCCCCCAATCAGGGGAGAAATGAAAGCTTGGCCAATGACAAGTGGAGAGGGGTAGAGCCTAGGGATGCTGCACACACACCCATTTTCAAAACACATAAAAGCAGACAGTCAGGACAGATAGGGACATTCAATTCCATCTGCTGCGGGACGCTCTGCCGGGAAAATCCAGACTTCAAATCCATCAATCTCTAGAGAAAGCTGTGCAGAAAGATCCAGACTTCAAATCCATCAATCTCCAGAATCCAGAGAGAGAGAGAGCTGACCCAGATCACTGTGAAGTGCCGAGACCAGACCAGAGTCCAGTCTAAAACCTGACCAGATCCGTGGCGAGGCCCATTCTAATTCAAGAATATAGTGTGAGTACCTAGCAAGACTGTGCAGAACCAATCTCTTAGTTAAAATAATCTAATGAAAGCTATTTTAACTGGAGTAAGCTGTCACCTGTCATTTGTAAAGCTGTCACCTGTCATTTTCCAGTTGCTAGCTGTCACTTGTCTTTTTGAATTTTAACATTCCAAATCCGAAAAAACTACCTTTATTTAATCGCTCATATCTTCGTAACCATTTGTCCTAGAGACTTGCAGTAACTTTCATCTGGAAGCTGAGATCCTAGGCTGTCCTAGGACCCCAAAACGATAGGGCTAGTCCTTGTAGTTTTTCTGTAATCGCGAAAAACGCACTCGCGAATTTGCCGCGATTTGCAAATTTCTCAACGTGTGAAAACAGCAGTTTTCTTGCTTTCAGTTGCCAAAAATTCGTTTAATCTGCTAGTCACTCCTAGATCCTTGCTAAAGTGAGCCTGGACTAATATTAACTTGATACCACTCACCCTGAACCTCTAGAGGGAATTAAAAGCATTTTAGGATATTTTTCACTTCATTGCCAGCACATATAAAAGCATTTTGGGCCTGTGTTTCCAACTTCTGTAGTCTAAGCTTGCTGGGGTGAACTGAATTACATTTGATTGCATTTCTGAGAACTGTGTGCTTTCCTTCCATTTCCTTGCATTGCATAAAGTGAGGAGGGGATTGCCAGAGAAAAGTGATTACATCGTTTTGTTGAACGCATATTGAGTATTTTCTGTACTGCATTTTCATTCCATCTTGCATCCATTTGAAACCATAAAGTATCGTTGCTATCTTATCCATCCTATAACCACTCATCATTGATTATAAAGAAGTGTGCTAGTGCCAGACTATCCATTATTGATTACTGTTCAGATTCAGTGTGATATTCAATTATTAAATTATTATAAAGTGTGATATATATATCTATTGTTTAAATTATCAAATAAACCTTTTAAACTTGCAAAACAGAACTACTTCTTGGCTCAGTGGGGTCAGGAGGATTCCAAGAGAGGGGTGTTATATAGGGGTAGTCATCCAGAACGCATGAATTGGACATAAAGATATCAATAAGGGTTTCCATTCAGTATCCCAGACTAGGCATTGACTAGGCTGTAGTGCTGAATTGAATCCTCTTACAAATTGGGGGCTCGTGCCGGACGTTTGGATTAGATTTATCACTTGTGCAGATTAATACAGCGTGCCAGCTGACCAGATACACATATCCGGTCGGATCACACGCTGTGTTACGCTGTAAAGCACTCCTCAAAGGAACGTTCTAAGGAAAAGGTCTGTTTTGCAAAAATAAAATACAAACTTCTGTAAGTCAGGAAGGAACTCAAATTCCAGAATGACGACCTTAGTAGACATGAAAATAGCCAGAGAGCACTTCTTACATAAGTTATTTGTGAGAGGTGAGTGGACTCACCAGGACCAGACGGTCTGGTTGCAGGCCATCACGCAACAGGTCACGGAAACAGGGTCAGATATATGGAGAGATCAGGGTCCCTTACATGTGGCCCTGAGTGAACTATACATGGCTCCTAAAGCTAAGGATTAACAAGGCAAGATGGTTAGGATAGCGGCATACCTGTACCTATATATGGGAGACATGCAGGATAAATGTACTGAAAGCCAAGATCTGGCGAATAAGCGACAGATGGCGTTAGAGAAGGTCCAATCTGACCTGGTCTCTTCTGAGCAGAGGCTGCAGGGGAGCTAGGAGTCAGGAAATGAGAGTAGACAGCACATCATTAAAATAAAGAGGGATATGGACATCCTGCAACAGGAAAAGGCTGACCAGGATACCAGATTTCTGGCTTTGCAGAAGGAACGCCAAGACAGTTTGGACTCCCTACTGCAGAGCCAGAAAAAGCTGGAGCAACAGATCAATTTCAACAGGGCATGCACAGAGCAGGTAGCCACCCTGCAAATCCAACTAGACAGAGAGAAAGTGGAGAGCAATAAACTGATCCTGAAAGACCTGGATACCCAGGCAGAGTTTGATCAGGAGCGCCAGAAAGCTGGTGCCTTCCAAAGGCAAACGGACGACCTGGCGTCACAAATTCAAGCTCTTGGTCAGGAAAGGGACACCTTAGGCCAGGAAGTCTGCCACTTAAGGAGAAAAATGGAAGAAAATCACCTGGCCCACCAGGGACTGGGTGACCTCCAAAAAGAACACCAGGACTTGCTAGAGCACACCAGGAGGGTGGAGGAGGCTCTGGCAAGACAGGAGCAGGCCAATAGGGACACAGCTCAGGAGGTAACCCTCCCGCAGCCAAGACTGGCCCAGTGCTCCAGGACCAATCAGGAAACGCAGAGAGAGAATGAGGCTCTATGCCAGCACAATGATAGACTCCAACAACAGGTAGCGATGCAGGAGAGACTGATAGAGTCTAGTAAGGCCTTAACTGAGGAACTGAAGGCGCAGGCTCTTGCATTGCAACAGGGAGCAGGGGCGGATAGAGATGAGGTTCGCTGGGAAAGAGAAACTCCTGAGCATAACCCCAGGAGCTCTAGTACCAGAGGCCTTTATTTCTCTCAGTCCCTGGACTCTGCCACCCCCATGTCCCCTGGCGCACATGAGCACAGGGCCACAGGGATGGCAGATTACTATCCAGCCAGATGCATGGGGCTCATAGGCCAGTACCACCCAGGAATGGAGGGGCGGGCATCCGGGTATGGGCACCCAAGCACAGTGCAATTTAGTGGGGAACCCCAGGAGAGTAGGCCCATTAAGGGCATCCTGAAAACCTCTGCCCAGTTAGGTCAGTGGGGGGGGGTACCCATCAAATCCTGGCAGCAAAGAGGAATCTGAAGACTCCTCTGAACGGTACAGGAAACAGGAGACCAGGTCCCCACATTCTGCCAGCCATTCCCAGGCTCGCAGAATCCGGGAAAGCCTGGAAGATCAGACAGGAACCTCTGGGAGCAGTGCCTCTGAGTCAGAGGACGAATGGACGAGGGTTACCCGAACCAAAAAGGCCAATAAGGCAAAAAGGGCCTTGATTAAGGACCCATTGAAACAGATTAAGGCAATCAGGAGTGTCATCACGCCGTATCATAAGAATGCCAAGTATTCTGTTTGGGAGCACTTAGAGTTGTTTGAGCAAATGATGGAGACTTTCCATTTGAAGGACAGCCAAAGCTGTATCCAATATGTAAAGTGGACATTCTCCCCAGAGTACTCCAGTTTCTTTGCAGGGCTGGAGGACCAAAATCATTTCAGGTGGTCCACCTATAGGGCGGCCATATTAAAACATTTTTCTGTTCACAGAAATCCCCAAGAGGCTCGCAAGGCAGCCTACAATTTACAATGTGGGGAGGATCAGGCCCCACAAGAATTTGTGCAGGAGTTAAAGCGTGCTTTTGCACAGACCACAAGAAGGGTGCGCACAGATAGCAGAGAATTTATTAATACGTTTTTCCATGCCTTGCCCAAATACATAATGACCCAGCTCGTGAGGGATTTTCACGAGAAAAGATCTTTAGACTGGGTCATTGAACAGGCTACCCGGATCTATGAGGTGCAGAAACCGGTAGATAGCAAAAGTAATGCCCAGAAAAACCCCAAAGCCAACAGCACCCCTGCTGCTGCCAAGGTGGCAGAGGTAAAGGTCACCCCCGTTTTAGAGTTGGAGATGGGGGGGCCTAAAAACCTACCTGCACCTAATAATGCTAGGCCCAGAAGGTCCTCGGGCCAGTCTCAAACAGGGAGTCCAGGAGGTAGTCCCACAAATGGGGTCTCTCGCTCTCCTGATTATGTAAGTCCCCGTTACAAGGGAAATCGACCCATCCTGGGTTATGTGTGGACTCCCCCAGCCCAAGGGGGGGATCCAGCCAAGCACCTAACCCAGGGAACTTCCCTCCCAACTTCTCACAGGAGGGCAGAAACTCACCAAACCCTGGGCAGAACTTCTTCCCCAGGTATCCACCCAACTTCCAGCCCCAAAATCCTCCACCCTTCTTTCCCCAATTCCCTGAGCCCAGACAACCGAATCCGGGAGAGGGGAGGCCAAGGGTGGAGGGGTATCCAAATCTTCCCAACCAGGGGTACTACCAAAGAAGGGATAGCTACCCTTCCCGGGATCAGCGCAGGGGAGAAAACAGGGCCCCGTATCAGCCTGAGCGGGTTTCCCAGTTAGAGCGCCAGGTCCAAAACATGGCGCGGGATCTGGGTCACATACTGAGGGCTCAGCAGAACCCTCAGATCGGCATGCCGGCGCAGAACGCAGCCAACTCTGGACCTGGTGCTCCAGAACAATGACGGGGGTAGCACCCCGATAACTCACCGGTTCCCAGGGAGGAGGCACAAAGGGAAGGGGGGGTGTAAAGCCTTGGAGGAAGCTTCCTTCCTCACTTGTAAACAGCCCCTGGAAAGCCAGGAACCGGAAACAAAATCTCTTGCCCCTCAAAGTCTGCCTCCTAAGGAGCAGAGGGGGGGTAGGAGAAATAAAAGACCCAAACAGACTCAGTTTGAGGAGGAGGTACAGATCTTTCAATTTGAGGGAGAGGGATCCTCAGAGGATCCTGGGAAAAGGATCTTCTCCTTCAGAGAGGGGGGAACTCCTCCCCAAGAAAAATGGGTCCCTAGGGATGCAAATCCAGACTGGGGAGATGTGGAGACTGAGCTACCGCCGCCCACCATCTCATCCCAGAACCAACAGCAAGAAAATCCCCTGGTTCAAACCCATCCTGGTGACTGCCTCCAAAAAGGGGGGGGGCCCGGAACCGGAGCCAGGGGAACCCACAATGGCTCTGATCTCCAGTTGCCAACTTTTTCTTTCAGACTCCCAAGGCTCTCCACAGAATTCTGCCCAAATCTCTTCGCTAGCGATGTCCAAAACCAGAAAGTTAGCCCACCAGTTGTCCAAAAATGTGCATTATCTGTGCCCCCTTGAGGAGAAGGAGGGAAGATACTATGCCCCGGTACAAGTACAGGGGCAGGGTACAATTTCAGCGCTGGTGGACACGGGATCTCAAGCTACCCTTCTGTCCAGAAGGGCCTTTGATGAACTGAACGCAGGAAGGGGAGGGAATTACCAAATTCCTCTCACCTCTCTTCCTGGACAACTGCAGAACTTTGACGGGAAGGAAATTCCTGTTGAGGGGACTGCAGACTTGGACATTAAAATTGGGCGACACAAGTTGAAACACCCGGTCATAGTTGTGACTCCAGGGGGCACCCCTTGTTTTCTAGGGAATGACCTCCTGAGGAGGTTGTCACCCTTAATAGATTGCGTGAACAAGGTCCTCTGGACCCAGACTAGCCGACCAATAAAATTAAAACAGGATGTCAACCATGTTAGTTTAAACGGCACCTGCCACATGGTTGAACAAAAATCTGACCAAGTAGAATTTCACTTCCAGAATAGCCAAATTCCAGACGTGACAGTAATAGCGGTAGGACAACAGACTGGTGATGGGGGGTCCTCTCTATTTCTGAAAATCAACCTTCCTTCCAGTTTAAGGTGGTATTCCACACTGGAAGGAAACACCCTGAAATTCTTTACTAATCCACAATCAGAAACTCCCACTCCTATAGTCCAGAAAGATGTGAAATCAGCTCACAGCCTGGCTGATATTGAGCAAATTGGAGAGCAGTTGTTCATCCCTGTTCAGTTAAATGATGTGAAGGACTCTGTTCTCGCTCGAGTGTGCGTGAACAATGGTAAGAGCTTCATCAGCGAAGCCATGTTTCGCCAACTCCCAAAAGATCCAGCCATTCCCACCTTCAAACTGATAGACAAATGGGAAATGGACCTGGAAGCACCTAATTCCAAACATCTCCTGCCAAGCAGGTGTATGCTCAAAATCTCCATTGGCAACAAGAGCATAGTCCATAATTGTTGGGTCGTGCGAGACGTCACTGCCGCCTTTTACTTAGGCAGTGACATTCTCAATCGCTTTGCCATTAGTTTGGACCTAATAAACTTCAAAGCTTGGTCCCGATTAGCGGATAATCCCATGGGCTTTGATGATCCAGAAAAAGCATTTAGGTCAGCTCAATTGCTACCTTATGCAGTTGAAATTCAGATCAAAGAGGAAGTCACCATCCCAGAAAGGACCCGACAATTCTCCCTGGAAGTGAAAGTTAAAAGAGGACAATATTTGCAAAACCCTGATGCTTACGTACATCTAAACGCTTCTCTCCAACAGCAAGGGTTAGGGGTAAACCCAACACCATTAGTCAACATAGAACATGACACCATTCCAATAGAGGTGGATAACAGCGACTTAAAGAGTATTACTCTAGCCGCAGGCACCATTATTGGAATGGCGGTTGATGACCGACATTTTTCCATAGATTTAGGTAATGAACTGTTAGGGCCAATCCCCAAGGACTGCTTTGACAGTGACAGTGATGACAATACAACACCAGACAGGATTTTTACCCGGCATGGGGGGAACTTCCTGGTGTACACTTCTTGCCCTTATGGTAAGGAAGATGTGACTTGTGACTTCAGGATGGATGAGGTGATTTTCCAGGTCCATGAGGGCTGCCTTTCCCACCTGAAGCCTCCAGTCCAAATCAGCACTCTGACCAGGGACTTCTCCACCCAGCTGGAGGAGGCCGCTGAGATAGCCAAACCAGAAGTCTTTCCAGGCTTCAGGCAGATGGTGGAAGAGAGAGTCAACCTAGCTGATGCCTGTGTGACTCTGGAACAAAAGCAAAAGTTGAAACAAGTTTTCTTGGATTTCCAAGATCTCTTCGCGGTAGACTCATATGACTGTGGCCGCACCGACATCCACACAACAACAATCCCCACGGACCCTGGAATGACTCAAGTGTTTGTGAAGCAATATCGCTTGCCTATCGCATCCATGGAGTCCCTTACTGAAATCATTAAGAACCTTGAGTCCCGGGGAATAATCCGTCCAGTCCACAGCACTTTCAATAATCCGGTGCTGGGAATATTGAAGCCAAACGGCCAGTGGAGACTCTGCGCCGACCTTAGGGAGCTCAAAAAACGGGTCCATACTTCCCGATGGCCTCTGCCCTACATTGACCAAGGGCTGGCCCAGATCCAGGGGTCACAGGTATTCACTGCAATAGACCTGGTCAATGGATACTGGACAGTGCCTGTCAGTAGGGAGGACCAATACAAACTGGCTTTTACCTTTGGGGGCCAGCAGTACACCTGGACCCGGACTCCCTTCGGATAACTCAACTCCGGCAATTAATTCAACATTTTCCTACACAAGGCCATGCCCGACCTGGGTGCAAGGGGTAAACTGGCTTATGTAGATGATGTCCTCATCAAAAGTTCATCTGTGGAGGAACACATAGCGGAGATCCGTTATGGTCTGACCCAGTTGAGGGCCGCCGGAGCAAAACTTTCCTTTCAGAAAGCACAGTGGTGTAGAACCCGTGTTAATTTCTTGGGGCATGAGATTACTCCTCAGGGTCTCTGTCCCCAAGAAAAGAAAGTGGAAGCACTCCAGAAACTGAAAGACCCCACAACTCTGCGGGAACTAAGGAGCCTCCTTGGACTGACTAATTACAGCAGAAAGTTCATTGAAGGCTACGCAGAGATCACTAGACCCCTGATTCATCTCTTGAAGGGGGGGGTCAAGTGGGAATGGGGTCCAGAACAATCCGAGGCAGTAAGACAACTCAAAAGAAGTCTCTCACAAGCGCCTTGCCTAGCTTACCCTGTCAGAAACAAGGAGTTCTTCCTGGAGACAGGGTTCTCTAATACGTGCTTGACGGCAGTATTATACCAAAAGCATGACAAGGTCAATAAAGTAATCTCCTATGCGAGCAAAACTTTATCCTCTGTGGAGGAGAAATTCAACGATTGTGAGAAGGCACTCCTGGCAACGGTGTGGGCATTGAAGAATTACCGCCCGTTCATCCATGGGGAACACATCATAGTGGAGACTCCACACCAGCCTCTGCAATATCTCCAAAGTGACAGAATCCGGGCCGGAAATGTGAGTGATTCCCGAATTACTTCCTGGATTCTGTCAATGCAAGGCTTTCCTGTGGAGGTCAGATACGGCCAAAACAAGAAGAGTCCCCTCGCGCAAGGTCTGGCTGACTTGCATGATTGTGCCAGAGAAAACTGTCTCGAGGACGAAAGTCTAAAAATCAAGGACAACACGGAGGCATACCTTAATTCCCCACACAAAGTCTTTGAAGAAGACAAGTGTGAGGGAATGCCCACTGTGTATGTGGATGGATGCTCTTACCATATTGACAACAACGGGGAGAAAGAACTGGTGGCTGGCGTAGGGAATGCATGGGTGAATTAGTCCCCAGAACCCTCCGCTGGATACAAAATTGGTCCCCGAAGTAGTCAGGTGGCAGAATTGATGGCTGTGCATCAGGCCATCCTCACTGCTGTCCAGCATCAACTCCATGAACTGGTCATAATCACAGATTCGGATTATGTACGGAACGGGTTCGTGGAGCACCTGGTTAATTGGAAAGCCAGAGGCATGTTATGTGCTAACAACAAACCCTTGAAACATGGGAAGTTGATCCAAAACATTGATGATCTGGTCACCTCGAATGAGATGACCATCTATTGGAAGAAGATCAAGGGTCATTCCAAAGTAGATGGACCAGACAAAACTGGAAATGACTTAGCTGATCAGCTGGCCAAAACTGGGGCCATCCAAGGGGATCTAATTGAGATTGAGTCCCTGTTGGGGAAAATCCAGGTCACTGCTATCACTAGGTCCCAGACAAATGCTCACAACGACCTTTCAATTGCACAATGGAGTAAGGAGACCCCTGATGCTGATTTGATTACCGCTCAGAAGGGGGATCCAATAATTGGTAAATTTTACCAGCACCTTGAGGACCCTGAGAACTTTCCCCTGACGGATACCGATTACACTGGGAAAGAGGACCTAAGAGTGTTGATGAAATGTCCAAAAATGTTCCGAATCCAAGAGGGTTTGCTGGTAAGGAAATCCAACGCTGGCCACGATCAGTGGGTGGTTCCTACCTCATTCCGAAGCCTGATGTTAAGTCACACCCATGATGCGGCCACCGCCGGTCATAGGGGGTTTCACACAACATTGGAAATCTTAAGAGAGGTTGCATACTGGCCACACATGGGGCAGGACCTTGACCAATACTTGAAGGGGTGTCTTGTGTGTGCACAATTTCAGCCATCATCCCTCACGCACCGTGCGCCTCTCCAAAAGAGGGGGATGACACTGCCATGGTCAGATTTACAAATCGACTTCGTAGGCCCCGTGATTCGCTCGGCTAGGGGGAATAAGTACATGTTGACTGTGACATGCTTGTTTACCAAGTGGGTGGAATGTCTCCCAGCCCCAAATTGCAAGGCAGAAACTGCAGCTGCCCTGATGATTGACCACATCTTTTCCCGTTTTGGTCTACCTCAAAGGATTGAGTCAGACAGGGGTAGCCACTTCACCAGTGAAGTAATGACAAAGATGTGGGAGATACTGGGGGTCAAAAGGAAGTTGCATATTGCATAGAGGCCAGCTTCTTCTGGGGCAGTAGAGAGATATAACCAAACCATTGTGATCATATTAAAGAAGTTTGTGGCAGATTCTGGGCCAAGTTGGGATATCCGATTACCTCTGGTCCTAATGGCCATCAGATCTACCCCTTCATCTGCAACCAAAATGTCACCATTTGAGTTGATGACTGGGCGCAAGATGGTGCTTCCTCAGCATTTGCTCTACAGGACCCAAGAGCAGACACTAATAAATACCTCTACAACTCATGAGTATGTGGAGAATTTAAGGAAACACCTTCAACATGCTTTTGCCTATGCTCAGCGGAATCTAGAAAGATCAGCTGATAGCATGAAGACCCACTATGACCTGAAAACTTCCAGGAAGGAATATCAGGTGGGGGACCGGGTCTATTTATACAATTTCCAAATGAATCAGGCCAAACAGCGAAAATGTTTGCCTAAATGGAAGGGACCCTTTGAGATTATAGACAAAATCTCCCCTGTGGCCTACAAAATCCACATCCCCAAAGGTCCTTTGGCAGCGGGGGAAGACAAGTGGGTCCACATAAACCAGTTGAAATGTTGCCATCCCAGGCACACTCTGCAACAACTGGAGGAATCCTCTGGAATCCTAGCGGGTACTGTCTCAGACTAATTCAGTTCCAACCATAAAACATACCACACCTAGTCTCTAAAATATTGTGATTTGCATGAAACTGTCTCTTAGTTATACTGTTTTTTTTTTTCAAAATAAGAATGTAATTTTTCGTTATGATAAAATTCATATGCCACCCCACTATATCAATGGTGGGGGAAAAATGTCTATGAATAGGTATTGCCGCTCTTCCTTTGTCGTCCTACGAGAAAGAAAACCGGGAGACGGGCCAAGGAGGACGATCCGGAGACCGGGAGCAGAGACGCAAGGGGCCCAGTGTACCGCCCAAAACTCCCATCAGGACCGGAGAGGAGAACCGATCGATCCGACCGGATGGAGGAAAAGATGTTGAACTGTGCCATTTGCAGAATTGGAAGAAGATTATGCGGACAGACCAGCGCGTGGGTCAAAACCCTTGTGCACCCGACTCCCCATCGACTCAAATTCAAAGGGCAGTCACGTGGGGGGATCTGTTGGGTGTCCTGACCCACGTTTGAGCTATCATGCTGCAACATTTGGTGCTGTGGGCTTAGAAAATCCAAGATGGCCAAAAAGCCCACAAGTGCGCCAGAATCCAGGAGAACCACGCAGTTTGTGCGCACACCCAAAATGGTTACCTAACTTGCCACCCACTAGTGTAAAGAAAGGTCTTTGTTAACAAAATCCACTGTTACTGATGTCAAAAAGTTGCTGTAATCGTGACTCATTGGACCACTTTAAAGATTCAACCCTTTTGTGGGGTTCCACATAACCATTTTACTGTAAGGAGCCCCATCAAAACAATGTTAAGCAAGGATTTACTACCATGTAAGAACCATTCCTGTTTAGAATGCATTAATCCAAGAAAGATCCCAAAATTGCATGCAGTACCAACAAAATCCTCAAGGCGGCGCTAGCGGTCTAAACTCTGACAGGAGAACTGAGTGCAGTTGCTGACAAAGGGATTTGACTCAGCTGACTTCAAAGGCTGCATTTTAATTAAAAATTAGCCACATGCTGTTCCCAGAGGCCTGAAGCCTGGGAAACCCTCTCACCTCCAGAGCTTCACACCAGGAGTTAGAATCTCACATGACCTCTTGATTGATAGAAGGCAGACTGGCTGGGAGCCTCCTGGAGACCACACAATAGGCTCTTGCAATTGAATAGGATATGTTGATTTTGACTGTTTCCTGCAAACAAAGGCCTGCCTGCCAGAAGACACATGTGACTGACCCACCCAAGTCTTGGAGGCGGACTCCAACACTCTGAGAACTGAATTTAAAGCAAAATATATATTTTACAGAAACACTGATAACTCTTTGTAATCAAATGACAGAAATGTATAACCTTGAGAGCCTTAATTAAAAAAATGTACCTTCAATTCAAGCCCAAACTCCAATTTGTGTGATGTTCTGGGGCAAACTAGCAGTTAAGAGGGTATTACTTAAAATGTATGCATGTTAAAAATCTGACACTTCATCAATTAATGTCCATACTCCTTGCGCAGATGTGTATAAATCTGGAGAAAAATCCGATGTTGCGAAACCACTAAAAAACACAAAATATTTCCATTTCTGAATGCAAGCTCCCAGGAAGAGCAGAGTTGAACAGGGGCTACCATCAGTAAATGCATGATGGTGTCATGCATGCTGGACGTGGTCCTACCTCCTACGCTCGTAGAACAGCTAGACCGTTCTATTCCAAATGGCGGTTGTTCGATACGCTGCCGGGAAAACGACGTTTGCACTTTTCACGTCGCTAACTCCACGTGTACTCTGCTTCGTCACGTGAACTACGGCATTACGTATTTAAGCAGCGTGGAAACTGCACTCGCTGCTTCTGATCGAATCATTTGGCGTTGTGTAGCTGAACCTCCGGTCTGCATCCTTGCAGGTTACTATAGCTACTTATTGGGCCTTCTATAGCGTGTTTCCGTCACACGCTGATTCCTGGAGCTGTTTGGTCGCGTGTAAATCCACACGCGCACGCTATCTTCAAGCGCTACTGGACTGGACTGCGTGAATCCTGTTCGCGTGTAAATCCACACGTGCACGCTATCTTCAAGCGCTGCTGGTCTGGACTGCGTGAATCCTGCTCGCGTGTAAAATCCACACGCATATATTGTCTTCGAGCGCTGCTGGCCTGGACTGCGTGAATCCTGCTCGCGTGTAAAATCCACACGCATATATCGTCTTCGAACGCTGCTGGCCTGGACTGCGTGAATCCTGCTCGCGTGTAAAATCCACACGCATATATTGTCTTCGAGCGCTGCTGGCCTGGACTGCGTGAATCCTGCTCGCGTGTAAAATCCACACGCATATATTGTCTTCGAGCGCTGCTGGTCTGGACTGCGTGAATCCTGCTCGTGTGTAAAATCCACACGCATATATTGTCTTCGAGCGCTGCTGGCCTGGACTGCGTGAATCCTGCTCGCCTGTAAAATCCACACGCATATATTGTCTTCGAGCACTGCTGGTCTGGACTGCGTGAATCCTGCTCGCGTGTAAAATCCACACGCGCACGCTATCTTCAAGCGCTGCTGGCCTGGACTGCGTGAATCCTAATCGCGTGTAAATCCACACGCACGCGCTCTTTTCTTCGCGGCTGTACATAACCGCGTGAACTTTGTTTATACCTTAAAAGGAGCGCTATTTCCAACTCCTGCACCTGTGATATTAACAGGGGGAGTGATTCATTTCTATACTTTACTCTACGTGGGAAGGAAGCTTTTCAAATTGGAAGGTGACAGTGAACAGTACTTTGGACGCTATCCTGTGGTGCATCAACCCGGTATCTAGCGTGAGCCTCGTTCCGTTCGGGATAAGTCTCCCTTACTAATCTTCCCTTCCTTGTCGTTTGTTCTACCTTGGATTCCTCAAGAGACTCTGCTGGATTCGTTCTGCCCTAGACTCAAGGTCAGTGTGTGTATTCATGACATTTTCTATTCCATCATACCCAGGTTGGGGGCAGTTATTCATGATACTTTATTTTGTTCTAGGCTGACTTCCTATACCTTACCCACGCCCTTTCCAGTGATCCATCGCTCTGCCTGTTTTACCGGTCAGAGAGTTGTATCATTTGGAAGGTCTTAACTTGACTTCACAACTATCAAAACGCGTGAACAGGGATCCGGAAGACCCTACCACCTGTATCCTTTTGAGTACCGTATCCTTTTCAGTTAATACTTGGGTGCTTTCTGACAGAATCAGAAGTCATGGAGGGTACGGATCCTTTAGCTGTTTTGACTCAGTTGATCAGCGATTTGAGAAATGAAATGGTTACGGCACAGGACATGTTACGGCACCGTATGGACGTTATGCAAGACGCCATGCACGGTAGTCCTCAGGGAGCACAGGTTCCAATGGCCACTGCATCTGGATCGGGGACTATGACACCCCCACAGGAAACTATCAATGTGGTTATGCCCACTCAGTTTCCCTTGGCCCCTCCGGAACGGTTCACAGGTGATCCCAAAACCTATAGAACCTTCGTTAATCAGTGCCGACTCCATTTTCTTTGCCGTCCTACATCGTTTCCTGACCTAACCACAAAAGCAGCATTCGTGCTTTCCCATTTAGGGGGCACAGCTGCTGCTTGGGCTAACCCTTTGTTGGAAACTAATAGCCCTTTGTTGTACGACTGTGACGATCTCTTGGCTGCTATGAGTAAAGTCTTTGACATGCGTTATGCCACTCAAGCCATGGATCTGGAATTACTTAATCTACAGCAAGGCAATCAGCCTCTTTTGCCTTACATTGCCCGGTTCAATCAACTAACAGCCGAAACTCAATGGCCTGACGGCAAGAAAACGGCTGTTTTCTACAAGGGTCTTTCAGAAGAACTGAAAGATGCCTTATCCACAGTTCCGGTGGTTCCTACGGGATTCACAGAGTTGCTCGATTTGGTTTTACAAATCGATGCCCGAAGGAATGCTCGGAAAGGAGAGAAAAAGCCTTTCATGCAAGCCTCGGGGCGTTCAGAGACACCGGCAGTCCTCTCTAACGACCCCGAACCCATGCAGATTGGCGTCGTGAGAGGCCGGTTGTCCAATACAGAACGAGAGAACCGAAGAAAGAACCATTTATGTATGTATTGCGGTTCTTCTGAGCATTTATTGGCCTAAAAAACCCATCAAGCGTTCGGGAAACGCCAAAACTCGACAATAGCAGGGGTCCCTATGTCGAGTGTTTCATCGGACTCCAGTACCATTCCTAAACACGCACCCGTAATTGTTGAGGTGACGTTACGTTGTGGTGAACGAGAATTGGTTTCCAAGGCCATGGTTGATTCCGGAGCCACCAACAATTACATAGACATCACATATGCCAAGAATTGTTCCATACCCCTTGTAAACAAGAACAAACCTGAAACGGTTAATACCGTGGACGGATCTGTTTTGACTTCTGGTATGGTAACCCAGGAGACGGTATCTGTTCAAATGACATTATCGAATAATCGTTCAGAAGAAATCGTCTTCGATGTCATAGCCGCTCCGCAGTACGAGATCATACTTGGTCTTGCATGGTTAACCCTTCACAATCCCGCCGTTGACTGGGTTTCGGGATTGCTCCAGTATCCTTCGATTCATTGCAATGAACATTGCTTTACCAGTCAGGAGGTGTCAAACAAGCAACACATGTTAGCCTCTATGGTGGGAGCTTCAACTATCAGCGTGGTTCATCAAAGCGACACTACCATACCATGCGAATACGCTGAGTATGCTGATGTCTTTGACAAGGGCCAGGCAGAACAATTGCCTCCCCATCAACAGTACGACTGTCCTATTGAATTGATTCCTGGTGCCAAAATCCCTACAGGCCGTTTGTATTCACTGACCCCAAAAGAAGACGTTGTGTTGAAAGAATACATTGACAAAGCTTTAGCGATGGGTTTCATACGGCCATCACAATCGCCTGCTGCGTCTCCTCTATTTTTTGTTCCGAAGAAAGAGGGAGATCTAAGGCCTTGTATAGATTACAGGGCACTTAACGACATCACCATAAAAAACCAATATCCTTTACCACTGATAAACGTTCTATTGGATCAATTAGGTACTTCCAGTTACTTCACCAAATTGGACTTGCGAGGAGCATACAATTTAGTTCGCATTCGTGAAGGCGACGAATGGAAGACCGCTTTCAAGACACGGTATGGTCTTTACGAGTATTTGGTGATGCCTTTTGGTCTGTGCAACGCTCCCGCCACTTTTCAATTCTTCATGAATGATATATTCAGGGACATAATGGACCAGTTTGTGATGATTTATCTGGATGACATTTTGATCTATTCGTCATCTATTTCGGAACACGTCAAACACGTTTCTACAGTCCTACAAAGACTCAGGGAGAACCTACTTTATGTGAAAGCCGAGAAATGCGTCTTTCATTCACAGGAAGTGGAATTCCTGGGCTATGACATTACCAATCTAGGGGCTCGAATGAGCCGTTCCAAGGTGAAGGCCATATTGAATTGGCCGGTTCCGTACAATGTCAAGTCATTACAGTCTTTCTTAGGCTTTGCGAATTTTTATCGCAGATTTATTCATTCCTTCTCCAAAACAGTAGCTCCTTTGACGGCCTTGACTAGTTCTAAAGTTCCTTTCTGTTGGAACTCGAATGCCCAAGCATCATTCGAAAAGTTGAAGGAAGCATTTACCACTGCACCCGTGCTCCAACATCCAGATCCAGATCGCCAGTTTATCGTTGAAGCGGATGCATCCAGTGTCGCTACTGGAGCGGTACTCTCACAAGTTTGCACTGAAACCAAGGAGGAGCACCCAGTGGCTTTCTTCTCTCGCAAACTTACCCCATATGAACGAAACTACACCGTCACTGAGCGGGAACTGCTGGCTATCAAAGATGCCTTCCGAGAATGGCGTCATCATCTTCTTGGGGCCAAGCATCAGGTGTTAGTGTACTCTGACCATAGGAATCTTCAAGCATTCAAATCCATGAAATGCCTTACGGCCCGACAGGCCAGATGGCATGTCTTTTTTGCCCAATACGATTTCCAGGTCACATATCGTCCTGCCCGAGAACACGTTAAGTCGGATGCGTTGTCTCGTATGGGTGAAGAGGCGAAGGAAGAAGCACAAGTACAGAGTCAGTTGTTGGCAGATCATGTAATATGTAGCTGTTCTGTTCAACCATCCTTAAAAACCGAAGTACAAGAGTGGGTAAAAAATCATCCACAAGTTATCCAGGATATGAATCTGGACGTACATAACGGTTTGCCATTCACACAAGGAGTGCTCTACCTACCGACGTCTTCAACGCGGAATAAAGCCCTCAAGTGGAATCATGATTCCTTGATCGCAGCCCATCCTGGACGGAAGAAGACACTAGAACTACTCAAAAGATGGTGCTGGTGGCCGTCCATGTCAAAAGATGTTATAGATCACGTATCAACTTGTTCTGTATGCATCCAATGTAAAAGCACTCCTGGTAAACCAGTGGGCTTACTCCAATCCCTACCTGTCCCTAACAAACCATGGGACATGATATCTATGGACTTTGTGGTAGAACTCCCACCAAACCAGGAATACGATACCATATGGGTTGTAGTGGATTATTTCACTAAATTGGCTCTTTATATTCCCTGTATGGGTTTACCAACCGCTGCTGTTCTGGCTGACCTATTCATCCGACATGTATTTCGTTTCTTTGGTCTACCGTCAGTAATCATTACAGACAGGGGCTCACAGTTTGCGTCACGCTTTTGGAGAGCACTTACCTCTGCATTACTGATTGATGATAGAATGTCCAGTGCTTACCACCCTCAAACTGATGGACAGACCGAAAGGGTCAACTGCACTATGGAACAATATCTGCGGTGTCTATGTCTGCAGTACCAATCGGATTGGCTCAGGGTCCTGCCGGCAGCTGAATTCGCCTATAACAACTCCTATCATAGTGCCATAGGCACTTCACCATTCTATGCGCTTTATGGACAGCACCCCCGATCAATACCTCTGGATTCCAGCTTGTCTTTGGATACTCCTGCCGCAGGCCGTACCTTTCGTGATCTGAAGATATTACAGAGGAAAGTGAAGCAGCAATTAGAGCTGGCTAAAAAACGCGACAAGTTCTATGCCGATGCTCATAGAATACCCGCACCCGTCTACAAGGCTGGTATGAAAGTATGGCTGTCCACTAAGAACCTGAGAATTCCAGGCAAAAAGAAATTGTTGCCTAAATACATCGATCCATATGTAGTGCTCCAGGTGATTAATCCGGCTGCTGTCCGTCTGGCTTTGCCACAACGATGGCGAGTGCATCCCGTGTTCCACGTGTCACTCATTAAGCCATGTTCTGAAGCTACTAGATTGCCTGTCCGGCCTGTTGCTGTTTCTGTGCGGGGTTCGGATGAATACGAAGTACAGGACATACTGGATATGAGACTACGTTCTGGTAGGCCGTTTTATCTGGTGGACTGGAAGGGCTATGGTCCCGAAGATAGGTCCTGGGAACCTCTTTCTAACATTCATGCTCCTGCTTTGTTGAAGCATTTTCACGCGAGAAGGGGAGAGGTTGCCCCTTTGGGGGATGGCACTGTCATGCATGCTGGACGTGGTCCTACCTCCTACGCTCGTAGAACAGCTAGACCGTTCTATTCCAAATGGCGGTTGTTCGATACGCTGCCGGGAAAACGACGTTTACACTTTTCACGTCGCTAACTCCACGTGTACTCTGCTTCGTCACGTGAACTACGGCATTACGTATTTAAGCAGCGTGGAAACTGCACTCGCTGCTTCTGATCGAATCATTTGGCGTTGTGTAGCTGAACCTCCGGTCTGCATCCTTGCAGGTTACTATAGCTACTTATTGGGCCTTCTATAGCGTGTTTCCGTCACACGCTGATTCCTGGAGCTGTTTGGTCGCGTGTAAATCCACACGCGCACGCTATCTTCAAGCGCTACTGGACTGGACTGCGTGAATCCTGTTCGCGTGTAAATCCACACGCGCACGCTATCTTCAAGCGCTGCTGGTCTGGACTGCGTGAATCCTGCTCGCGTGTAAAATCCACACGCATATATTGTCTTCGAGCGCTGCTGGCCTGGACTGCGTGAATCCTGCTCGCGTGTAAAATCCACACGCATATATCGTCTTCGAACGCTGCTGGCCTGGACTGCGTGAATCCTGCTCGCGTGTAAAATCCACACGCATATATTGTCTTCGAGCGCTGCTGGCCTGGACTGCGTGAATCCTGCTCGCGTGTAAAATCCACACGCATATATTGTCTTCGAGCGCTGCTGGCCTGGACTGCGTGAATCCTGCTCGTGTGTAAAATCCACACGCATATATTGTCTTCGAGCACTGCTGGTCTGGACTGCGTGAATCCTGCTCGCGTGTAAAATCCACACGCGCACGCTATCTTCAAGCGCTGCTGGCCTGGACTGCGTGAATCCTAATCGCGTGTAAATCCACACGCACGCGCTCTTTTCTTCGCGGCTGTACATAACCGCGTGAACTTTGTTTATACCTTAAAAGGAGCGCTATTTCCAACTCCTGCACCTGTGATATTAACAGGGGGAGTGATTCATTTCTATACTTTACTCTACGTGGGAAGGAAGCTTTTCAAATTGGAAGGTGACAGTGAACAGTACTTTGGACGCTATCCTGTGGTGCATCAACCCGGTATCTAGCGTGAGCCTCGTTCCGTTCGGGATAAGTCTCCCTTACTAATCTTCCCTTCCTTGTCGTTTGTTCTACCTTGGATTCCTCAAGAGACTCTGCTGGATTCGTTCTGCCCTACACTCAAGGTCAGTGTGTGTATTCATGACATTTTCTATTCCATCATACCCAGGTTGGGGGCAGTTATTCATGATACTTTATTTTGTTCTAGGCTGACTTCCTATACCTTACCCACGCCCTTTCCAGTGATCCATCGCTCTGCCTGTTTTACCGGTCAGAGAGTTGTATCATTTGGAAGGTCTTAACTTGACTTCACAACTATCAAAACGCGTGAACAGGGATCCGGAAGACCCTACCACCTGTATCCTTTTGAGTACCGTATCCTTTTCAGTTAATACTTGGGTGCTTTCTGACAGATGGGTGCATGTAATTTTAAACAAATGTGTACCTGTGCAAATATGTATTTGGTTCAAATCTAGATTTGTGTGCAAGTTGACAGGAGGAGTGGACTTTCTGCAGGCTGTAAAATGACATCACTCTGACACAACTTAGCTCCCCCAATCAGGGGAGAAATGAAAGCTTGGCCAATGACAAGTGGAGAGGGGTAGAGCCTAGTGATGCTGCACACACACCCATTTTCAAAACACATAAAAGCAGACAGTCAGGACAGATAGGGACATTCAATTCCATCTGCTGCGGGACGCTCTGCCGGGAAAATCCAGACTTCAAATCCATCAATCTCTAGAGAAAGCTGTGCAGAAAGATCCAGACTTCAAATCCATCAATCTCCAGAATCCAGAGAGAGAGAGAGCTGACCCAGATCACTGTGAATTGCCGAGACCAGACCAGAGTCCAGTCTAAAACCTGACCAGATCCGTGGCGAGGCCCATTCTAATTCAAGAATATAGTGTGAGTACCTAGCAAGACTGTGCAGAACCAATCTCTTAGTTAAAATAATCTAATGAACGCTATTTTAACTGGAGTAAGCTGTCACCTGTCATTTGTAAAGCTGTCACCTGTCATTTTCCAGTTGCTAGCTGTCACTTGTCTTTTTGAATTTTAACATTCCAAATCCGAAAAAACTACCTTTATTTAATCGCTCATATCTCCGTAACCATTTGTCCTAGAGACTTGCAGTAACTTTCATCTGGAAGCTGAGATCCTAGGCTGTCCTAGGACCCCAAAACGATAGGGCTCTGTAATTGTGAAAAACGCACTCGCGAATTTGCCGCGATTTGCAAATTTCTCAACGTGTGAAAACAGCAGTTTTCTTGCTTTCAGTTGCCAAAAATTCGTTTAACCTGCTAGTTACTCCTAGATCCTTGCTAAAGTGAGCCTGGACTAATATTAACTTGATACCACTCACCCTGAACCTCTAGAGGGAATTAAAAGCATTTTAGCATATTTTTCACTTCATTGCCAGCACATATAAAAGCATTTTGGGCCTGTGTTTCCAACTTTTGTAGTCTAAGCTTCCTGGGGTGAACTGAATTACATTTGATTGCATTTCTGAGAACTGTGTGCTTTCCTTCCATTTCCTTGCATTGCATAAAGGGGGGAGGGGATTGCCAGAGAAAAGTGATTACATCGTTTTGTTGAACGCATATTGAGTATTTTCTGTACTGCATTTTCATTCCACCTTGCATCCATTTGAAACCATAAAGTATCGTTGCTATCTTATCCATCTAATAACGACTCATCATTGATTATAAAGAAGTGTGCTAGTGCCAGACTATCCATTATTGATTACTGTTCAGATTCAGTGTAATATTCAATTATTAAATTATTATAAAGTGTGATATATATATCTATTGTTTAAATTATCAAATAAACCTTTTAAACTTGCAAAACAGAACTACTTCTTGGCTGAGTGGGGTCAGGAGGATTCCAAGAGAGGGGTGTTATATAGGGGTAGTCATCCAGAACGCATGAATTGGACATAAAGATATCAATAAGGGTTTCCATTCAGTATCCCAGACTAGGCATTGACTTAGCTGTAGTGTTGAATTGAATCCTCTTACAGCGCATTCTCAATGTCACTGGGCCTAGTAAGATCACTGTTTTAGTCTCCCTTGTTCCCTTCCCTTGCCTTGTCATGCTCTGAAACACTTGTGTACGAATGCGATACAAAAAAAATATCAATATCAATATCAATTGAAAAATAGCTCTTGATGTAAATATGTGAGCATGAAATAAATGGCGTCCTTTAATTCCTCACGATATTCTGAATCCAGAGGTAGCAAATATGTTTCTGCCACTTAATGAATGTTGGAGTTATTAAAATGTGCAAATTATGCATAAATCATATATTTCAATATAGTGTTTTTTTCATATGCATCGGATTCACCGTAGCCTGCAAAAATGTAAGCAATTTTTACTTAACAGTACTCAAACAATAGGTTGTTTTTTCAACGGATATAATTTAATCTCATGTGATTTATAATAAAGAGTCTGAGTATCATTTCCGTATTCAATTTTTTGAAACTTGGGGTTTCACCCTAGGTAACCCTTGGTAATTCAGATGTGGACCCCTTGCTCACTGTGCCTTAGAGAGGCACAGCTTCACCTCACTGAGGAGGTGAAACAAGGCCGAAACACGTGTCTGGGGTTGCTGATGGTACCCTTGTGAGAGGAGAATTGCCTTGCATTTCGGTGCTGGACTGCCCTTGTGGGTGGAACAAAGACTGATATGCAAATGGTTATTTCTCCTCTGTGAAGGGTCCAGTGAGCTAAAATGTGGTTGCAGAGCCTCCTGAGTGGAAGAAATTCCATAGAGCAGGATTTTTGACTCATGTTCATTCTCAGTAGAGGGGCTCCCACACTCCTTTTCCATTTCCGTATAGGACACTCATAGTCAAGTTGCCCAGTTTATCATGGTGTCTTTCACATGGCAGTAAACATGCAGAAGCATTTTTAAAGAATATTCTCTTCCAGTGATGTCTACGTAGGTACACTATCAATGGTGGTGTTTATGTCAATACAAGTCATGTAAAGGCATTGGGCCTCATTCCGAGATTGGAGGTAGTTATGGCGCTATTTGCGTCCAATAACGGTACCGGCACCGGTATGGTTCAATGGGGACTTACCGGTGTAGTCCGACCTTTGCGGGACCGGTAAATCCCCATTGAAAAAGTCATTCCCCATTCCCATTGAGCCCTCGTAGGGCTCAATGGGAATGGGGAAGGCGCTAATAACGGTACTGCAAATTGCGGTACCGTTATTAGCTCTGAAGTCCATTAACGGGGCCCGTCCATAACGCCTGGTCAGACCAGGTGTTAAAGGAGGGACCCGCTAAGGGACCTCATAGTATGGCAGTAAGGGATTACCAGCACCGGTCTCCTCACTGGTGCCCGGTATCCCTTACCGCCCTACTCGGAATGAGGCCCATTGTTTTCTTAATTCAGCATACTTTGGGATGGTTAAAGAAAGCAAAATTCCAGGTCTATTCTGCTGATCCTTTTGCGGAAAGAAGCCTAGAGGTGGGAAACTGTGATACACTCTTTAATCCATGTCTCTATATGTATAAAAATACCTGTTAATTACTTGAAGATTCACGCCCTCTCCCTTTTTATGAATCAGGACTACTATTTTTGCTGTAGGTCACAAGGAGGAGTACCTGCCCTAAATGTATTGTTGTACGAAAGAGGGGAGTCAGAAAGGGGGCCTAGACTTCTGCCATCTCTGGTTTAGACATGTTGTCCGATATCTTAATGGCATCAGGCGCCTTGCCTGTTTCACTATTGATCAGTGAGAGGGAGGGAGTCATCTTCACTTTTGGCAAAATGTACTTCCCGATCATTGTCCAAAGAGTTACTATCCCCTTCTTTACTGTACAAGAATCTTAGGGCCAGATTCACAGAAGCGTTTTATAATGGTGCAATCCCATTGGAAAACACTCTGTGAATCAGGCCCTTAGTCTGTACGATAGTGACCAGCTCACCATTCTGTTCCGTGCACAATACTTTTCCTATTTTCTGCTGGATCATGATGGGGTTCATTTTGAGCGAAGGGTCCCCTTATTCCAGCTGACTCACTTGCTTATTGTTGACATGTTGCAATAAGAATGGAACCATAAACACGACCTAGGCTGGATCGACAAAGAACAATTTCAACAATAATGGACACACGCCCTTGTCTAACCTGGCTGTAGAAAGGTCCTAAGCACACTTGCACCCACATCATAGAATGAAAGAATGAAGGGTTTTTATCATAGTGGATACTGTAGGACAGATCGCTATTTTGGCTTAGCTTGATCCATATGGGGTCCTGGGTTTGCCCTGCCCAATGCCCACTGTTTAGATTTAATGTAATCACTTACACTGTATAAGCACTGTGATACCTCTGGGTCTGGTGCTATATAAATTAAATAAAGAAATAAATCTCTGGACACAGCTTGATGGAGGGAAAGGATTATGGCCAGAACCTTTCCTCATGGAATATTCAAGCTGTTCCTGTGGAACCAGATGACTGCTACCTTCCTCCCAAATCTCAAGATACTATCAAGAATTTAGCACAAATAAATGAAGCATCATTAAGCCTATAATACTCTGGGCTTTTCCTTAATTCTTTTATGACAATGGGTCAACACAATCAGCTGGAATTGTCACGTATCTGATGATCTGCCGACTTGATATGGTGAAACTGACAAAAACCTTGGAGTTCCCCTAAAGCGGTACTAATGATAGTCGTGGGCGGTGTGTGTAGTATGTATCAAGGATCACAGCACATTTTACACTCCTTCGCTTAAAGAAGTGTTGCACTCGTTTTTTTGTGGGTACAAATATCTTGGAGAAGAAGGCCATGGCCGATCATAAGAGTAAACACTATTTTATTATTTCCCAAAGCCAATGATAGAAACAAGGAAAATAAACAAATGCCAACACGTTTATGGTTGGAGCGCAGCCATACAGGGGGGTACGGTTTCATCATCCAAGCACAGACTTCCTCTGCGCAGTCCACTTTCCATGGGTTACCAGAGGGAGCTAACCAGGTGAGCAATAGTAAGAATAGTCACTCCTCCAGGGGTGGATGTGGTCTCACTGAGTGGGGTCAGGGGGCAGTCTGGATACCCTCCATCATAGGCAAGGGTCTCCACTCTCCCTATGCCAGTCCTGCAGTGTATTCTGAAGCTGCTTGTACAAGCATCGGAAGCCGCATGGGGACTATTGCCTGAAGGCCGCGTTAAAAGTCTGAAGGACCAGGATACAGCAGGATGTCCTGCATCAAGGCGCTAGTTGTGGCCGTGTATACATCATCAGTTGGTGTACAGTTCTCCGCTCTTTGTTTTTATCCTGGTTGTGAGGAGGTATTTTTATCAAGCGTGTTTTATATGTGTGG
The DNA here is from genome assembly GCF_040938575.1 of Ambystoma mexicanum. NCBI lineage: Eukaryota > Metazoa > Chordata > Amphibia > Caudata > Ambystomatidae > Ambystoma > Ambystoma mexicanum. Next base: position 103,629,840 of record NC_090935.1, on the reverse strand, counting down.
TGTGTTTGCTGCTAGAGCTCAAAGTGTTTTACATGACCCTAATTTCATGGATTAACGTTGAAATAATGAAAAAAAAACACTAAGGCTGAAAACAACCTTTTATTTATCGAATTACCCAAAAATGTTTTCCTTTTTTTGCAAACGTTTTGTATTTTAATGTGGGAGAGACACCCGCACCCACATATCCTAGAAATGAATTTATACCCCAACCCAAGCCCTTATATATTTTATTCCCGTACACCTGTGGGGGTGCAATCAGGTGTTTACTCAGTGGTTGGGAGACTGAAAAGAAAGAAAAAAGAGGGTAGCATGTGCACATGATTGGCTGTCAATATTATCTCTCATTACCATAGTGCAAAAATGCCATCCCTGGATAGAAATGCACCTTCTTGTTTTATTTTCCAGTGAAAACATACAGGGGCTCATTATGAGTTCACCGGTCCAAAAAATTATGGACAAAAGGTCGGTAATTTGAGCATCAGCATTTCTTCTGGACCAGGGAAACACAAGTTTGCCGGTGGGGGCAGTGATCGACCGGCAGGCCTGGCCTGCTGGTAGCTCAGGCCCCTACGGGCCCCTACAGGCAAATAAATGCATGAATCACCAGCATTGGTAATACCGGTGCCAGTAATTCCTGCAATCCCATCGGGAATGGTAAATTACCAGCATCTCTACTGCCTGTAATATCCCGGTGATACTGGGATATCGGGCGGTGTAAATGGTAAGGCAGTTTTGCCGGTATCCTGGCGCAATTACCGGCAGGATGCCGGGAAAACTGTAATGAGGGCCATAATCCACACGTCTCATGACATTCCAAGTCAGTTATTGATTTTATTATTATTATTGTCATTATTGTTACTGGTAAAATGAAGGACTGATTATTATTTTTAAAGACCTGGAACTAGAGAGACAGTACTCTGTAATGGCTTGCCTCATCTATGTCCAGAGTGCCGCCACCCCTCTATTCGGGTCCTTTCCTTTCTATCTTTATCATGTTTCCCAACAAATAATTTTTGGCCGTCTTTAGTATATTGTGGGCCCAATTATTGAGGGCGTATGATCATGGGGGTCTTTGAGGGACCCGTTAAGGGACCTTGGAGCTAATAACGGGCCCCCAATTTGAGGCCCATTATTAACGCCTTCCCCATTCCCATTGGGACCTATGAGGGCTCAAATGGGAATGAGGAATGGTTTACTGAATGGGGACTTACCGGGTCTGCATAAGGCGGAATGTCTCGGTAAATCCCCATTCAGTGAGCCTGGACCCGGGTTTGGAGGCAGCCATGGCGCTAATAGTGCCATGGCTGCCTCCAAACTCGTAATGACCCCACATGTCTTTATGCCACAGAGTGAAGTGGAGCGCAGGGCTCCCACATAAGGGCTACCTTCCCTCCCTGCAGTCACACCAGACCCCTTCCTAGAGAGCATACCTGACAAGTGCCATGGCACTCCAAATGAGGGGAGACTGAACAATTCTGCAGCTTCAGTACTTCTGTAGTGTGAGGACTTTGCGGATGGCGGTGGCTTGAACACTCCAAGTGTTACTCATATCGTGTGAACATCACCGCCGTGCCGAGCACATCCTGGGCCTCCTCTTCAGGCCTGCTCTGTGCAAACAAAACAGATTGTGAATAAATGCGGAGGTTTGCAGATGAACTGTGAACTGATAAGCACATACAGGATATGTGTACATATTCATATTTTAACAGAATAGCATCCTGCCATTTTTCGGAAATATATATATATTCACTGAAAAAACGTTGTTAAAGTGATCCTATGGTTAATTTGTACTAATAAAAACATATGAAAATCAATGAAAAAACTTTATTAAAGAGATGTTATGGTTAAGTTGCGCTAATACAAACCCATGAAATTCAATGAAAAAACAAACGTTGTTAAATGAACGTTAGGGTTACAAGTAAAACCCAAAACCCCCAGAAATTCACCAATTATTGTAAGGTAAGGAACCATAACTCGCACCACCACCATGCACTGCTAAAACAAACACCCAGGACATTTAAAGATGACATCGCTAAAATGATTGATGACGTCACTGATAACATCACATGTTCATGAACAGTCCCTAAAAGGGGTAGTGCTTATAATGTTGGTAACAAGATGTCAGCGGTGATCGGGAGATCTATCATAAATTATTCAATCTATTAAAGAATATTCTCATCTAAAGAAAACATTATATTCAAGTGTTGTTGTTAATATAGGAACCTAATCATACATACACATGGGTAATGGCTGCAGCATATACCCCTGTTAGGCAGACACCTGTGCAGTTCCCTTAGGGAACACTTCAAAAGATTTAGGACTACAGGTGTTAGCAGTAAACCCACTTGGTAGCAGTCTGTACCACCCAGATTTACCTGGTAGCTGTGGCTGAGCAGTCAGACTTCTCTCAAGAAGAGTTAGGCAGTATGCAAAGTATACACAATAGGCACTCAGACACACCAATACAAGCACACACTGACCAGAGCTTTGGTATCAAAGTATATAATTATTTATTTAAAAACACACTGTTTGAAACACTCCAGCACTCTTGTTGTAAAATATTCTAAACACAGTTACTATTGTAATATATACACCCCTTTTTCCTTATCAGATAAGTCTTACTAAAACACCACTTATTTTCATACAGAGGTGAGCGCTTGACTAGATGGCACTCTAATAAGTTTGTGAAAAAGGGAGGGAAAAAGACAGAATATGGAAAGGTATACCACTCTAAGATTTAGGAACACTGTTAGCAAGGCAGAAGAGCAAAAGTCACTGGTGAGCCAAAGTCCAAAGGCTGGCCCACTCTTAGAGAGAGCAGAGCACAAATGCGCCCAAGATCACACAGTTACACTAGGCTTAGAAAGTCTTGCAGAGAGTTCGAAAAAAAGTTTAGAGAGGCTCAGGAAAGTTTAGCCAGGGTGTCCCAGGATAACCCAGGTTCGAAAGCGGGGGGCTAAATCTACCCCGTACAGTCGGTGGCAAGGGAAGCCAGGCGGGACACGGTACCTTAAGTGGGAAGGATCCTCCAGCGGTGGCAGTTGTTCCTGGCAGTGGGTGCAAGTCACGTCGTCGTCCAGGGGAAGAGAAGATCTCGACTTGGAGGAAAGATGAAGGTCGTTGCACTGCCAGGGAAGAAACCAGCCGCAGACTTTTCCGGTTAAAGGTGGTACCTTTTTTTAGCGGTCGTGGTAAAACGTTGTATGCCGGTTGCCGGGGGGCTTGGCACAGGCAAGGCGGCCATGAGGTACGTCGGGAAGGCGAAAAGACGCTGAAACTGGTTATCCCCACCAGTCAAAGGAAGAAGACTCTCTGGCGGGAGATCTCCTCTGTCGTTGGGAAAAGTGGTGAGACGGTCCAGCAGGGCTCCACCGGTGGTGTCGTCGTGGCAGGTCAGCTCAGCTTCTTCCTCGTTGGATTCTTAGGTCCTGTGGCGACTTCTGAAGTTCCAGTCCCCAAAGCCCTGCTTTTATGCAGAAAACCCCCATTCACTCAGCCTAGCTGTCACTCAAACATGCTAAGTGGTGAGCCGGCCGGCTCACCACTTGGGCCAATCAGGACGGAGTGCGACTTGAGTTGCCTAGGCAACTCAGTCCAGGTTGCCTAAATCCCCCTCCACCCCTCCTAAGTACCCCAGACAGAGTGGTACCACTTTGGAGGGCTTCTGTGGAGAAGCCCGCCAAAAAGTGGAACAAAGGGCTCGACTTGGGTTGGAGTCACAGAAGAGAACACAAACGCCATTTTAGATTCAAGTTTTGGCAAAAAATACCAACCGGAGAATTAATATTAATTAAATAAACCGGCGGTATGTTCGAGGCTACCGTAAATAATTAAATAAAGATAGTAGCCTAAAACAATGGGAAATCCCATAGGAAAATATTTGCGGTTGAATATAAAAAGTAGTATCCACTGCCACCAGCCAAAACTCGATCAGGGGGGACGGAGACGTGCCCCCTCGACTAACAGACCCTAGGGCAATTGAATTGCCCCAGCCAGTACATCCACAATATGATGGGTTGTACTGGTTCTGTTCCGAATTTAAGATTAGTAAAGTCAATGGTGACTTTACATGCCCTGGGAGACAGTAGTCAGTCCCAGGGTATGGAGTCTATACTGGGGGGTCTCTATGAGACCCCTGTGTTACTGCATGAGGGTGCTGTGTAACACACATCACAAAAACACATGAAGCCCTATGGGGTAAAAGACCCCATAGCCCATTAAACACATCTAGATTCAAAGAAACAGCCTCAAATCATGCCCAAGAGTGAGGGTAAAAGAGTCTCACTCTTGACAGGAGAAAAAAACCCCAAAAATCCAGCAAAGCTGCTGGGGGACTCACTAGGTTGGGAAATTCAGCCTAAACAGAGAATTCTCCCTAACAACCCCCAAAGGTGCAATATCTTTAATCTGGTAATTTCCGATAGTAAAATAATATATGCTACTTTATCGAAGTTTTATATAATGTTAAACATAGAATAAATAACTAACAATTTCCAACTTATAACATACTTGTGTTAGCACCAAAAAAAACATATAAAAACCCAGAATGCATACAAATTAGAGCAACATATAGGGAAACTAAAGTAAGCAAGAAAGAAACAACATCACCAAAAAATAACAATAACATTATAGGTTTTGTGGTCCATAATTATGGTTGGTGCCTCTTCCCTCATTTCTCTCCCACCTTACCTTCTGACCTCTCCTGCAAAAAAATTAAAAATCAAAAAACACCAAAAAAAGTTTCTTTAGGAACCACCTTTCACGGTTAAAAAATAAAACTAAAAAAAATTAGCTCATAGACTCCATCTACTTTACATTTCTCAGTAAAGTAGTAAGACTCAATAAGATTCTCCAACATTTCCATTAGCGTTTTGTGTTCTGCTAATGGGAATTATAAGGCGATAAGCCCCGAGACAGAAGGCCATTACTGCATAAGGTAATTCCCATGGGGCCCATAGTCAAAGGCCCGAGCGTAGCCCCGGGGCATTACCTTATGTGGTAATGGCCTGCAGTCGAGGAGCTTATTGCCATTAGGACCATGGCCTGTTAGATCAGTGTATTAATGCTAGCTTTCTTTCGGCTGGGATACGCGTTGTGTTTTGCAGCTGAAAATAAAAGGAAAAAAATGGCTGCCACGGACAGGAAAACATGTCAGTTTTTCTCTTTCCGTGGCGGCCCTAGTAAACAAAGAAAATGTCTGCCATTGAACAGGAGAAGGTACTACAAATAGTCCCTTCTCCCTTTGCTTGTCAGAAATTAAAGTAATGGGGATAAAGGTCATTGGTAAATAAATAAAATGGCCACCATGAAACAATGGCAGACCAATCGCGTTCGTGGGGGAGGCGAAAGAATGAAGGGGACCGGTGCGAGTTTGCCACCACAACATGAGCAGGAATACCATACAGTAAGGCTTGGAAAAGGACCAATCAGTGAAAAGAACACACAATCTTTACGGTGCGTGAGGTACTAATGGAAAATTCTATGCTAGAGAAAAATATAGAAGGACAGAAACAATTTTCTGTCCCAAATACTTTTCTCTAGCATACAATAAGCCCCATAATCGATGGACCTTTATGACTATCCGCGGTCTCCACAGTCCCCTTTCCAGGCCATGGATCATTAGAAGACCCGGATTGCACGTGCACCCCATTACACAGGGCAGCCCTTCTACCCTTTTACATTTTATATTTGTAACACTCCATCAATGCCTGCTTTAAAACAGTCACACATCCATCCATCAACACTTCCAAAAACTGTACATATAACCCTATAAACATATTACCTGCTCCCCATCTGCAAAGGAAAAGAGGATGGAGGGCTCCTTATGTACGGAAAATGAGAGGCAACCAGGAAGGGACCAGGTGGGCGGGGCTTGCTAAGTGTGGAATCAGGGGGCCAACATGGATGGTCTGCAGTTTGGCAAAGCTTAGGCCAGTTGACCTAGATCCGCTTGCACCTGCTCCAAATCTGCCAAGGAAAAAAGGCTGGAGGGCTCCTTAAGTAGGGAAAAAGAGTGGCATCCAGGAAGGCACCAGGTGGGCAGGGCTTGGACCAGGTGACCTAGATCCACTTGCACTTGCTCCCTATCTGCAAAGGAAAATAGGATGGAGGGATCCTTAATTAGGGAAAAAGAGTGGCAACCAGGAAGGCACCAATTGGGTGGGACTTGCTAATTGGGGAAAAAGAGCAGCAACCTGGAAGGCATCAGGTGGGAGAGGCTTAGGCCAGGTAACCTAGATCCACTTGCACCTGCTCCCAATCTGCAAAGGAAAAGAGGCTGGAAGGCTCCTTAAGAATGGAAAAAGAGCAGCAAACAGGAAGGCACCAGGTGGGCAGGTCTTGCTAAGTTGGGAAAAAGAGTGGCAACCTGGAAGGCACCAGGTGGGCGGGGCTTAGGCCAGGTGACCTAGATCCACTTGCACCTGCTCCCCATCTGCAAAGGAAAAGAGGCTGGAGGGCTCCTTAAGTAGGGAAATAGAGCGGCAACCAGGAAGGCACCAGGTGGCCAGGGCTTGCTAAGTGGAGGGTCAGCAAGAACTTCAAAGCATGGTTTTGCGAATACGTCCTGTGTTTTATTTTTTTTTGAAAGTGTGAAAATGTAAGAACACAACACAGTGATATAACATTGGTGCCTGGGCAATGGGCCTGGCCATCAACAAGGAGAAATGTGTATTGTAATTTGCTTATTTGGGCATGCAGCATTGACGAAGCAGTAGATTTGAATGGGAAATAATATTGTGCTTGCGGTTACAGCATGAAGTGGTGGACTAGATTACAACAAACTTGCGCGACAAGCATTAGCAAGGACCTGAAAGCATGTTTTTGGAAATATGTGTTGCGTTTTATTTTTCCAAAGTGTAAAAATGTAAGCAGAAAAACTAGTGATATACATGTGTTGTCTGGGTAGGGGGCCTGGCCCTCGGCAAATGCAAATGTGTACTCTGATTTGCTTATTGGGTAATGCAGCTTGGCCGAAGCCTATGCCCCATGGATTTGGAGACTGGCCATTGATGCAAGCCATGAGCACTGGCCATTGGTTACATTATTAGGGTATACTGTGCACTGAGCTAGGATGCAGGGTAATTGCAGTGAATAATAGAGGTGGTTGTGTTGTGCTGGGGTCATGGTTGAGCCTTATGCTGTAGGCAATTGAACGATGATTTGTTTCCCCAACATGCGCTACTGATAATGACAGATATAAGTATGTGTTGCAAAAAATATGTTTCTAGAAGGAAGTTCCTTGTTCTTTCATATATATGAAAAGAGGAATTATTGATTGATTGATTGATATTTTATTTCTATCGCGCTCGTACACAAGTGTTTCAGAGCGGGACAAGGCAAGGGAGGGGAACAGGGGAGAACAAAACAGCAATCTTACTAGGCCCAGTGACATTGAGAACGCGCAAGTGCATGGGAGAGGGGGAGGGGAAAAGTGCATGGAAGGGGGAGAGGTGGAAAGTGCGAAGCAGAGGAGAAACAGATAAATAACAATAAATAAATAATAAAGGCAACAAACAGTGGTAATGCAGCACACAATTTGCAAGTGCTAGGTTTAAGGCAGCAGACAGGGTAGGTCCGATAAGTGCAGGAAGAAAAAGGGGGGGCTGTATGGGTACAGATACAGACCCCAGTGCAAGGGGTGGCCCGGAGGCAGTGCGGGAGGGTGACAGGATGAGCAGGTACCTGGGCCCAAAAGACCCAGAGGAGGAGTGTGGGTGGATAGGGTGGACAGGATGTCCTGGGTTTTTTAAATGAAGTGAGAGGCAAGGGCATTGTGTTACGCTCACCTGGCTCCCACAGGGGCGTCGATCGGACCCGGACAGCTGCGACCTCCTCCAACGTGAAGTGTAGTGCAGAGATGACAGACTGGACTGGACCGCCTAATCTCGTCTGCTTGACCCGTAGAAATATTCTCCTGCAAGTGGAGAAAGGGATTCAGCCACCCAAGGATTTTAGTAATGGCACCCCACTGTTCTCCCCACTAATCACCACCGATATTCACTTTCTGTAAGCTCACCTTATGTTTGTAAATGATGAGCTCTCCATCCTCTGTGGAATGCAAGGGCGCGTAGATATCAGTTACTTCACTGGTTTGAGGGCGTTGGAAGAGTTCCGGATGAATATTGACTCTGAGGTTCCAGGCGAGAACCCGTAAGTATAAAGTTCAAAGAGTTCAATATGTTCGATGTTCACTCTTGTACATTCCTTTCTTGTGTTGCAGCTGGATCCAAGGGAAGATTGTCTTGTGGCAGCTGATGGTGTTGAGGTAAGAGTCTGTATTACCCAACACTGTCCGGCAAAAGATGCGTGTGTTTAAATTGCTGGTTTCTCTCTCCTTACAGGTGCGGCATAAGAAGTTGCGGTTTGTTACAGAATAATGCCTCCGGTTGTTAATCAGGTAAGTCTATGGTGGAGAGGTTGTATTTGTTGGCTCTCTCGGCTCACCTTATGTTTCTTTTGTCCCCTAGATGGTGGAATTCGGCGGAGAAAATGATGGAGGCTGCGCCGGATCGAAAAATGCTGTGAAGACTGGTGAGTATGGCGCGGCGCTGCAGCTGGCGATGCGACGCGTGTAAAATAATGTCCTTTTCAAGTTCGAAGATGTGATGGATCCGGAATTCAGGTAAGGATTGAAATAATATCTGTTTTCTAACCTTTCCTTCTTCTTTCTTCTATTGCTAGGAGCTCTGGATTCGAGACGGGCGTGGCTGAAGATTGGATGCTGACTGCAGCAGGCATGGTGAGCGTTACGCTGCTGGATGCAGAATAACACAAAGCATGTGCTGCTGTTCGGGCGTGGTTTAAATAGCGTCCAAAGTAGTTCCAGGTAAGAAGTCCCTAGAACCACACCCGAGTAAAAAATAGTCCCTGTAGAAAAATAGTCCCATCCAGGCCTCACATTGGCTTGGATTCATTTGCAGCATGGTCTGCATGAGGTAAGTAAAGTCTATGAGCCTGGCGCCTATGGCGCCAGGACTGATTTTTATTATGAGCCTGGCGCCTAAGGCGCCAGGACTGAACCCAGACAGCCCCCAGTCGGGGCTGCTGGGGTTTTATTAAATACCTGGATGCCTGCTCCCGGGGCTGATGGCCTTGATCCGGATGCCCGGGGGTAGGCATCATGACACATTGCAAAGAGCCTGGGAGGCAACAGGAGGGGTAGAGACTGCAGCAGGGTTGGCCAGCTCCCTGCAGATTTTAAAGAGTTCGGCTGAGTTGTTAGATGCCACAGAGACACGAGCTTGAATGTGGACTATTAATATAGTTATTAATAACTTACATACAGTGATATAACATCATGAAACATTTTCACTTATAAAAACCAGGCTAGTCATTCCATTTGTGTTTGCACTAGGTCCCAGTGATTGGCAACGCTTGCATCTGAGCTGTAGAGAATCAGGTATATTGCACTAGGAGCTGTTTTTGACCATATCCTGTTCCAAAAATTATTTTATTTATTTAAAATTGTTCCATTTACATTGATCATTTGGTTCACCTCTTATTTGACTTTTACTGTCACATTCCGATCACATCACTAAGGGCCTCATTTAGAGTTGGGTGGTTGCTAAAATCCAACAGTTTCCCGCCAGCAGAAAAAAGCATAGCACCATCTTTACACCGTAATATCGCCAGCGGAATGCTGGGTGGGGGAACAAAGGCCTCCCCAGCATTTAAATAAACTTGGGATAAGAAATAATTTGGTAAAGAAATATCAGTAAAAACACATGGGGCCTCATTACGTGTCTGCTGGAAAACCCGCCAGTGCTACCGGCAGACTCGCCTTATTGTTACTGGTGCCCGATATCCCTGTGTTACTGGGATATTATGGGTGCCAGCAACAGCGGTAAGTTCCTATTCCATGGCGTCCCATGGAATGGGAACCACTGAAGCACTGGCACCGTTGCAAACAGTCCCGGTGCGTCATGGATTTTTCTGCCAGTAGGGTCCTGAACTCCCGGCAGGTTGGGCTCACCGGTAGTTCCCTGCCCCTACTTGCAGTCTCGGAGTAATCTGGTCAAGAAAAAATGCCAGATCCGGCAGTACTGGCCGTTTTAGCAGCACTCGTTCTGGACCGAATTACTAGTAATAACCCCCATAGAATCCTTCTAGCCATGGAAGTGGAATGTCAAACTGAAACACAAGGAACTTTGATGATATCTAGGTATTGACAGAAATGTAAGGTCTTGAGTTCCTTCCTGAACTGCAAGAGTGTTGGCACAGTCCGGTTTGCCACTGGAATTACGCTCCAGTAGGCAGAGGCACAGCAAGAGAAGACCTGTTTCCTGTTTTTATCCTTTCACGCTAGATTTGTCTGAAGCCTTTCAATGGCCTGCCTCCTGGAGGAGTGTGACCCGCCTGAGCTACAGAGTTTTGCAGCTAGGAAGTCAGGTGTGCAAGCAATAGCGTCCCTTTGTGGGGACCCAAATGCTTTGTCTTCTGTACCTCCATTTCTGCCATTTTGCCTGGATCCTAATGCACTCTGTGTTGAAAAAAATCCTTCAATTGCAGGCTCCACTCCATCAGTAGCGCGTGAAGTAGTGATTGAAGCAGTAGTGCTGTGCTCTTAAAATGTTTTCCCAGACTGGGCTTGCCTATTGAACTTACCTCAGACACCAGTAACAACAGTAGGGTTGGCAGTAGTGTGGACAATTGATGATTGACCTGCGATCACTGCCAATGTGCACATCACTAGTAAAATGTGTGATCTGATGTGTACTTTTAGAGCTCTGGAGGCCGAATCTTCCTATGAAAAAATATAATTTATAGTCATGTTAGATTTGGGGACTGCAAGTGGTGCACATATAGATCAACAAGTTTATAAGTAAGGGTTCACAATTTCCGTTCCACATTTATCAGAAAAGAGCAATCTCACAGTACATATAACATAACATATAACATAACATCACATTAGTCAAGCACTTTCTCTTCAGATCTCCTACACTAAGAAGCAGATTTATCCACTAAATGCAGTACTTTTCTGGACAAACATTACTTGTATACATGTAAATACATGTAAATAGTATGCCATGGTATATAAACAATGAAAGTTAAAAGGCAGCAACTCGTCTCACAACATGACAATGGGGATAGACACGGTACTGCGCTTTTACATCGCCAGGTCATTTTCTGCAGAATGTTTTGTAGAAAAAATAGGGTGTGGGGGTAAGGGATATGAGGGATAGGGGGCTCTGGGGAATAGGGACGAAATAATAGTGAAGGGGTGGGGTTGAGGGCAACCCCCACGAATATTTGTTTTAAAAATTGATGTTTTTTTTCGGCCTAATTATATTCGGCAAAAAATCAGCGAAAAAATACCTACTGATGTAAGAACATAGAACTGATAGACACAGACTCTGTTACTCTGAAGGAGTGCTTGGTGCTTTGAACGTTCGCTCCTGTGTCTGCTCATTTCCCCCTGAACGCAGCACTGCGAGCGCTGCTCTTGCAGCCTGGCCGCTTCCTGGAGGGGGCGGAGCCTAATTCCAACACATGACGGATCACGTGACTAACTTTCTCCTCAAATTGCCGGCACAACCACCCTTGCGGCATGTTCTCTGTTACTCTGAAGGAGTGCTTGGTGCTTTGAAAGTTCGCTCCTGTGTCTGCTCATTTCCCCCTGAACGCAGCACTGCGAGCGCTGCTCTTGCTGCCTGGCCGCTTCCTGGAGGGGGCGGAGCCTAATTCCAACACGTGACGGATCATGTGACTAACTTTCTCCTCAAATTGCCGGCACAACCGCCCTTGCGGCGTTAAGCCCTGGAGGCAGTAAGGGCTGGAGCCGCTGTTTTGCTGTTTGGCTGCGACCTGTGAGTAAAGTGGTCTGGGGTCCAGTACTGCAAACTCATATGCACTACCTTCTTCAGTCCTCAGGTTTAGGGGTGGAGAGTCGGACTATGGCAGCTCCATAAGCTGTCGGGCGTTCCCTACCCTGAGACTGAGTGCACCAAGGGGTTTCATTGACGAACAAAGTTACTTTTCACTTACTTAACTGGACTATGTCGGAATAGAGGACATTTTTAACACAAATATACTTTATATTATATCTGTATCAACAATTTTCTATATGATATGCATAGATCCTTTTTTATTTGCATTTTTAAAAATTCAAGAGTGCCTTTGGGGCAGTTTTAGTTTCTCTTAATGTGGCCTCTTGCTTTCTGTGCAATACTCTAGATTTTAGTGTTTACTATCTCATTGACTGTGGTATACGCTGTATCTGTTTTATCCTATTTAATTGCTAACTATCGAAACTCAGTCTTTGAGATTAATTTCCTTACTGTCATCCCTGAAGTCCCCCTATCTCCATTTGGGTTTTTGTCTTGTTTGAATGACACGTAAGGGACTTCGAAGTCAGACAGCCATGGAGGCCTCCCTTGTTTCTACTCTCTCTGCCACAGGAAATCTCCCCTCTGCTTCGCAAGTCACTTTTTCTCCAGATGATTCTATTCCTGCTGCCCTGGGCACGTCTCAGTAGATGTCTCCCATGACTCCTCTCTCCTAAAAAATTTGGCACAGGCCCAAATTCACACCAGGGATAGGTCTGAGGTACTGAATGCTATGGGTATCATCCCACGTACACCAGCCTATAATAGTTGCATCTTTAATGGAAAACAAGATATTTCCATGGACACACAGGAAGAGCGTCTAGCAGCCACTATAGCCTCTAATCTTGAGGAAGGCGTTAGTCTACCAAGGGCTAGGGGCCATAAGGCTCATTCTAATAACATTATGGTCAACAGTGTGCTTTCAACTCCTGCTCAATCACATCCTAGGATGCCTATATTGCCTGTTATGGTCGATGACTCTACAGCCAATGCTACAGAAGTATCGGTGGTAACAAAAGAGGTTGCTGTTTGCCTTTCCCCCCCTGTGGTCAATGGGAACGATGTTATTCCCCCCACTAAACTTTCGTCGGAGATTTATTCCTCTGTTAGGGGCGTAAACCATACCTCCTCTCTTCATGTTAATCTTTCTGCGAACCCAGCTGGAATTCTCAATACTCCTACAGTGAAATCTATTGTGTTTAAAACTCCACTTAATAAAGCTTCTAACTTCAACCCTAAAACAAAATCTAATCTGGGTACCCAAGGAAAACCTATCCAAGGGAAAAAAATCTCAAATTCTTTTGGCAAGAGGACTGCAACTAGTACCCTTGTTAAATCTTTACATCCACTTCCAATAGTGGCCACATTGGATCATACTCATCTAGTTGATGTAGCTAAGAAATTGGAGATTGAAGACCCACAAGCTCAAGATATTGACAATATTAGCATAATAGAATGTGCTGATAAGGCAATTGCTGAGAGCAATCTGGGTCTCAACTCCAATAATACAAATAATGTCACCCAGCAAATTTGTGATGATTCCTATTTGAGCTCGCCCTCCGATCTCATACATTTTATTGATGAGTACACAGAAAAACAAAATTGGTTGAGAGAAAGGGGCCTACTCCCAGATTTAAAAGAGGACCATGGCAGCAATTCTATCCTGCATCGTACTCTTAAAGAGGCGGATGACAGAATCAAACTTTCTCAACCAACCCTCTCTGCTTTGAACATGGTTTTGAGTTCCTTTGTGAGCCTGTATGCTAACATATGGTCAGAGGTCAGATCACACTCTCTTCATCTCTCTGAAATCTATTCCGGGTTAGAGGGACTTGATAGATTTGAAGAATTAGTCAAAATTATAAAGGAAGACCACCCACTAATGCCTACACATGCCTCTGATCCCATCCTTTCTAACCAGCCAACTGCCGATGCCCATTTGGTTAACAATGTTCTCAATGGGAAAATGTCGACTACACAAGGGGTAGCTCTAGATATGGGTTTGGGTACCACGTTCCCCGATGCTCGGATCAGGCTATTGGTGATCATCCTCCTATGATTCCTTTAATGACTTCTGAGGGTGTGCCAGAGGCTTTGGGCAGGGAGGTTACACTCCCTATCCCTCACACTAAAGTCAATACAGAATTATTGGAGGAGAAAATCCAAGAGGAGTCTCTTGGCCATTCCCTTAATGTTATCCCTCAAGGTCTTCCCCCTGTGGGAAGGACTTTAGAACTGGCCGATCCACTTAAGGGAGTCTATGTCGCCTCTTCTGTGGATCCTTTATCCATTCCGACTTCAGAAGATTCATCTGATCCAATTGATCTCTCTAAAGAAATTATACATCAGAAAGGCTTTCTCTGCATAGGAAAGAAAAAAAATTATTCAGCAAATTTAGAAAACTAAAAATCAGAAGAATTTGAAAAATATCACTTCTTATACTAACTAATTTTTTAAAAATGTATTCTTGGCAAATACTTCTAGTTCTACAACCTCTTCTCTGGTTCCCAAGGAGATTGGGATTCCTGTTGAATCAGGGGTTTCTCTGACCCCTATTCCCAATGTGGTGGCCTCCACGGCCACAGTCAATTTACCTTCTACTATATCAGCTCTATCTAGCACGCCAGACGCTTTGGTAGACGGCCCTATCACCATCAATCCTGTCCCTCTAGTTGTGGGTCCGAATATTGAGGGGGCTGTGGATATTTTGGTACCCAGCCCTCCGATAATAGTTTCAACTCTATCAGAGCCGATTTCTACCAACGTTCCAGTTGAATCAACCACCAATGCTATTATCAAGCCGCAGGATTCCTCCGCAGCTGTAGAAACCCTCTCTATTCCATGTAACACCATTTCTGGTTTAGATCCTGGTCATTCAGAGACCGCCTTTTCTTTGAATGTGGCAAACTTGGTTAATATTGACATGGCTAAACATTTATTCCAGGTGCTATTTGTCCCTGAAATTGCTACTGGGGTAGTGCCTAATTCAACCATAATCCCTCCTCAGGATGGGGCCCCATCCATTCTTTCTTTATCTTTGGATCCCCTTCTTTCCTCCGTTACTGAAGGTCATCCTTCCATTATCGAGCCTACCCTGAGGGATTCGGGACATGGGAGTCCCATCAGTGGGGGGTTCTTTTGCACCTAATTCTCTTAATTTAGTCCATTCAAGTATGTCAAGTGTTGGCCCTATTATGGGTCGTGACGGCGTTCGTTCTGGGCCCGATTTTGGCCACTATAGCAACTCTTTCAAACCATGTGAAAGATTCCCTGTGGGTCCTAACGTAACCCAAAATAGGACCATACTAAGGGGTGCAAGGGGCACTGATTTGGAGGCTGACTCTTTAACTCAGTTTACTAAAAAGATCACTGATTCTTTACCTCATTCAGCAGAGGCGAAAGATCTTCTTGACATTTTGCATCTTACTAGTCTCTGGGGTCAAGACATGTCAATTTGTCTTAACCGTGGTAATATTTTAAAGATTTTTCATCAACTTCCCTCGCTTTCTCTCATCTCTAGCTATGATATGGATAGTATTTTTTTTCCTATTCAGGGTTGTGTAGATGTGAGTAATATTGTTCTTAAATCTAGAGTGGTTCTGGACCTGATTATGGGGCACAGGGAAGGGTTAATGCAGCTTGGATTTGAAGTATATAGGGGAAACCTTACCATGGTTTATCATCCGGAAAGAGCTCAACAGCCGCAACAGAGGCAATTTACGTCCAGATTTAATGGACATTCTTGAAACTGGGCACAGGTTACCGCAGGTCTGTGGAAATGATTACCATCCGACTCAATCAGAACTTTCTACTAAGGTTCCCCCTTTGAATAGCTTTGCGTTTCTATCCTGGAATTCCAGAAGTAACTCCCATCTCTTTACGAATCTGGATACTGTAACTATGATTAGGGCTTCTCACTGTTCTTTCTGCAGGAAACCTGGATGCTTTCAATTCCGGTTCTAGATGGATTTGATATCTTTTCTCAAAATGCTAATCCCGGTTTAGGAGGGAGACCCTCTGGGGGTCTTCTTATAGGAATTAGAACCTCCTTTGGCTTTAGGAATAAGGTTCTTCCGGACCTGCCCTTTGGCATCCTGGCCTTGGAGGTGACTTCTCTTGATCTAATGGTTAGTCTCCTCTTGGTCAATGTATATTGGCACAAGGGAATCTCTGCACTTGAGCCGTTTCTGCAAAGGTTAATGGATATGCTTCTTTCTTGGAGATCTCTGTACCCAAAAGGGAAATTGATTTTGGCAGGTGATCTCAACTCTGACTGCTCTATCTCTTCTGAATCCAAATATGATGACTTGGGATTGGCTATGGAGAATGACTCTCGCCCAGGCCTGAAATTTGCACGGGGTCGTCTTTGGAATTTCGCCTTGGATTCAGTTGGTTTAAGTTGTCTCAATGGCTATTATGATGCCATTAACCCACCTTGCCCTACATGGCGTAGATCTCTGTCAACATCTACTTTAGACTACGTCTTTGTAGATCACTCCCTGACTCCTTTTTCCTCCAAAGTCGAGGTTTTTTTTAACCCTTGGAGTGATCATGGTATCTTGCGGGTTTCATTTCTCTGTCCTTTTCGCATTAACTCTCTGCCCGCTGGCGGTCCAATCCATCTTCAAACTGTGGGAAATGGGAGAGGGGTATGTTGGTCTCCAACAAATATCAGTCAACTTAACTGTAAATTGATATCCTCCTTTAATCATACCTCTTTCTCCTGGAAATTAGCAGTGTTTAATACAGTTCATTTTGACAGTTTTCTCAATGCTCTTCATAATAGTATTCATGGCAGTTTAGGAAGGGTGTTTTTAAAACATCTCATCCTCATAGATTCGATCAGGAACTGGCTAATGAAAAGGTCCTCGCTCGGAAACTTATTAGAGGTGTTCAAGCTTTAGACACTGAGTGGGCTGACAAAAAATACAAAAATTAAAGCCATCCGCCAAAAATATAAAAATTACTGTAAATTAAGAAAAGCTACTTTGCTACAAAATGGCATGGAACATATACTAGTAGTACTAATAAAACGAGACCTGAGGCCATTCTGGGTTACCCTGTCCAGCTTAACGAGAGGGCAGAGGTTGACCAGCTGAACGCTATCCCATAGGTTCAATGGGTAGAGCATTATACAGAATTGTTCGATTTAGGGTGTGAGGGATTAGAATTTTTTCCTTTGGGAAAGATTGTAACAAAGGACTCCTGGAAGCCTGTAATTGATTCTGAGACAGTATTTGGATGTATTTCTAAAGCTAAGAAATCTAGGGCTCCGGGACCTAATGGCCTAACTAATAACACATTCAAAGCTGAACCAGAACTTTGGGACACTCTTCTTTCCTTACTCTTCCAAGACGTTGTTAATTCTGTGAAAGTACCCATTAGCTGGCAAACCGCTCATATTGTTCCTATTTTTAAAAGAAGTCTACGTACTTTGGTAAAAAATTACAGACCTATTTCTCTTATTGATGCGAACTGCAAACTTTTTGCTTCTATGCTCCTTTCCCACCTTAACGTCTGGATTAAGGAAAATCATATTCTCCCGAAGCAACAAACAGGTTTTAGGGAGGGCCATTCAACCAATCTTAATGGCTTTATCATTACTGCCCTACAAAGTTCTACCTGGGGTAAATATGACGGTTCTCTTTATGTTGCTTCAATCGATCTGTCAAATGCCTTCGATTTGGTAATTAGGTCAAGACTCTGGGAAAAGTTAACCAAATTGGGTATCCCGGCTGGTCTTCTTACACTTATCATGGCAATGTATGAAAACTCGGGGATCCATATTAGGCTCTACTTGGCTGGAACTCTTTCCAGAAGGATAAGGACCCGTTTTGGGTTGAGACAGGGCTGCTCTTTAGCTCCCTGTCTTTTTATCCTTTATATGGCAAATGTGGGTGATTTTCTGGGAAATACAGGCATGGTGAACGCTAAATTGGGGGATCTTAGGCTCTCATGGTTGGCATATGCCGATGATTTTTTTCTCTTTGATCACACCAAAGTTGGCCTACAGAGGCTCATTTGCAAATTTGAAGAATACTCTATTCTTAATGGGCTGAAGATCGACCCGAGTAAAACCCGTACTATGGTTCTCTCAAAGGGGAGAAAAGGGAATAGCAAAGTATGGAAAATAGGTGGTGAAAATATCATCAGAGCACACAAAATTGTCTATCTGGGATTTATTATTCTGGCATAACCATCGGCAATTGAACTTAGACGATTTCTTAGACACAAACTGCTCCCACTCATCGCCCAATCCATAAGATTAGACAATAAATACTGCATGTTCTCCTTCAAACCTGCAATTGATTTTTTCAAGGGTAAGGTCACTCCAAAGTTACTTTATGGAATGGAACTCCACTATTTGGCTCTCTTGACTTTTTGGGACTCTCTTGAGGGTATCTATTGGAGGAAAATTTTGAAACTGCCGAATTCTATTCCAATAGTGGCCATAAGATTTGAACTAGGGCTAGTCTCATTGCAAGCCAGGATTCTTTGGAGAGTCCTTACTCTTTTTTCAGCCTTGCTCTCTCCTAAACCTGACACTCTCTATGTTGATGTGGGTCATACGATTTTCTCCCAGGGACCTCTGGATCGTAATCTATATCTTAATGCATTCACTGATCTCTGTGATAAGGCCCTATCAGATATTTCTACTGATAGGGACACTCTGGTAACGAAACCCAACAAGGTTAAGGAGTGTCTATTTAGTCATGATTGGAGTAATACTATCGAAAAACTGCATTCCTATCCCTCTCTCAGAGACCTACAATTTGACCATAAGAAAAGAGGCTTGATGTCTTTTATTTTGACTCAATTCCCTAATCGATATTACCACTCACTTCTCCTCAAACTCAGATGGAATCTCCTTCCCACCAGGGAAGTTTTACATAAAAGGAAGGAGTTCTCTGACTTAGACCTTACTTGTCGTTTTTGTCAAACTTTAGGGGTGATTGAGACCTCTCGGCATCTCTTTCTTGGATGCACTGCTTTGATAACTCTAAGGGACAAATATTTAGCTAGATTTAATATAATATCGATTAGGGAATTGAGTCAATATAAATTTTATTTTGACTCAATTCCCTAATCGATATTACCACTCACTTCTCCTCAAACTCAGATGGAATCTCCTTCCCACCAGGGAAGTTTTACATAAAAGGAAGGAGTTCTCTGACTTAGACCTTACTTGTCGTTTTTGTCAAACTTTAGGGGTGATTGAGACCTCTCGGCATCTCTTTCTTGGATGCACTGCTTTGATAACTCTAAGGGACAAATATTTAGCTAGATTTAATATAATGGGCCAAATGGGGGCTGATAATCTTATCTGGTCACAATGTCTTGCTATTACTAATATTAAGGATGGGCTTGCTGTGGCAGGTTTTATTAAAGCTCTTGATCTGTATGCCCCACCTTTATGATTACGTCTGGCTATATGAAATTTTCAATTTCTGCTACCTCTCTGGTATAAATATAATTATTGTGTATCTGTCTATATCTTAAATCTCTCTTACGTATTGCAATTGCACGGAACCTCCTAAATGTGACCCTTATTATCTGCTACTTGGCACTTGGATCTATGTTTTTTTAATGTATGTTTGTATACCTGAAATTTAGATGTAATGAGTGTTTTATTCTCTTCTTAATCTTTTTTTTTGTAACGGTTTATTTGTAAACCATATACAATAAATAAAAAATAAAAAAATAGACACAGACACCTGGAACACAAACAGCAAAAACACAACATCTCAAATCACAGTGTTAGAACCAATCTTGCATGAGAACTAAAAAACTGCAAATGTCATTATATGCAGATTCATTAATATCTGTGTGCTGGAAGTAAAGATGGAACAGAGTTATATTATATATAAAAAGACAGTCATTTCTACATGAAAGGAATTCAGACATCTCCAGTCAATCATTCTTGGTGGGCTTACCCGGGCCTGTGGCAATTATTTCACTGTATTTGACCTCCACCAATATTAATGCCCCCTTTTGCCCTCGATGCTTACTGTAATAGCTCCCCTGTAACAATTGACTAAGCTGATCTTCCTCCATGGTGCCCTGCTTAACACTTACACTGGCAACACTCAGTTCATCTTCAAATCCAGGAGGAACCAGTTCTCACAACAGGTCGAGGCAAGCTCTGAATCACAGCCCTCAAGGTTGGCATGTGGCTTAAACCCAGTACTCCTTAAAACAATATTATTGTTATGGGTAGCAGAGGAATTCTGAGGTTGCTGTATAGGGGGTGCCAACCCCTCCCCCTTCAACTGAGTATAGATAACATGATAGGCAGATCAAATGGTTCTATTATTTCAGAAATCAGGATTATAGTGCCTTTAAGATACAAAAGTGCACATGACACTGCACATATTTGGGTTATGATGACCCAGGAAATGAAGGGTGCTTTAAATATCACACACACACCATAAGTGTATAAACATATATTATGAATAAGGGATACAGAGTGAGAGATGCTTACATAAATAAATAATAGCTCTCTGAAGAATAAATACAAATTTAAAATGGATAACTCAAGTACAAAATGGTTTCCAGGTGTGAGAGACTAGGACTCATGGCAATAGTTTTCAGACAAGCAATAGAGGCTGATACATTGGCAGCATCTCACAGTGAAGTAATTTGGCTTGTGACGATAATATTACAACTTGGCAGGGAAAGCAGTCAATATTAATGATGAAGCCAGATAAAGCAAGGGAAACTTAGATACATTTATCTATGTTCTTAATGAGGAGGACACAATGTGCGTCATGCAGACCATTTTGCGAGTACAGCTGTATTAATTGGTATCATATAATAGAGTTTATCTATTTCTACCAACAGTATAAGGCCCTAACTAACTTGGCAGGACCTTGAAAATCAGATAAATAGTCGACAATGGTGTGGTGAAGGTGTTCTTGATAGAAGTTAAGAACTGTCATAGTCACATCTAGCCAAATCTAAATTATGCTTATCAGTTTTGTGCGTCAGAGAAAATTGTGGATGCCGGCTATGCCAATGTAGGCTTGGTGTACACCAGATAAGCCATTCAATGATATTGAAGGATGTTTTTTCTCTGACTAAGAGGATCTATTCAAAGCATACTCTGACCAAGGAGGTCATTTCATTTGCATAAGGATGTTGCATCTTCCGAATAGCCTATGTAAGCAGGTTGAAGGCAAAATGTCTTTTAACCACAGCTAATAAAGACTGCTGTGAAACTTCCAGGTGCCTGATTTTCTCTCATCTTTCTTTCTCTGAAGAATGTTCATGGATACCTGGTGTTTGATGGAGGATGGGGACCAGGGCATTCAGTTAATTGCCAAGATAAAACCAAAAGATGATGGATGGAAGACTTTCAATTAATCATAACCACTGGCACTCCTCTATGATGCCTACCAAGCCATTCTTGAAAAATGAGTTAAATGCAAACGTAGGTTTGATAAGGAAGCATTGATTGAAAGAAAGATCTAGTGGATCTCTCATCCCCTCCCAAATAGAAGATTAAAATTAAAAGGAGTGAGCATTGGCAGGGCTGAACTGAAGCAAGAGAAAGAAAGATCAGAGGTTGATCAGTTTGATAGACCTTCTTTTTGTCCTTGGAGGAGACCTGAGATGGGGGTTTCCTGGGACACTCATCATGGAACAAGCTGACCGCTCTGTTGAATAGCTTTGTGAGCCTGGCTTCTAGCTCTGCAACAGTCATGTCAACAGCTACCTCATTTCTGGAATTCTCTGCAGAATCTGTCCAAGATTTTGCTTTTCTATCGCTGAAGACACAGCAGGCCCATGCCCAGATATAACCTGGTACATTGACCTGCCCGTTTGATATGTACTGGTTCCCAGGGACAGCTCCCGTGAGCACATAAGTGTCAGCACAGTCCAGGCTGTTCCTATGCATTGTCTGCTCTTCAAATTTTTTCCACCCACCCTAGTTGAGCTTATTGTACTGGGGCACAATGTTTGTCAGGGTGAATGTAGCCCTTTTGCTGTCCGTATTGTTGTGGTGCAGGTTCGGGTTGAGATGGCCTTGGTCATACGTTGAAGAAGTTGCCTTGTAATCTTGACTAACAGCTTGGATTTGTGCAAGTTCAGTTTTGCTAGCCTTGCTCTGCCCATCTTTCACCATGGCCTCATGGAAATGCTGGGAATTCACTAGCTGCAAAAGGATGCACTGGGATTAGTTACTCTTTCGATGTAATACTAGTTATCAAACTCTTTGAGCATATTGAAACAACTCCAATATAGACACATTAGATCTGAATTTGTTTCCAGCCACAACATTGAAGTATCATTATTATCCACCCCACAACTGCTTTGACTCCACCAACTAACAAGAGTCTATTGATTATGAACCTCCCGCCTTTATTTCGTTCCTCCCGACTGACATTTGCAATGTTGTTAAATTTACTGTATGATCGTTTTTCGTTAATAAAACGATTTACATTAAAAAAGAAAGAAAAAAAGAAAAACAAGAGACAATTGTGAGATTCCATGGGTGCATGAATGATAACAGCAAGTGCATGGAGGAAGCTCGGTAATATGACAGTATAAGGAACTGCTGAGGGGATCATGTATTCATTGATTTAGAGCTAAAACTCAGCTTTATCTGAGGGTCTTTTCACTATTGACGTTCACATGGACACCAAGCCCATATTGCCAACCACAAAACGAAATCTACTAGCTTCGCCTCCTTATAAAAAGAAATACCAGAACCCTTAAGATTGGTAATTAATGTAATTTTGCAAACAACGCTGTATTGTATTACAACCAATTTCACATACTTACTCAGATTCTTCACAAGGTCACAGTCGACCCATGATTCAAGTGTTTTACTTTTCCTCAGGACTCAGTGTTAATCTTACACACAGATTGAAAAAAAAAATGTTTATGGTGTCAGTATTGGTCTTGTGCATATGGGGACTACTTTGAAAAAGGTGTGGTGGGGTCTGGTTCTCCAAGGGAACCTCCTACGATGGCTGAATTCAGACTTGTTTCTCCAGATGTGTCAGCAGTGCAGCACTTATCTTTTTTTTTGTATTGTGCATTATGATTAAAATAAAAACCTTACGCACAAAAATACATATTACATGCAACTATTTAAAAAATACATTAGCAAAGACAAGACATACATCTTAACAGATTCATCACAAAATACAACATTAAAACCAATAAACATGGCTAAAGTTAGATAATATTCTATACAAGTCCTACAAAAATTCATTCAAGCTTTTCAAATTTCTTATGATCTAGTTTTGTAAAACCAGTTGGTGCACAATGGCCCTTCTACTTGTTCATGAGACCTGTTGTCTCGTCGAGTGACCTGTGGGTGATTTCTTTCTTTTTCCACTGTCGTGGATAGAACTCAGAGAAAAAGTGACTGCACTTCTACACTCTATCTGTGGTGTGGAACTAGATGAAAACTACATGGGCCGTGCACAAGATTTTGCCTGATCCAATTGCATTGTTAAGTTGGGCACGTGCAAATTCACCTGTGCGCTCCTCCTGACTTCACCATCACACAGTTTGTTTCAAAGTGATAACATTAGTCACCTCTGGTTCAATATTTTAAAATTGCCCTTTTCTAAATATTTGTTTTGGTTCTTTTGTTTAATGTTTCAAATAATACAAATATTACATGTGAAAATACAATCTAAAAACACAAATGGGCAGTACGTCGCTTTAGTATGCAGTCAAGGCTTATGAACGATTATAGCTGCAATCAATGTCATACTTGATGACTGAGGGGTTCCGTGTTTGCACTCGCACTCACCTGCAGATGGTACAATCCAGTTTCCTCACTATGCCCCTTCATATCCAATGCCAATTTTATATAGTTTTCTAAAACACTAAGAATTAGCGTTCGATTGTCCATTTTGTTGACTGATTCATTCATTAAAGTATCAAAAGGCAATGTATGGTCAAAGCTTACAACTCAACCAGTATGAAAGATAAAGAAAGAGGCATGCTCTGACTCTCTCAGTCACCAACATCTATCCATGCTGTGGTATGTCTACTTCATCTTCTTCAACTTCTATCCATTCTGTGGTATGTCTACTACATCTTCTTCAACTTCTATCCATTCTGTGGTATGTCTACTACATCTTCTTTAACTTCTATTCATGCTGTGGTATGTCTACTTCATCTTCTTCAACTTCTATCCATTCTGTGGTATGTCTACTACATCTTCTTCAACTTCTATCCATGCTGTGGTATGTCTACTCCATCTTCTTCAACTTTTATCCATGCAGCGGTATGTCTGCTCCATCTTCTTGAGCTTCTATCCATGCTGTAGTACGTCTACTGCATCTTCTTTAACTTCTGTTCATGCTGTGGTACGTCTACTCCATATTCTTCAGCTTCTATCCATGCTGTGGTATGTCTACTGCATCTTCTTCAGCTTCTATCCATGCTGTGGTGTGTCTACTGCATCTTCTTCAGCTTCTATCCATGCTGTGGTATGTCTACTGCACCTTCTTCAACTTCTACCCATGCAGTGGAGTGTCTACTGCATCTTCTTCAATTCAGCTGCTGATCTCAATACTGTGTTTGAGTTGCTGTGGGGGGTTGGTACTCCACTGATATGGAAAGTTAACCTCCTTTCAGAGTGAAAGATGGAAATGGCCACTGATTAAGGTGGCAAGCCTGAAAGCAGCCCTTACAAAGGCACTCGATGAAACAAGTAAAACACATACTTGGATGTGTCTTGTGTATCCATCCTCCTAATTTTGTACCCCATTTAAAGAACCCTGTCATGAAGAAATGCTTGCAGTTCATTTTTGTGCATTACAACTCATGAGCTACTTCACCTGCTGGACCTGCTTTGCATGCTGTCCCTGCATTGCTTGAACACATGAGCCCAGAATGCGCAGACCCATGAGCCTGTAGAGGAGCACCCAGCTGTGAGTGATTCATGGAGCTGGTTATTCCTTTACAGGAATTCAACACTGGCTTGTCACTCTCAGGATTATCCCATGTGGCATTCCATCTTCTACCACATCAGCAGGAATGCACCCCCACAGAAGA